>NC_052351.1:30422730-30475691 GCF_009727055.1 Benincasa hispida | reverse complement strand
TTTACACTTGGATTCCGCTGGGGAATCTTGAGCGCACAATGCAATTCCATCAATGTATAACATCCATAGTTCCACTTCATAAAAGCAAGCATCAATCCACTTTTATGTCTCTACATACTTGATTAAATTGCATGAAATAACCTCAGATCTTAGTTTATTCGATTGAGTATATGCTTATAAAATAACACTTATTTTATTAACAACAATATGTTTATACGAAGTCTACAAACAACGAGATTCTAAGAGAATTAGGACACCAATCCCAATATTTTGGTTGTGTCCAAGAATCACAGTGTTCTTGTTCTGTTCCTGGGAGTTGTGTTCATTAGTTTTTGGCGAAGAAGTTTGTGTTCACCAGAGAGAATGCATGAAGAAAGAGAACTACAAGGGTTAGTGTTCTTTCTTTCCCTTTTCTCTCTATACGTTAGGAAAACATGTCTATTTTCAGTTTACTGTTTATCCTCTCCATACTGTACTTTTCTATATTCTAGTTGTTCCAAAAATCAAATTCATTGACACAAGCGATCATTTGCTTCCGCTACGGGAATTTGATTCCGTCAACCTCATCGTTCAAGACCTACAATCAGCCCTTAAGGGAGCAATTCATCTACTTTTCCTATGATCAGGAAGGAGTGGATTCCATATTGTGTAGCTACGTTCCTAGTTCCCCACTTAGACGAATTCCTAAAATGGTAGGCATATTGAATCAAAGAATCTGACCACTCTCATCCATATAGATCAAAGGATTACCCTCATAAATAGGAGTTCATCACTCAAGATTAAAGTCAAGTTAGCTATGGTCGTCCTAGTGAAATGTAAGTCTCTTTAAGTAATGGTGTTATAAAAAGAGACTAACCATTTCATGATCCGGTCTTATACAAACTCTTTGTACATAATACTCTCACTCACATATCTCCACATGAATGATCAGGATTAGATCATTTGGACATTTTACAACAATTGTAACAATTATAAAGTGGATCGTATCTGTAGTGTCATTAGGATAAGGTACCCAGCCTTATCCATACATTATAGACCATTCAGGTTATTAATTAAACATCCACTTGTATGTCACCACATACATATTTGAGCTACATTAAATAACCTAGGATCTTAGTTTATTAGATTTGGGTTAATGCAAACTAAATATCAACTAAAATAACACTTTATTTTGTTAAATAAATAATTTGTGTACAAATAATTTACAAATTACGAAACCCACGAGATTTAGGCTTCAACTTCAACAAGGTTTGAGGTAGTCACTGTATGTCTTTCGGGTCTTTGGAACCGCAGAAACAAACATCTATTTTTGAGCAACTAGGATATGATTCCAGTTGGGGATTGGGCCTCAAAATTTTTTGCAATCTTTCCATTCTGCTAACTCCCGGATTCATGCTTCTTCACCTGAATCTCCTTCTCGGCCTCTTAGGGGTTGGTCGCCTTCGGTTGGTTCGTGGTTTAAGCTTAATGTGGATGTCGGTTTTTCCACGAAAGCCTCCCTTACATCGGCGAGGGTTATTATTCGGGATTCTACTAGTCTGGTCATGCTTTCAGCATCTAAATTCCTGGGCTTTTCCTCTGGCGCTGAGATGGCTAGGGCTTAGCGACTTAGTATGGAATTTCGTTAGCAATTAATGCAGGTTTATGGTTGTTGATCAATGAGCCATACTGCTCTCGGTTTGTTCGTCTTTTGTCGTCTGAGCTGGAAGATATTTCTAAATTGGGCTGTTTGATTAGTGCACTCAAGCATTTTGTGCTCCTTCAGATTCATTGGTCTTCCAGCTTTACTCCTTGTTCGGGAAATTGTGCTGTTCATTTGCTTGCTAAGGATGCATTGCTTCATCGTTTTGATTGTATCTGAGTTGAAGATTTGCCCAATTTTATTTCTTCTTCTGTTGCTCATGATTGTTTCGCTTCTTCTTATTCATTGTAATTGTTGCTCTATTTTGTATCCTTTTTCAAACAAAAAAAAAAAAAAAAAAAAAAGAAAGAAAGAAAGAAAGAAATAGGTTTTTTTGCCCAAATAATAAAAATAATAGGGAGATTTTCAAAAATAGAAAAATAAGAAAAACGATTTACACAAAATAATAAAATTTTAATCTTCTAAAGAGACTGATAGAGACTGATAGAAGTCTCTCAATATCTATCAATGATAAAAACCGATAGAAATCTATCGTTGATAAATGCTTATAGAAGTTTATCGGTGTCTATTAGTATTTTATTTTATTTTATTTTATTTTTTGCTATTTCTATAAAAGGTTTGATGTTTTCTATCAGTGAAAATTTTCCTAATAATAATAATAAGAAATAGCCAAGCAAATAGTAACCACTACTAATTAAACCGGCCCTAGGCTTTCCAATAATGTTGGAGTTAATAACTTTGTATTTGAGGTGTATAGTTGTAAGATGTAGAGGAAGAAAGTAAGATGAAGTTACTTGATAAATATAAAAAGTAGGAAAAATTTCTAGTACTATGGTAGTACAAAAAATTTCCATACTACCTCCATTCATTGCTAGCTAAAAAGTAACATTCATTTACGCGGGAACCAAAAAATAAATGAATAATAAATAAAAAAAATTATTTAACGTGTCAAATAATGAATGAATGTAGTACGGTAGTACTAGAATTTTTTTTCAAAAGTAGAGATAGCGGAGAAGATTAAATTCTTTGGTAAATGTGAAAAATATAAAAAAATGAAAAAATAGAGTTACTCGATAACTTTGCAAGTTCAATAGTGTTTACTATTTAAGTTGGGTTGTTTACACCACCTTAATAATTTGGTGGACCAAACAGCCCTTAGTTTGAAAACAAACTTGGAGCTAAGGGAATGATATGTATATTGGAAACAAGATTCTAGAGGAATGGGTAGGATTTTGGCCAAATATCAAAAGAATAATACCTACAATGAAAAAGTTCAAGGAAATTACGGGACTCCAAACACTATAAAAGCCTCTATATAACTTTAGTTCCAAATCCACCAAATTCATTATATTTTATTCCTCGTAAACTAAATTATTATTATTGTTATTATTACTTTATGGTTTAATTGCAAATTTGGTCGTTGTAGTTTGAAAAAAGGTTAGAATTTAGTCATAAATAGTTTATATAGTTTCATAAAATCCTCATACATATCTCTATCATAGGAATTATTTGGGAGGATTTTATCAAACTGTAAGGATTAAATTCTAATTATAAACCATATCGATTAAATTCTAATTTTCTCTAAATATAGGAACTAAATTTACAATTTACCCCATATGTGTAATCCTAGTGTGAGGTTTGTTATCAGCAAGAAATTAGAGATTGAAAGATGACAGTTAAAAACATGGGTAAAAATAAAGAATGAGGTAGCAATGGACACGAAAAATTACCTGGAATAAAATTTACTGGCCGAACCATATGCTTGGTAAGATATAGTTAACGGTCGTATTAATTTGTAGCCACAAACACAAAAACAAAACACAAAACACGGCCAATACCATTGCGTTGCGTTGTGTATATGTCTTGGAAGCATCGAAATGGACATGGATACGGATCCCCGTGACACATAAAATCAACCTAACAAATCAGTCGTTTTGTTACACAAAACCCTTTCTCATCTCTTCTCTCACAAAATGTGAAACTTGCTTTCTGATATTTGTGTGTTTCATTTGACTCCCCATCTCTTACTACAACCAACAAAATCTCTCCAATATCTTCTTTAAAATGATGTTTCATATTATGCTAATCTCTATCGTTTTCAAATTTTAATAAATGTTTAATATATCGTGAAATTTAATAAGTAAGGTGTTCTAAATTAAAAAATAAAGGTATAATAGATCGTAAAATTGAAAGTTTAAAATCAACCAAATATCAGATAAAATTCAAGATTATTAGCTGGACAGAGAATTTTGAAAGTTTAAACACTTATATTTCAACACGTTCAATTAATCAACGGAAACCTTTGATCCAAAACATCCCCTTGCTATATATAATGCCATTATTGAACTAGTTTGAGCATGAATTGAAGGATAAGACCAAACTTGTGGCTTTCTTTCTAAACAATACAATGGAGTCAATAAAGCTCTTCATCCCATTTTTCTTCATTCTCTCCCTTCTCTCAGGTGGAGACTATGTCATGGGTTTTTTTTCTGCTTCAGATAATTAATTGTTATTATCTTTTTAATTTGTTGGTTTGATATGTAGAATGCACCGACTGATCTTTTCATCATTTAGTTTCTTGTTAAAAAAAATATATTTTTTTTGAATTTTTGTTGATCGGAGATAGACATATATATATATTTTTTCAGAGAAAGGGTTTGCTGGTCATCACCTTCACCACCATCATCTCCACCACCATTTTCAACCGAGCAAGCTCTTCGTCTTCGGAGATTCATATGTTGACACGGGCAACATCAGTCCCTCGGATTCAAATTATCCCAAGTATCCATATGGAATTACCTTTCCTGGCAAACCTGATGGACGTTTCTCCAATGGTCGTGTTTTGACAGATTTTGCGGGTAGATATAGTCATCCCTCAATATTATTAAATTTTAATATGGTTATCATGGTTTAGACTTAACTTCAATTTGAAATCATCATGCAATAATAATAATTTGGACTTGAATCAATGCAGCAAGATTTATAGGGCTGAAATCTCCAATCCCATATAGACATTTGGAAAAGATTGGAATAGAAGGGGCAAAATATGGTGTCAACTTTGCTTATGGTGGAACTGGTGTATTTAAAACTGGCTATGATTTGCCAACAATGACCACTCAAATTGACTTCCTACAAAACCTTATTGCTGACTCCACATTTACCCCAAACCAAATTAGCTCCTCTTTTGCCCTTGTCTCTGTTTCTGGCAATGACTATTCTTATTACCTATCTACAAATGGCTCCATTCAAGTAACTTCCTCTGAATCATGGACTTTTGAGATAATAGTAATAATTATTTTATCAAATTTAATTTCATGATCAATGATGTGGTTTTAGGGTTTCATTCCGCTGATTGAGAAAGTTGTAAAGCAAATAAGGGTGAATTTGAAAAGGATTCATAGCTTTGGAGTGAAGAAAATAAGTATAACAGCATTAGGGCCATTGCAATGTGTGCCAGAAATCACAGTCGTTTCTGACTTCAAGGAATGCAATTCAACTATTAGTGCATTGGTGGATTTCCACAACTTTTTGTTACAACAAGCTGTGGACAAGTTGAACAAGGAAACAAATGATTCTCCTTTCTTTGTTCTTAATCTCCATAGTGCATTTTCATCTATAATCCAAAACAAAGGCGTCCCTCAAGGTAAACAAAAACTCTATTATTTTCGCTCACTCTTTCATACCTTAATTACGTCCAGTATGATCATGTTATTCTTTTTTTTTTTTTACTTTTTTTTTTTTTAAACAAAATTACATTATATGACAAATACATTTTAAGAAACCAAATCATGACTTCAACTTTTTTGTTATTACAGGTGTGGTAATCACATAACAATCACATACAAATCAGATATCAATCACATAACAGCCACATAACAATCATATAGATATCTGATAGCAATCAAAATTTTAAACGGAAGTTTTTTTTTTCCATGTTTGCAAAAAAGCAAAACCACACACCCAATTTTTTCAATTTATTTTTTTATTAAAGTTGCAATTGCCCCTTTCTTTTTTTCATTTTTTGTTTTTAAGTAAAGTAAAACAAAATAACATTTTTTTTCTTTTTTTTTCTCTTAAAATTTTAATTACGAATTTAAAAGTAATACCTAAAACTCAAAACGTTAAAATAAATATTCAAATCTTTTGTGTTAGCTATTTATTATTGAATATTTGTTTATTTCATTTTTATGAGTCAAGAATGATCAAATAATACTTTTGTAAAAAAGAAAAACAAAAAAAAAAAAGAAAAGAAGAGGAAAGGAAGAAAGTAGGAACAAGAGACGAGAACTTTAATTAGGTATTATTTGATAATTAAGTTAATTTTTGAAAATTAATATTATAAACATTGCTAGTCTGTTTCCACCCAGAGTTTCTTTATTTTACTATCTACTATTCAAATATGTTACTTCATCTATTGCTTCAAAATCAACAGCTTTCTTTTAGCTCCTCTTTTGTATGTATCTACCAATGAAGTAACTTTTTCTTTAAAAAAATAAAAAGATCAAGCGACGTTTTAAAAATTAGAAAAACAAATAAATTTTGAAAGTTGATTTTTTTTAATAAAGATGGCAAAATCATAATAAAGAAATCGAAACAAATAAGTACGCAATTTCCAAAACCAAAACATAGTTATCAAACAAAATATTAATTTTATTAACATTTCTAAAAAATAAAAATCAAAAAAAAAAAACCAGAAAAGATTACCAACGTAATTAACTCTTTTGTTTTAAAAAAATCATGACACATCAAACGAGAAACAAGAATGGTTACCTATCAACTCTAAATTTTAATATTTCTGGTTTTATACGTGCAGAGAACATAACATTCGCAACCCCATTGCAGCCATGTTGTATTGGGATAAACCCTGAATATGATTGTGGAAGTGTTGATGAACATGGCAACAAGAAATATGTATTATGCGATGATCCTAATTCAGCCTTCTTTTGGGATGCAGTGCACCCTACACAACAAGGATGGATTGCTGCCCTTTCCATCTTGATATCCACTATGAAACAACATTTCTAAATCTAATAGTGCATCCATCTATATTCTATATGTTCTATGCGTTATTATGTATGGTTTTAATTAAGTGGGTCAATGAATTGTAGTATTATCTCTATCAATATAATAATAAAGCTTCTCTTTAAAGGGAGAGCATTATCGAACTCGGTGTGTTTGGAATATTATTGGAATTTTTCATGGAAACTTTATATGAGTATTAATTAGGTAAGTTTTGGGTCTTCCATATAGTTTAAAGACTTTATTAAGTCTTAACTTTTGAGTTCTTCACCATCTCGGCATCCTTTTTATACTTTTCCTTTTTATATATAATATGATTTTGGTTTTTGGAGGTATGATAAGGGTGCTAAAGATGTGTCAATCTAGTTGAGATGTCTGGGTGCATCCACTGATTCCATTTGCCTCTCGTACCCGTTTTCTAAAAAAAAAGGACTTTATTAAGTCTTAATGTACTTTTAATAAGATGCTTTTAATTTTCCAATATCTAGCTTTTTAAAAAATGTGCTAATTATATTTTTATTCTTACTACTTTTTTTAGAGGTATCGTAACTTTATTGTAAATCAGAGTGGCGCAGCGAAAGCATGGTGGGCCCATAATCCATGGGTCCTAAGATCGAAACCAAGCTTTGGTAGTGTACTTTACAATTATATAAGTTTCATGATTCAATTTTTATCATTTGGAGGTCAATTTCTACAACTTTGCTAAGAAGCATCTTAGAACTAGGAGTGATATTTGTCAAGTATAAGTCATCACCATTGTCAACTTAGATACATAATTAAAAAAATAATTATATGTGTTATCATTAAAAAAATAATATATATACACAGTTTTGTTTGTTTTAAACATTGATGTGACATATGAAAAATATATATATTTTAGGACATGTTTGGATTGACTAGAAAAAATATTTTCTAAAAGATTATTTTCATTTAAACAAAGTTCATAAAAATGGTTTAAAATAAATATACTTGTATATTTGAGTTACATTTTCTCAAAAGTGTTTGCATACATAAGTTTGTTTGGTTTGCTATACTTAAAAGTGTTTTTATTAATATCAATTTGCTATAAAAGAAGACTATTAAACACTATGAACTGTCGTCAGAGATGATCATTGGAGTTGGCCGTCGAAGGTAGTTACTGGAAGTGGTCGTCACCGACATTAGACGTCGAAGGCAACCTTGCGAGAATTGGTCATTAGAGTAATTATTAGAGTTAGTTGTTGGACGTGATTATTGAAATTGGTTATTGAAGGTGGTCATTGAAGTTGGTCATTGACGAGTGGAGTCATTGAAAACTTTGAACAGGGAGAAAATGGTTATTTAAGCGACTCAAATGTAAATAGTGCTATTAGAGTAAATCGTGGGTTAAAATAAATCTTCCACTAAAATGTAAATAGTGCTATTATAGTAAATGGTGAGTTAAAATAATTCTTACCCCCTTTTTTAACACATATCCCGAATGCTTTAAAGCTAAATTGGTGAGCCTCAAACACTTCAATAGGAGCTATTCTAAACCCACTTTACTTTTAAAAAAGCATAAATCTGGGTCATATATGATTTTGGGGGAAGATATAACCTTGTAACCTAGTGTCTAGATCAATATTATAGTTATTATAGGGACCTTCAAAATGCTTGCCTTTTTTCTTTAGGGTTATTTAGATTTGTAGGGGGTTTTGAAAGTTAATTAGAAAAAATGGGAGTTTGAAACTTATTTAAGGAAAAGGAGGATTTTTTTTGTCTCCATCCGACACATAGGTGCACTCGACAATCTTTTATTTATTTATTTTTCCTGCACTGAATATGTCTCTTGAAGAGATGCATTCATTAAAAAAAAACGCGTCTCTTCAAGAGACGCATCCCTAAAAAAAATAATAAAATATTTTTGTTTTTATTTTTTTCATTCTTTTAACAACCCGAAATCCAACTCTTTCATTACTTATGTTTTTTTACAGTTAATAATATTTCATTTGTTTAATTCTATATCATAGTTATCTAAAATCAACTATCTCACTAATCTCATTTTTTATTTTGATAGTAATATTACTAATGTTTTAACAGTATAAACAATAATGTTATTTTGAGATTAAGAAATTTCTATGGTTGATTTGATATACTCAATATTAATTTTTAATTTCAAATTATTGTTTTTGTTTAAAGTTGTTAGAAACTTATGCAAAAATATAGATATTAACTTTCAACTATTGTAAATAATAGTCAAGGTTCTTTAGAATGTGTTGTAGACTGCAAGTGCATTTTCGTAATTGAATTTCATTAATAAATTTAGTCATATGTACAATGTTCTTTATTCATGACTAGAAGAAGATCCTCTATTATGCCTAGATCGATCATGTTGAGTGACATAGTATCCACGATCTTCATGCCCTCTTACACTTGATGGTTGATTTTCCTTTGTAAAGTGTATACCCTCACTACGTTGTCGATATGTCACATACTGGTCATGGACATTTGGGTGGACATGTGAAGTTTGTCCTTCTTCCATGTTAGTGTATTGAGGGTTGTTGGAAAATTTTCAAATGTTGAGGGAGAGGACATCATGGAAGTATATGTAAAATGATCGAGTTGGATATTCATTTCGAACATTAGGTCGAATAGGAATATCCTCATGTCTTGCTGGATCATCTTGTTCTTCCATTGGAACATCATCATCGAAACATCGCACTCGATATATCGAGATGAGTCTACACAAGGCTCTTTAAGCAGATAATGGAAAATTTGGGAGCTCGGCCTCAAAAAGAACTGAATAACAAGTTAAGGACTTTAAAATTTATTTTGGTGTGCAATGAAGAAATAAAATAAAAAAATCCTAGTAAACAATAAACTCATACCAACAAGTGATAGGATGCTCTTGCTTTAGTTATGTACTGCCTGCTCACAGTAGAATACCATTCAATATATCCAGGCTCGGTACCTACACTGTTGTTAATAGGAGGTCCATTAACAACCAAACTCTGTCGATTTTCCCAGATTGAAATTTGGGGAGGCAAATATGCAATCCAGTCTTGTTCATGCCTACCCCTTAGATCATGTGAATGAAGTCGAGCGTTTGTGTTGCAAGGTTGAGGAATTTATTGCAACATCCCAAATTAACGCATCACACGATTTGGGTGATGCCACTCCACAATGAAGAAGCATATGAGTGGACAACTGAATGTCCATATCTCATTACCATCGAGACAGTATGGTAGCAATAGTTGGATAAGATGATTATATGGCTCCTAAATAATCTACATGCATATGTGTCAAAAAATGAATTAACTAGAAGATTGAAACATTTTGAATATATGATATATGAATGAATAAAATATTACCTGGTTAGGCATATGTGTATCGAATATGTGCCTATATTGTACTAGAACATGTGTCGATGCTCTAATTACAGAATAATTGTCATTTCATAAAGAAGTTGAATTTTAGTTATTAGTATTTCATAATGAACACAACAATAATGAGGTAAATATGCTTACCTTACTACTAATGGTCTGTCACCTAAGTTGTTCTCGTATCTATGGAGTCGTCGAGGTGCTATAAGAGGAAATCAATCCCATGCCCAAATTTGTAGCAATAAAAGTGGGCCTGCAATATCTTTTCCATCTATAACTATACCCTTGCATAGTTGCCTATACAACCATGCAAGACATCCAGTGCCCCAACTGTAAGTCCCGACACATCAAAATCCACCAATAGTGGGGAAGTTAGGATCAGGCCAACATTTTTTATCGGAGATGGCTCGAACTGGGGTGAATAACATTCCATATAAGTGAGAATTTTGTAATAGTCTTCAATGTAGTAAAAGTAGTCTACCCTAATGGTCTTACACGCAGCCATAGCGTGAGAACAGTCCAAAACTCTGCCACTTATTGCATGTGCATGTTCTTTCACTTAATTTTATTCGGTGTGTATTTTCACCCTTTAGTGTTATTGGGTTGATTGAGGTGGTGACGTCATACAACCCTGTTCGATGGTCAAATATGTTGACAGAATGTTTAGTTGCACGTTGTTCCCAACGAGTTATTTTCTTTACTGCATACCTATAACATATACAACAATTACATAGAATACCTCTACAATCAGTATAAAAACGTGGGTAACTAAGATTGAATAATTTACCTTGTGAAACACTCTCCCAATTCAAGAACAGTCTCTATTTCTACACGACGAGCAGTGAAATAAGAAATACTTCGATTGAATGTTGCTTGGACTAGTGCAGTGATGGGTAGCTTTCTAGCTCCTTTCAGAACAACATTTGTATTTTCGGCCACATTCGTGGTTAGCCATCCATAACGATGACCACCATCATGTGACTATGTCCACTGCTTAGGATCTATGGAAGCAAAATATCGTAAGCAATTAGGGTTTTCTTTTTTAAGTTTGGCCATACAGTCATTAAACTTCCGAACTTGAAATTTTGATCATACACTATATACCAAACTCTTCAATAGACTATTTTTATACTTGTTGTTAAAATTACTCGCCACATGTCGTAAGAAGAATTTGTGGTGTAAACCATTCTTATATTTGTTTAAAGGGAAAGCATTATCGAACTCGGTGTGTTTGGAATATTATTGGGAGTTTTCATGGAAAGTTTATATGAACATTAATTGGGTAAGTTTTGGGTCTGCCATATAGTTTACAGACTTCATTAAATCTTAACTTTTGAGTTCTTCTCCATCTCGGCATCCTTTTTATATTGCTGCTTTTTATATATAATATGATTTTGGTTTTTGGAGGTATGATAAGGGTGCTAAAGATGTGTCAACCTAGTTGAGATGTCTGGGTGCATCTACTGATTCCATCTACCTCTCGTACTCATTTTCTAAAAAAAAAAAAAGACTTTATTAGGTCTTAGTGTACTTTTAATAAGATGCTTTTAATTTTCCAATATCTAGCTTTTTTAAAAATGTGTCTAATATATATTTTTATTCTTACTACCTTTTTTTAGAGATATCATAACTTCATCACAAATCAGAGTGGCGCAACGGAAGCGTGGTGGGCCCATAACCCACAGGTCCTAGGATCGAAACCTAGCTTTGATAGTGAAATTTACATAATTATATAAGTTTCATGATTCAAGTGTCTCTGACGAAAACTATTTTCATCGACATAAGTTGTTTATAATTTTATATTTTTTTTGTAACAAACAAATTACCAAATTTTTATTTCCTGAATACCTAGTCATGTACAAACAAAAATTAATATTCAAACAAATGAATTGGAGAATATAACAAAAGTAAGCTTATATATATAAAAAATAAGCCTAGTATTCAATACACAAGCTATAAAATTCTATAAAAAATATTGTATATGCAATTAAATTTGAACTTTTATAGTTTCTTATAAATCCCCTATAGAAAAAAAGTTTAATATTCTCTAAGCTAAAATACCCTAAACCCAAATAAGTGAGATACTAAATCAAACTAAGTAATCATCTCAAAATCTTCTTGCAATCTCCAAAAAATGATCTTTAAGAATCTACATGAACTACCTGAAATAGGAAAAACAAATATTAGGAAAGATTTCTTAAAATCAACAAAGAAAAATGCATAAAAAGATCTTAACAATCACACAAAAACTTAAACAAAATGTTTAAAATGGTTATGGGGAATGATCCCCCTCTCAAGCTACAAACAAGTCGTAAATGTTCATAATTAAAACAAGGACACCACAAACAACCATTTTACTATCTAAAAAGTGATTAAAATGGTTATAATTAAAACATGAACCCCTCCCCCACGCTACAAGCATGTTGTAAATCCACTTAAATAAATATGTAAGCGCCCTTTAAACCTCCACAACTATCGAATCCTTACAAATAACCCAAGAACAAAGTTCCTTTAAAGTGCACGATTAGGCTTCAAAATAATCTAAAACACAATTACAACATATACATCCCCATTCTCAAGCTATGAACGTGTACTAATTCCACCTAAATGTCATTTAAACCTATAAAGTAGCAACAAATGTATAGAAAGTGTCGACGTGAATCTCTCTCCCCTAAATCCACCTAAATTTCTTTCAAGTCTAAAATCGTCATTCAAAATGTCCTAGAATCCTAAACTATGCTACAAATGTGTCGTAAACACTACAAACAACCATTTTACTATGCTATGAACATGTCGTAAATCCACTTATATAACTTTTCAGACTAAATAAGTAATTCAATACTCCTAAAAATATATAACTCATCTCTCGAAAGCTATAAATAAGCCAAGAAAGTTCCTAAAAAGTGTCAGAACCCTTCCCATGTCGTGAACCCCCTGTCTTCTAAATCCACCTAAATTTCTTTCAAGACTAAAATCATCATTCAAAATGTCCTAGAAGCCTAAACTAGCTACAAACCCATCGTAAACACTACAAACAACTATTTTATTATGCTACGAACATGTCGTAAATCTACTTATATAACTTTTGAGACTAAATAAGTAATTCAATGTCCTAAAAGTATATAGTTCATCTCTCGAAAGCTATAAATAAGCTAAAAGAAAATTCTTAAAAAGTCTCAGAACCCCTCCCCACATTGTGAATCCCCCCTCCTAGATAAGCTAAAAGATTTTTTCTCTTGAAACCTACAAAGTAGCAAAAGAAAAAAAAATATTTCTACAGAACCACAAACTTGCCTTAATTAAACACACCAAAAACGTAGAGAATGTTGAAATGAAAGTATCTATATTGGCTACCATAGCTGCAAGATAGTCACATAACAATGTAACAGGTTCCTAAATCCACTAAAACACACATATTTAACATAAATTTAATAATATAATACAACGTACATATACATCTTTGGTGACTTCGCTTACCCACCCATCCTTCTTTGAGAAGTGACTTTAGTGAAACAATATCACTAAGCCGACATCTTCACCATTTTTTGTTGTCTATAGTTCAATAAAAAAAAATTACAAGTCAGACATAATGAGATAATGAATAAAACAACAACGAATTTGCATCATATTAATTCATTTTGCACTTGTAGAAAGGATTTTGACCCACAACAATGGTTGAAGTTTAGACATTTTCTACTTTTTTTATTCCTCTTCTTTTTTTATACACAAATTTAAAATTTATTACTACCGAAGTGAAACTATGACTCTAAAAAAAACCTAAAAAGTTTCTAAAAGTCACTTTAATTCTCAAAACTAATTTTAAAAAAAAAACTTCTAAGGAATGTTTAAAAAACACTTTCACTCTTAAAATTATCTAGAAATGGCTAAGTTCCACTTTGATTCTCAAACACAAACTAAAATATTTTCAAGTGTCACTTCCACTCTCCAGCTAAAACTAAAAAGCTCCTAAAATTTGTCTAAGTGACACTTTGACTCTCAAAAAAACTTCAAAAGTTCATGTTACGAAATCGACAATTAAAGAACACAAAAAGAACCATAGAGATAGAGAAGATCGACACACAGGTATACGTGGTTCACTAACAGTGTGTTAGTTACGTCCACGGGCAGAGGGAGAACAATATTATTAGAGAGAATGTTTTTAGAAATTGGTTGTTCAAAGCGTCCATACTTGGTTGTTCGAAGCATCAACAAACAGATTCAAGAAATTTCAACAAATCTCTACCTTGACTTGAATTCTCACCCAGATAACAGATGTACCAAATGCAACATAAATCAATATCGCCAAACGTACCCAGACTTCTCCCTCATGCCACAAAGTGTCCCACAAAGGGCACCACTAACAATTCAAAACATTCAGCAAGTCCAAACAATGTTGGAACTTGCCTTGTGGAACCGGTTTGGTGAACATATCAGCAGGGTTATCAACAGTACCAATTTTCATCACTTTAACTCTCTGCTCACCTCTTAAGAAGTAATATCTTACATCTATGTGCATAGTTCTCTCATGATGAACTTGATCCTTGGTTAGGCATATTGCACTCAAACTATCACAATATACAATAGCTTGGTCATGATGCAAACCAAGATCACCAACTAACCCCCTCGGTCATATTCCCTCTTTAGCAGCTTCTGTCAAGGCCATGTACTCTACTTCAATAGTAGACAAAGTAACTGTAGGCTGTAAGGTTTCCTTCCAACTAACAACGGAACCACCCAGAGTGAACACATAGCAAGTCATAGACCTCCTACTATCAACATCTCCAGCATAGTCAGAATCAGAATAACCGGTCACCAAACACCCTGTGCAATTTCCATAAACAAGACCAACATCAGATGTACCTCTAAGGTAACAAAAAATCCTTTTAACGGCTTGTCAATGCTCCTTCCCAGGTTGACCCATGAACCTACTAACAACACTAACAACATGGGCAAGATCAGGCCTAGTACAGAACATAGCATACATCAAACTTCCCACTACACTAGCATAAGGAACTCGAGACATGTACTCCTTCTCAACTTTAGACTGTGGTAAAAGCACAGATGACAATCGAGCATTTACAGCACTAGAAGTATCTATAGGCTTAGCTGATGACATACCAAACCTAGAAATTATTTTCTGAATATATCCTTTATGCGACAAAAAGAGCTTATTCTTATCTTTGTCCCTAAATCTCCATACCTAAAATTTTCTTAGCGGCACCCAAATCCTTCATATCAAACTCAGCACTGAGAAGATTCTTCAATTTCAGAATATCAGACTTGGATTTTGCAACTATGAGCATATCATCTACATATAAAGATTGCTTTAACCCATACAAAGATTTCTTCAACTTGCAAACATAAGCTTCTTTACCTGGACACTGGAACTCATCTCGTTGGGTCATATAAATCTCTTCCTCCAACTCTCCATGTAAGAAAGCTGTCTTCACATCTAGTTGTTCAAGTTCCAAATTCTGATGTGCTACTATAGCTAGTAACACCCTGTTAGAAGTTTGTCTGACTACTGGTGAGAATATCTCATTATAATCAACTCCTTCCCTTTGTGTGAACCCTCTAGCAACAACTCGAGCTTTATATTTAATGCCCTCTGAAGGTGATATTCCCTCCTTTTTCTTGAAGATCCATTTACAAATGACAATTTTTCTCTCCTTAGGTCATTTAACTAATTCCCAAGTCTAATTTTTGTCAAGAGATTCCATCTCATCCCCCATAGCAGCAAGTCATTTAGCAGACTCACCACATGACACAACTTCTCTATAGGTGGATGGCTCATAAGGATCCACCTCTTCGGCAACCTGTAACGCAAAAGTAACCATATCTTGAAAACCATACCTCACAGGAGGTCTAACACCAACCCCTCTAGCTTTATCACGAGCTATGCTCGGTTGATCTACTCGTGATTTAGAATTCTCAGGCAAATCAACTTCTGACGTTCTAAGCATATTAATTTCTGATTGCACATCAGTTTCTATAGTAATGTATTGATCTTCTCCACCTTGATGTTGTAATGCATTCATAGTCGAAGTGAATTGCATATCCACCTACTTATAAACACTACTACTTTCTCCCACATCAATAGACGTCACAAAAGGCTTTACAGTTGAGTTAACCATGGAATTTTCATCAAATATCACAGTCCTACTAAGTATGACTCTATTCTCAGAAGGTGACCAAACTCTATATCCCTTAACTCCATCCCCAAAACCCACAAATATACCCTTTTTAGCTCTCAGTTCTAATTTACCCTCATTAACATGATAGTAGACAGTACAACCAAATTTTTTTTAATAAAGAATAATCTGCAAGCTTACCAGAACACACCTCGTAAGGTGTTTTACAATCAATAGCTGTGTGAGGTCCACGATTGATCAGATAACATGATGTATTTACTGCTTCTGCCCAAAACCTTTTAGCCAACCCTGCATTAGAGAGCATGCATCTTGCTCTCTCCAACAACGTCTGATTCATACGTTCTGCAACCCCATTTTTCTGTGGAGTATTCCTAATAGTGTGATGGCAAACAATCCCCTCAGCTTTATAGAACTCATTAAATTCGGATCCACAGAATTCTAGACCATTATCAGTTCGCAGCCTTTTGATCTTCTTCCCAGTTTGATTTTCAATTAATATCTTCCACTGCTTGAAATTCTTGAAGGCTTCACTTTTATGTTTCATCATAAAAACCCAAGTCATTCTTGAGTAATCATCAATTATAGACAAAAAAAATACCTACTACCTCCAATAGATTCAATTTTGGAAGGTCCCCAACAGTCTAAATGAATATAATCAAGTGTCCCTTTTGTACGATGATCACCTCTTGGAAACTTGCTGTGATGAAGCTTCCCAAATACACAATGTTCACAAAATTCAAAATTCTATACCTTATGCCCACAAAGAAGATCTTTTTTTGATAGAATTTGCATCCCTTTTTCACTCATATGACCAAGTCTCATATGCCATAACTTAGTCATATCATCCTTGTGAACGACCGACGATGCAACAATAGCATAACCTATTATTGTGGAACCTAATAGAAAATACAGTGTTCCACGCTTTATGCCTTTCAGAACTACCTCAGAACCCTTATAAACATACATTGCTCCACCTTTACCTTCAAAACTGTAACCCTTGTTATCGAGTACACTAAAGGATATCAAACTCTTCTTCATTAGTGGAACATGCCTAACCTCTTTTAAAGTGTAGAAGGCACCATTATGTGTTCGTATCTTGACTGAGCTGATTTCAACTATCTTGCACACAGCACCATTAGCCATGCTAACATTTTCTCCATCTATTTGCTGATCGGTTGAGAACCACTCTATTTGGGCACATATGATAAGATGCCCAGAATCAAGAACCCACACATCATCAGAATGCGAATGTTCATTCACAACTAATGCTAGATCTCTTTCAGAATCGATCTCGACTTCTTCAGAATCAATCTCAACTTGTGCAACAGAGGCGGATGCTTCCCTTTTGTCACTATTTTCCTTATTTTCCTGATTCCTTTTTATCTGAAGACATTCAGTTTTCCAATGCTCCTTTTCTTTACAGTAGTTACAAATATCATCTGACCTAGAACCCTTTGACTTCGAAGACCTTTTATTCTTGTTCGACTTCTGCCTACCAGAATTCCTATGTCCCTTGCTCCCTGTAGCAGCTAACCCAGATGCCTGATTTTCTGTAACTGAACTTCCTGCATTCTGACGGTCTTCTCTCGTAAGCAACGTAGACTTTATATCTTCTAAGGTAAGAGTTTCTTTCCCACCAATATACGAGTCAACAGAAGTCTCATATGATGGCGGCAAAGATGTCAACAGAATTAGGGCAGCATCCTCATCATCAACCTTAACCTCTACATTACGTAGATCTAATAAATTTTATTTAATTGATCAAGATGGTCTCGTAGAGATGTACCTTCCTACATACGTAGATGATACAAACGTTTCTTCATAAACAACTTCTTGGTTAAAGATTTCGTCATGTAAAGATTTTACAACTTCAACCAAAGACCAGCGGTAGTTTCTTCATCTGCGACCATGATGATGAAGTCATCAGCCAAATATAGCATGATCGTTGAATGAACCTTCTCCTTAAGAGTCTGCCACTCTTCGTCATCCACAGCAGCCTTCTTTGACTTACCTGTCAACGACGCCCACAGCCCCTGTTGCTTTAGCAGNCAGGGCGCGCCGCCCCTGGACCCCGGCTCGCTGATCGGGCAGCGAGACCCCCCTACTTGGTTGTTTGAAGCACCAACAAACAGATTTCAAGGCATTTCAACAGTTCATCTAAGTCACTTTGACTCTCAAAACTAACTTAAAAGCTCCTAAATAGTATCTAAGAGACACTTTCACTCTCAAAGCCAAACTAATAAACTCTTAAAAAGTAGTCAAATGATACTTTGACACTTAAAGAAACTTAAAAAGTTCCCAAAATGTATGAATAACAAACATATTACCCAAAAAATCTAGATAACAATTGAAATTCATCTTGTAACTCTATGTCCACAAGAATAGTTTTTGACATGTTTTTTATATACGATATTTTTTTACAAGCTTTTTGAATTCACAAATGCTCGTGGAGTCCCTCTAGCCACAATCTATAAACAAATTAAGTTCCAAAACACGCCCTTTTACATTCAGTTAAATAAGTAATTGAGTTTCTCTCTCTAACTTTATAAATTTACTTTCTATTTTTTCCATCAACATAAATCACATAATAATGGAATGTCAAAATTCTAATCATCATCCATGTCGTTCAAATCTTTTCACCCCATTTTTTTCAACTATTAGTAGAAAAACAACAATTACAAGATAGTGTTTAAAATTGATGCAACAAATACAAGTAAGATAGAGAAAAAAGAGTATATTCAACTACAGTTATAACCTTTAGTTAAAACTCACTAATATAATGTAAAAAAGGGTGTTCTTTTTTTTTCATTTCTTTTCTAATGCATTCATTTTAATCATTTGAAAAAAAAAACATTTGAAAAAGATGAGAAAAAATTGTTGGAAATGACCTAATGTACCATTTAGAAGTTTCAATTAGATCTTTATTTTAGTCAATGACACTATAATACCTACCATTTAACTTGTTTTTTCAAGAAAAGTCAATGTTAATCAATAAAAAAAAAGCATTGTGTTAACACAATAGGTAAACTTACAACGTGCAACTGTCGGAGTTGGAGTAACGTGCGGTGCCGATGTCGGAAGAGCAGCCACCGGACCTCCAAGCTTGCAAAGAAAAAAGTGAATGGGGGGACGGAAGGAGTGGGAGCTGTCTCTTATACACATCTAGATGTGTATAAGAGACAGCCTCTAAGGTAACAAAAATCCTTTTAATGGCTTGCCAATGCTTCTTCTCAGGTTGACCCATGAACCTGCTGACAACACTAACAGCTTGGGCAAGATCAGGCCTAGTACAGAATATAGCATACATCAAACTTCCCACTGCACTAGCATAAGGAACCCGAGACATGTACTCCTTCTCAACTTTAGACTGTGGTAAAAGCACATATGACAACCGAGCATTTACAATACTAGAAGTATCTATAGGCTTAGCTGATGACATACCAAACCTGGACAATATTTTCTTAATATATCCTTTCTACGACAAGAAGAGCTTATTCTTATCTCTGTCCCTATAAATCTCCATACCCAGAATTTTCTGAGCAGCACCCAAATCCTTCATATCAAACTCAGCACTGAGAAGATTCTTCAATTTCAGAATATCAGACTTAGACTTTACAGCTATGAGCATATCATCTACATATAAAAGTAGATAAATCATTGAACCATCATCAGTTTTGTTGTGATATACACAACAATTACACGGACTCCTGTTATAGCCAAGTCCAATCATATAGCTGTCAAATCGTTTATACCACTGCCTTTGAGACTACTTTAACCGATACAAAGATTTCTTCAACTTGCAAACATAATTTTCTTTACCTGGACACTGGAACCCATCTGGTTGGGTCATATAAATCTCTTCCTCCAACTCTCCATGTAAGAAAGCTATCTTCACATCTAGTTGTTCAAGTTCCAAATTCTGATGTGATACTATAGCTAGTAACACCCTGATAGAAGTATGTCTGACTACTGGTGAGAAGATCTCGTTATAATCAACTCCTTCTTTTTGTGTGAACCCTCTAACAACAACTCGAGCTTTATATTTAATGCCCTCTGAAGGTGATATTCCCTCCTTTTTCTTGAGGACCCATTTACAAGTGATAATTTTTCTCTCCTTAGGTCATTTAACTAATTCCCATGTCTGATTTTTGTCAAGAGATTCCATCTCATCCCCCATAGCAGCAAGCCATTTAGCAGACTCACCACATGACATGGCTTCTCTATAAATGGATGGCTCATTAGGATCCACCTCTTCAACAACCTGCAACACAAAAGTAACCATATCTTTAAAACCATACCTCACAGGAGGTCTAACACCAACTCCTCTAGCTCTATCATGAGCTATGCTCGGTTGATCTACTCGTGATCTAGAATTCTCAGGCAAATCAACATCTGATGTTCTAAGCACATTAATTTCTAGTTGCACATCAATTTCTATAGTAACGTGTTGATCTTCTCCACCTTGATGTTGTAATTCATTCACAGCTGAAGTGAATTGCATCTCCACCTGCTTATCAACACTACTACTTTCTCCCACATCAGTAGACGTCACAAAAGGCTTTACAGTTGAGTTAACCATGGAATTTTCATCAAATATCACAGTCCTACTAAGTATGACTCTATATTATCAGAGTGAACCAAACTTTTTATCCCTTAACTCCTCCCAAAACCCACAAATATACCTTTTTAGCTCTCGGTTCTAATTTTACCCTCATTAACATGATAGTACATAGCTATAACCAAAAACTTTTAATAAAGATATCTGCAGCTATACCAGAACCACACCTTGTAAGGTGTTTTAACATCAATAGCTGTGTGAGGTCCACGATTGATTAGATAACATGATGTATTTACTGCTTCTACCCAAACCTTTCTAGCCAACTCAAGCCTTCCACCAAGGGCGCGCCGCCCCTGGACCCCGGCTCGCTGATCGGCGCAGCGGACCCCTACTTGGTTGTTTGAAGCACACAAACGATTTCAAGGCATTCAACAAGTTCAATCTAAGTCACTTTGACTTCAAAAACTACTTAAAAGCTCTAATAGTAAAGCTCTGTTATCTAATCACAGTCTCTGTGCAAGCCGTGGATTTATGAGCGTTGAACTATTCACACTCACGACGTAAGTCTCAGTCTGACGGCCTCTAGGTGCGATAGTGCGTGAAGATTCCACAGCTACGGGTTTTTATCTGTATGAGGGTGCAAGCTTACCATTAATTGTACGATAACATAGGGCTACACGTGTAGTAATCCTAGATGTGTGTCTAGCATCGTGCTGCTTCTCACCTATAATGTGTGTGCGTAGTGTAGTATCGTCAGGTCGTGTGTGGTGTGATATAGATGGTATTTCATATATATATACGATATCTTGTTGATTATCATATTCTCCACACGCTCTCGATAGTCACTAGTCACGTGGACGTCTCTGATTTAGCGTGTGCTGGATCTCAAGGAGTTTTAGTCTCGGCTCACAGGTCATACTATGTTCGTGTATGTGGTGTACTGTGTGACTCCAGGTGAAATTGTAACACATTAGTGTCTCGTCATGATATGTGCACTCTGTGATCACGCGATAGTAGATAATATACATCTACGTGTCTTCACGACGACGCAATTGTGTTATCTATGCGATACTTTCAGTAGACAGCCCAACAGAGTGAGAGTGCAGTGTGTGGAGCGAGACGTGTTCGTGATACATCGACTACATACTGAGTGGTGAGTGAGAGAGAATGACGCTATTGCCTCATAATATTGTGTAGAAGACTGATCGCTATGTGTGTAGTAGCGAGAACACTCTCACTAGCTCTCTTTTTTTTGTTTCTTTTTCTAATAGCATTGCAAGTTTTTATTTTGTGGAAAAAACAACCGAATGTTGAAACAAGATGAGAAAAACTTGGTTGGAAATGACCTAATGTACCATTTAGAAGTTTCAATTAGATCTTATTTTAGTCAATGACACACTATAATAACCTACCATTTAACTTGTTTTTTCAAGAAAAGTCAATGTTTAATACAAATAAAAAAAAGCATTGTGTTAACACAAATAGGTAACTTACAACGTGCACTGTCGGAGTTGGAGTAACGTGCGTGCCGATGTCGGAAGAGCAGCCACCGGACCTCCAAGCTTGCAAAGAAAAAAGTGAATGGGGGACGGAAGGAGTGGGAGGAAAATGGTGAAAAAGTGGAGTGGAAAGGAAAGGGGAGGAGGGGGGGGGGGATTAGGAAAAATGGGAAGGAAAAACGGGGGAAAAGAAAAATTGGGGAAAAGGAAAAGTAAATTTTTTTAAAACTTTTGCCGATGCGTTGTGCGTCGGGATAAGTGTCTAGTTGTGTCGTCATAAATAAGTAAAAAAATTTCGGTCTTGCTTCATTTTGGTCGACGAATTAAAATTACATCGGGAAAAACCAGTTTATGTCGACAAAAATTAATGTATCGGAAAAAAAAACATCGAAACAGATAAAAATTCTTGTAGTGAAATCATTGTGAAAGATTCTCGGGGAGAAATTTCCTACCTTAGTTCAATTTTATGAATGGTTATTTCCTATATATACACAATTTTGTTTGTTTTAAACTTTGATTAAAACTATGAAAAATATATATATTTTAGGACATTTTTGGATTGACTAGAAAAAATATTTTCTAAAAGATCATTTTCATTTAAACAAATTTTATAAAAATGTTTTAAAATAAATACACTTATATATTTGGGTTACATTATTTTCTCAAAAAGTGTTTACATACACAAGTTTGTTTGGTTTACTATACTTAAAAGTGTTTTTATTAATATCAAATTACTATAAAAGAAGACTATTAAACACTATGAACTATCGTCAGAGGTGATCAATGGAGTTGAACGTCGAAGGTAGTCATCGGAAGGTGGTCGTCACCGCATTAGACGTCGAAGGCAACCTTGCGAGAATTGGTCAGTAGAGTAATTATCAGAGTTGGTTATTGGAGGTGATTGTCGAAATTGGTCATTAAAAGTGGTCATTGAAGTTCGTCACCGACAAGTGGAGTCATTGAAAACTTAGAACGGAGAGAAAAATGGTTATTTAAGCGACTAAAATGTAAATAGTGATATTATAGTAAATCGTGGGTTAAAATAAATCTTCCACTAAAATGTTAATAGTGCTATTATAGTAAATGGTGAGTTAGAATAATTCTTACCCCTTTTTTTTAACACACGTCCCGAATGCTTTAGAGCTAAATTGGTGAGCCTCAAACACTTCCATAGGAGCTATTCTAAACCCACTTTACTTATAAAAAAGCATAAATCTGGGTCATATATGATTTTTGAGGGAAGTATAACCTTGTAACCTAGTGTCTAGATCTAAATTATAGTTATTATAGGGACCTTCAAAATGCTTGGCTTTTTCTTCTTTGTTATAATTATAAATATTATCATATGAAACAAAAATGGATGGATCGAGAGGTAGATTCCAAAATTCTATACCAATATGATTTATTTTTTATAAACCATGCCTTTATGATCAAAGGTCCAGGTAGAGATGATATTCGACAAACTAAGCATCGGACCATTATATAAGGACCGACAAAGCAACACACATATCTTAATTCAAACTGCAAGACGGGAAATTTACCTTCTCGAGGAAGAAACTTATCCAATCCCAAAAAACAGGTGGATATCTTGACAAAAACCAAGAATAATGTGTGAAAATTTGAAATATGTTTTCTTGATTGATTTTAATCTGTTCAACAGAAGTTATGATTATCGTTCGCCTTGATTTTGTCTAGTGGGAGTCAAATGGCATTAACTTTCGATCCACTTTTCTTTAGTCTGATCTCAGTCTTTCTCCAACTGACCTGCATAAGAGATATCCTCACGTTAGTATGGTGTCGAACCTATTGCACTATGATGCTTAAGTTAGTACAAGAAGTGAATAATTTAGCTAAACATTAAAAGATTTAAGATCGACACTCTTCTTTTGAGAGTACTTACCTTCCCCAGTGGAGTTGGCTAAATGAAGCTATTTATAAATCTATCATATACTAGTCTACAGTTGCATGTGACGGTATAGGTGGTGTTGAGGACGTTTCTGATGATTGAGGTTGCAAGGTGTCAATCTGACCTTGACTCATTTATTTTTTAATTGGTATATGGTTATTGACTCGACTAGTCAATCCTAAACCTCAAGGCACTAACATTTTCCTATTGAGATGCACACATTCCTCTATGCTCTTTTTTCGATACGGTGGTACTTTTTAGGTTTGAGCTTACCTTGGACGACCCTTAACTTATAGAATTAAATTAATATATATAATATATATAGTTTCAAACTTGATATATATTTAAAAAGAGAGAAGAAAAAGAAAATCAATAAATAACAATACATTTCCAATAAAACCAATTGAAAAGAAGTGACAAGAAAAATAGACAGATGAGGGAGAGGGGGGTCCAAGTCTCAAGTCCCAACAATTAGGACGTCAATAAAACCAATTGACGGTAATGGCAGAAATCTTCTATCTGCCTCTGCTACATATTATCCAGACTTTTCTCCATAAAAAATGTGCCCTTGAGAAAGAAAAAAAAAATCTTGGGCAAGACGAACCCAATCAATTAGGACGTCCTAGCAAGAAGCCAACACATCTTTTTTTTTTTGGTGATAGCTCTTCTTCCTCTCTAGAAAGTAACATTATACTGGGAAAAAAAAAACCAGGATGTCTCACATAATTAAAAATCTTCACTGTTATAATAATAAAAATAATTACATTGGTAAGATTACAAATTTAGAGGTAATTTGTATTTATATAGTTTAAGAATTTTCCGAAATTATAAATTTAGTCCATACATTTTGATATTTCTTAAAGTTAATAGATTTAGTAAATACAACTAAAAGTCTGAAGTTTTATTAGATACAATATTTAAATTTATATACAATAGATCAATTAGGGTTTGGTTTAGAGGATCACATTCTGTTTTATGTTTTCAAATAATTTATCAAATATATGTTTGGCAGAATTTGAATTTTATTTTTGAAAACTGTTTTCGAATTCTGTGATTCAAATAGTACAAATTCTGAAAACAATATATTTATATTTGCATTATATTTAGAGTATGAATTTTGAATTTTAAAGTACTGAATTATAGTAGATAAAGATAAAAACGCTTAGAGGTACAATCATTTTTTGAAAAGTTAAATATATATTGTGTAATATATTATAAATTATATAATATTACAAAATAATAATTATTAAGCCCATAAATAAATTAATAATAGTTTATTGTCAACTAATATTTAGTGGGTAATTACAACAAGTGTTATGATTTATAAATATAATATCAATCGCACTTTTAAACAATTATTTGAATTCGAATCCAGATTCTAAATTTGCTACCAAGCACATATCTGAAAACATAAAATACAACTCTACTTCAATTGAACAATTATTTTCAAATTTATGTTTTCAGATTCTCTACCAAACAAACCCTAATTTTTCAAAATTTCAAATTTATCATGAATATATTAGATGAAAATTTGAAAGTCAAGTACTAAATTGACACGAATGGAATCTTTTTCAAATTATATAATACGTTTTGGTGGCACATATGGTAAGTTTATTCTCAGAATAATACTTGAGTACATCTTAAGATAAACTCTTTTTTCTTTTTCATCCCAATTTTAACTGCATGTACAGTAAAAAAAAAAATTAAAAATATTTAGAGTGTTTGTCATTCGATAAAGTATGAATACACGGGCACACACGAATATTTAGTAAATCAAAATGCAATCAGAAAAAGGATTTGAAAGAGGAAAACGCAACAGACCATCCAGTTTGAGTAGGATGAACAGAATCCCAAAAGAAAGCTGATTTGGGATTATTACATAACACAAACTTTTTATTACCTTGTTCATCCACACTCCCACACTCAAATCCACTGCTCACTCCAAAACAACATGGCTTCAATGGCGTTTTAAACTCTAACACAACTCCAGGCTTCTTGCTGCGGCTCTGAATTATGGACAAGAACGCGTCATACACATCAAGAACGAAGATTTTAGAAGACGACGAAGCATGTTTTGTTTCTTTGTTGAGCTTGGCCACAGCTTGATTCAATAGAAAGTTGTGAAAACGGACGAAGGAGTTTATGGTTTGATTGCATTGCTTGAATGAGAATGGAGCTGTAAATATAGGAAGACATCCTAATGGGCCTAGCCCCGTCACTACTATTTTCTTCACTCCTAATCTCCTAATGCGCTTCAAATCTATCACAATTTGATTTACTACAGAGTTTATGAACGGTTTCAATCCCTGTGAAATAAGTAAATATCAAAGATTATAAGAGATCAGTGTTTTTCCATGTTATCTAATATCGTATTAAAACTCATGAAATTAAAAATCGATCCAAGAATTGTGAGTCCAAAGAGACATCATCTTTAATAAACATATCGACGATCCCACCTTGAAGAAGAGCAAGGGATCTTACGATGCTTAATATATGAGTTACTCCTCTCGTTACCAATTTTGAAATGAAACCTCATGTTATCTAATATATTGTTACAATGAAACTTTCCATTTAATTTTGCACAAATCAATTTGTCCGTTGTCCATTTTAGAAAAATAATAATTTTATTCAGTCAAAGTAAACTTAGTTCAATTAAACTAAAGTATGTGTTGAAGATTAAGAAGTTTGTGGTTGGATTTTTCCGGCCTAATACACTTAAAAAAATTAAAAAAATATTTCAAACCAATATAACAAAAATTTTCAAAAACTATATGTTTAAATAAGATATCATTTTCTAATAATTTTATTTTTAAAAATTTATATTTCTTTTCTCTTGAATTCCTTATCATGGTTTTTACTTTCTAAAAGAAAAATTCTATTCTAAATCAAAAACTATTTTGTTAGTTTTCAAAAACTTGGTTTAGCTTTTAAAAAAATGGATAGGAAGTAGATAATGCAACATCAAAATTTAGTGATAAACGTAAAGTTTAGAAACTTAATTTCTAAAAATCATAAATAAAAACCAATCGGGCTTAAATAATTTCCAAATATCTTAATGATATTACAATTCTAATTAAATTGTCCAACTATAAACTCTCAACATTACAGCACAATCATTCAGTTCAAATATTACAAAACACAACACAGTCTCAAATACATATTCAATTTAAATATAACATTATTTGGCTGATAATAATTAGCCTATTTTTATTTCGTATTTCCAAATTGGATCCATAACAAAAATGGTGTCCACTCCCTGTTATATTTTTAGTGTAAACAGAGATTCTATCAAGATAAACGAACACGATCCCTAATGCATTGTGAAAGAAGAGGAACTGATTAATAATTAATTATGAACATTGCTGAATTAAAAATTATGGAAATTGATACCTGGGCAGAGCCGTTAGTGGCAAGATAAAAAGAGTAGTCATTGCCAGAAACAGAGACAAGTGCAACAGAGTGTTGGGCATCTCCATTACTGAACACAGATTCGACATGTCGAAGATGTTGAAAGAAATCAATTTGTGTGGTCATATTTGGGAGAGGAACCGACGTGTCGAAAACCCCTGTTCCACCAAATGCAAAATTTATACCCGATTCTTTCAATCTTTCCACCCCAACTTCACTTCGGATACTGAATGGTATCGGAGATTTCACCCCTAAATGTTTTGCTGCAAATTACATATCATAATTCCTACTTAATTATTTCATAGTATATTACAGATGGAGAGAAATTAAATTAAGAATCAGTTTATAATTAATTACCTAAAAAATCAGTGAGAACACGACCATCGGAAAAACGACCACTGGGTTTTCCGGGAAAAGTAATTCCATAGGGAAATTGCTGAGCACTTGAAAAGGGAAGCAGAATGTTGCCAGTATCAACATATGAATCCCCAAAAACAAACAGTTTCGTTGGCCGCAAACGGTGGCGCCTGTGGTGGTGGTGGTGGTGGTCACCGTAATACCTACCCGCCGATGCCGATCCTTGTCCTGTACACGACAAATTAAATTTTAAATTTTTTAACAAGAAAAGACCTTATTAATTTCGAATCAAATGTATACAGAAACCAACCAGAAAAGAGAGAGATCATGAAAAAGAAGAAAGAGAAGAGAAGGCTCAGATTAAAGTTCATTATTGTATGATAATTATTTTAATTATATGCTCATATATGCTGCTGCGATGGTAGGGAAATTGTGTTGCAAGTGTTGAATAGTTGATCTGATCGTGTATGCTTTAACGGCCTATACATATATAAAGTTAAGTGGTAGCCGGCCAAGATGCCACTTAATCATGTTATAAAGGGTCGAATTAAATGGATGATATGTGACAAAATATATTGTTTAAGGCAATAAAACATCACCGCTTCGAAAGTTTGTTTTTCCTTCCCAAAAGGTTTCGTTCGGTAATTTTTACGTTGTTGTTTTCCATTTTTATATATATAAATTTGATTTTCATTTATGTGATATAAAGTTAATCGATAAGAAATGAGACTAGCTATAATTCACACGTACTTCTTTAATCAAAGTTGAAGGTTTGATCTCTCATCTTACCACTAATTCATTAAAAAAAAAATTAGGTAAAAATATATATAAATTGGGTTGGGAGTGTTTTCTGACTAACCCAAAAATTTAAGTTCGTTGAGTTGTCGGATTATAATTTATTTATTCTTAATTAAAAATATATAAATTTATCTACAACCACATAATTAATAACTAAAATCTCATAAAATTTAAATATTAAATACCAAATATCTATGACATTTATTATAAAATGTAAACAAAGATAAATATCATAACAAGTTTTGGAAAAAAATATTAAAAAATTACAAATTAATCAAACTTTAAATAAAAAGAAATATATATACTTTTGTGTGTGTATATATATAATTCAGATTGAGTTGAGTACGTGACCCAATCTAATTCAACAAAAATAGTAAAAATTTAATTCAATCCAATCAACAACAAAACTAATCAAATTGGGTAGTACGAATTATCGGATTATCAAGTCATTTAAACATCAAGTGTTTGATAATTATTTTCTATTTCTCTGTAATATTTATTAAAAAAAAAATTAAATGGTAGACTAGATACTTGGAAGATATCAAAATCAAGGTTGTTTTTTCCCTCATAAATAAATGGCATTATTATATTTTTCGTAAATTATAAAATACGTAATCGTAAATTTTTTAGGTTTTAAGTTTTGTATGGTTCTTAATTTGAACTTTATTTTATAGACCTCTATTTTAATCTTTGAGCTTTAAAAAATAATCATTTTAAATCTTACTTTGATTTTGATTTTAAGGAACATTAATGACGTAATTTCTAATATGTGTATTAGTACGTTAATATGAGAAATATTTTAAATTAGATAAGCTAGTGAACATATCGAAAAAACCAAATTTTAGGTAGATAAGTAAGTCATAATTAAAGGATCAAAATAATTTCTTTATAAGCGTTTATGGACCCAAATAGATATTTTAAAAATTTATATATATAACCAAATAAATATGAACCTTCTGTTTAGTTTTAAAATTAACTTTTCACTTAAAAAAATATTTTTTATTTGAAACTTTAGAGAATGAGGAATAAAATAAATGTTTATTAAACATATTTCTATTATTTTCGATAACTATTTTTGTAGAAAAAAGAAAGAAAATGAAAAACAAGATGTTATGGGTAATTTTAGACCTGAGAGAAAGCCTAGGAGAGGAAGTCAAATCTGAGGATAAAATCGATAAGGTTGCCTCATTTGGGCTGCCACCCAATTGGCCCACCTTGGTCGGGCAACTCGCCCCTCTCATTTTGACAGATGCCAAGGACAATGAAGTAATTGGGCCGTTTGGCCTCTGCCAGGGCAACTTGCCTAGATATGTGGAGCTTATTTTTGAAAGCCTCATTCAGCACTTCCATGTGGCCTGATTAAGCCCTCAAGAGTTCTATTCCTTAGATGATAAAGAAAATTAAATTTTTTTCCTAAAAAGATAAAAGAAACCTTAGGTTTAGCCCTACTATATATATAGAACATAATAGTTCAATTGATAATTCCATACAAAAATTAAGTTCATCTTCTTCCCAAAAGTATTGTTTGCTCAGACTAGTCTTGTGTTGAAAACTAATTAAAGTATCAGATTGTCTATAGCAAACACCACAGTGGTGTATTATTTCGATTGTTTTGCAAATGACTCTTTCCCTAAAATGTAAATTATCGTCGGTGTGGCATGTGAACCTCAAGTGAGTCTCTTATCTCCAAATTTTGCCATCAACTGCAAGAAAAAGTGAGAAAAAAAAAAAAAAAGGAGTTACCAACAAGCTTTAGTAACTTCCAGGTTCTGAAATAAACAAGCATTTTTCTTTGGACTGATTTTTTGAGGATGGTATCAGATGAGTGTGACATTTTACAGATATAATATTTGGATTGTTCAATGTTTGTGTGTGCATTTTACAAATTGTGATTTTTGTTAAAAGCATATATTATTATGTATTTTTTTTTTAATATAACCGTAATGTTGGACAAGAAAATTGGTATAATCGTCCGGCTTTAACCTTTTTTTGGTTACATGCTGGAGCTGTTGGTAGTGGGGTGATATTAACTAGCTGCCAAATATTGAAATCTATATGTGTGTGATGAAAGGGAATTGCTTGTTGTATTATTCATTTTTTTCAATTTTTTGAGATCTAATTGAGAAATAGTTTTCCAGAATGGAAATTAAACTCGATACTATGAAAATATGTTGGGAGTGATTCTAAAATGGTTAAAATCATTTTTATTATTTTTAAAATCCATATTACATATTTTCAATTCTTTAAAATATGTAAATTACATTTAAAAGAATAAATTTTAATATTAAATTAATTTTGAGTGATTAAAAACTTATTTTATAGTGATTTTTAAAAAATGACAAAAGTGATTTTGACGATTTGAAAATTACTCTCAAACCTATACTAAATATTTTTATATTGAAAAAATTAAATCAGAAATAATCTTGATCCAAAGAATAATAATGTCCCTTGCGGAAGGGCTTAAAATATTAACCAAGCTTCTAAATTTAAAACTTGAATTAAAAAGGAAAAGTAACATTGTAATGGTGAATTTAAGTATAGCTAAGTTGATGAGGTATATATATTTGTCAATTGTCATCTCATGTGTTGTTATCTCTTCTTACGTTTTAACTATGTAATAAAATATATTGAGTTAAAAAAATTAAAATATATTGAGATAAAAAAAAATGATGCAAAAATGTATAAGAGTGTATTTGGTTTATCGAAGTGTTTTATTTTAAAAATAAGTCATTTTAGAAAAAATTAAGGTTGTTTACAAATTTAAGAAAATGAGATACTTACAGATATAACAAAATGTCAATATCTATTAGTAATAGATGCGATAGAATTCTATCATAACATTTTACTATATTTGAAAATATTTTCAATAATTTTACCATTTAAAACTATTACCCGAAAAAGTAAAATATTTGGCCATCTTTCAAAATAAATTTTCAAACACTTTCAAAGTATATTTTAAACTCTTTTTTCAAAAGTTTAAATAAAATATTTTTTTTAAAAACATTTTTTTCTAATCAACTCAAATGGATCTTAAATATTTCATATATATATTTTTAAGAGACTGAGAGAAAGTGTATGTGAATTATAATTCAACCAAATTCACTTTTATTCTATTGAACTCATATTTTGAAGTCTGTGATTTATTAAATTTTATTTGATTTTAATTCATAAACCTTTATTTGGAAAATTAAACCTCTTAACTCGAGGTGGATATTACAAACTAATAAAGTTTTATTGATACATATACATTCTCTAAATTAAATGTAAGAATTTCTAGAATGAACTGATCATAATTAAAAGTAATGGCCATTAACCACAAAAACTTTGAAAAACATTTATGAATAAGGAAAAAAATCTCATAAAATCCGCATAATCTCGAATGGAAGAAGAAATGTATTGTCGAATTTCTTCTATTATACGTATCATTAAATAATATATTATATTTTATTGAATAAGTGTAGAATGATCAAATTCAGATATACAATTGGAAGAATGACTATTTTTTAATTATATGATTTATGGTCAAAATTGTAGGCCCCACGGTCCCACCTCATATTTTATTTTCCAATTCTACTCATGTCTCTGATATGTGGATGATGGATATTTTTCCTCATTTTAGGAAAACCCATCATTTTAGAAAAATCCACAACAACAAATAAAAAGAAAAAAAAAATGTCATTTTAGAAAACTTCCCATGATTTTAGGAAAACCCACACCAGTTTTAAACTAAGATTTTATTGGGATTTGATTTTAAATTTAATTAAATTAAGATTACAATGTTGGTTTTTCCTTGCTTCTTGAGGGTTTCGATCAACACGACAATTTATTCGTCGATTAACGGATTAGGATTAACGATGAACAACCCTACTGCTTGAAGATTTCGATCAACATGGCAACAAAAAAGGCTTTTTCCTTTCAACGGCAAAAAATTGAAAACAGCATATGGTGTGAATTTTTAGCAAGAATTGAAAATAAAATGTAGTATGGATTATTAACAAGCACCACAGAATACAATAGCAAAAAAAAAAAAAAAAAAAAAAAAAATCACCTTGGTGGATTTTATTTTGTTTTAACTTTAAGTATTTCATTATGTACTCTAATCGATAACTCTAGATATTTGATTAATTTATGTTTTTGTTTTTCACTTCTCAGTTACACTAAATTTGTTTCTATAAGCAACACAAATACAATGTAAATATTACAATTTTCGCACAGCTTTACACTAACTTTGACTTTCATTTCCTAGATTTTTAGTTTAGGGTATTTGTGTGGTTCAGTTGACCTTTTTTTTTAATACATATTATTTGCATTATTTGAGTGAGTCAATATGAGTAAAGGTAGTTGTGGGACTTAGTATAAGTAAGATTTTTAGAGCAGATGGGTAGAGGGTATTTAATAGTTACTTTGAATATAAGGTATTTGCTTATTTCGTGCATAAATTTTGAGTTATTAATTATAATTAAATATTCTTGATGATTAATAATTTTTTGGTGAATATCAAAGTCTAATTTTTCTACACACATGCACGTGCACACACACGAATTAAGGTTAAATTTTGGTTGATTAAGTTTATTAGATCTTGTTTTAGATTATTAATTTTCTTTTTTAAAATACAGCATAATTATAGAAATTAGGCAATAATGGTATTTATGTCCAATATTAAAATTTAAATAATATCAAAACTCATCTTTTAGTCATTTTCATAAAGAAAAATACATTTGACCAGTTTTCAAAAACTTCATTTCGTTTTGGCTATTTGACAGACCCTATTTTTATTTTATGGCCATCCAAAATATAGCCACGTGGTCAGTATCAGATACGTATAAGATATATTTCCCAGATACGTATCTAACACGCGATTTGACGTATCTATTTCTACGCTTACTTTCTTTAAAGAAAAAAAAGAAGCAACTCATCTAATCTTTCCCAATCTAAAACTAGGCAACCTATTTTAAAAACTCACTACTCGAGTCCAAAGCTAAAAGGAAAAAAAATAACGGACTAAACCCTATACTAGAATCATCTAATCTTCATCTTCACATTTGAGTCCCCACAAAGTCCATCAAAATATAAATCATTTAGATATCTTCAACAATTCAATGAAGAAGTTCTTTGTTTATTTTCATACTTCTCCCTCTAATCTTCTTCTTCTTCTTTTTAATATGAGTCACTTTTCTATTGCATTTTATCAACTATTGTACTTCAACATCTTAGATGTTGCTTTTTTTGTAATGTATTTCAGTGTTTGTATTCTATTTTGTGCTATTGTTATCGTGTAGTCGTATCTGTGTCTGTGCTTCATAGATGTTGACCGCTTTGATGGGTTGGGCTTGCCCTCTAATTTCTTTCTCTTTCCTCTAATTTCTTACTCATTCCTCTAATTTAGGGCTGGCAAGAGAAATAGTAAATTTTAAAGTTTTATTTGAAAAAATGGTAAAAACATTTCAAAATTATAAAAATAGTAAAACGAATTTATATAATAGAAAATACTAATTAGTAAATGACAAAACTACCCTAAAAGAACAAAATAAGTACAAACAAGAATGCAAAGATACACTGCTTCAAAAACAACACGAATACTACAAATACACTATCTAAACATTCTAGAACCACAAATGCACAATATTTAAACATTCTAGAAGCAAAAATTAACAATCACTCAATATGGTTCTATAGAACGCGTGTATGCGAGAGAAGATGATGACCGAGCAGTGAAGGTCATTAGAAACTTATGGATGTCTACAATGATGGATTTTCTTCAAGGTGAGAAAGAGCAACGTGGATTGTACCCATGGAGTTGTTGTTGGCAAGTGAGTATTGGAAGGAATTGCAACTTTAGGACGATGTGACTATTGAAAATATGATTGCGTTTGACATCAAGCAAGTTGTAGAGAGTTTCATCGTCTTCATTCCATGTGACCATTTTGCTCATAGAATCTTGAAAGAAAACTTTAAACACCATCAATCTCAAAACATTATTTGTTGAAAATGAGGTTTAAAGTAGAAACAAAAACAGGAAATATGTGTGCGAGCGAAAAAGTTCGACAACCTCGAGGGTGGTCGTCAAAAACTAGCCAAGACGATGGAATTCAAGAAAGGGTTGTTGAACCAATGATTGCATATATGAGATTGCGGAGGAGAAAAAAAGATTTTTGGGAGGCAACTAAGTGAAGAAAATGAAGAAGATGAGATTTAGGATTTTTTTTGTTATCTTATTTTAATAAATAATAATGATAATGATGATGATAATGATGATGATGGTGATATTAATATTAATATTAATAACAAAATGGACAATATATNTATATATATATCCTTTCAAGTACAACAAGCCATTTTTACGTATTTATATATGAAAAATAAAAAATATCGAAAATATAAAAAAAAAGATCAAATTAATTTGATAACAATATGTATAAAATAATGAAATAAAATATTTAGATATACATTTAAACAAATCAAAAGTTAGTTGGATAAAATTGAATTTGATAATAAAAGATAAATTCAAAAGTAAAATAGAGAAAGAAATTAGGAATGTTTATTGTGATTAATTCGATAAGTAGTTAAATAAAATCTAATTTGATAATAAGATACAAATTCAAATAATTCATAGGAGAAAAATCAGGATGGGGGTTGGTTTATTTACAAGTACACTGTCTTCATAATTCCATTTTCATTTAAGCTTCAACAATTACATTGTATTTATAATTTTGTCAATTACAAAACCTATGAAAAAAGTCGACTCGTAATAGAGGCATAGGAAAATCAACAAAAGTACGAAATTGGATACTTATTTGTTTGTCAAAAAGAAAAATTAATAATATAATAATATAATAAAATGATAATGAATAAAAGGTGATTATAAAAATACAAAAAATGATAAAATTTAAATGAAATATACCGTTTGTTAAATGATAATATGTATAAAATATTAAGCAAAATCCTAATCAAGATATAAAAAAAATAATCCTAATTGAAAATAATAAAAAATGAATAAAAAAATGTAAAATCTAAAGATATATTATATATTAAAATCAAAATGGTGATAAAAAAAATTAAAGATTGATTATTTCTTAATATTTTCGAAAAGTGATTAAATCAAATCAAACAGATAGCTAATTTCAATCAATTTGGGGAGAAAAATAAGGAAGAGATAGTTTATTTTAAATCGATTCATGAAGTAGTTATCAAAATCTAATTTGAATATTAAAAATAAATTTAAATTCCAAAAAACTGCGAAAATTACGGAATGACGCTCATTTCTAGTTTTGAGATTGGATCAGTTAGATTATAATATGATTATTTTGGTAATTAATCAAGCTCTCCAACTACATTGAATTTATATCTCGGATATTAATCAAGCTCTCCACTTATACTGTATTTATATCTTAGTTATTAATAAAACTCTACAATTACAAATACATTGTATTTAATATTTCGGACATACGAACCAACTAAGGGTAAGTCACGTGTTATCAATGTCAACTAAAATAGTGACTAAATATGAAATATATATAATTGAATCTAATAATATCTACAAAACAATTTAAACCTTCAAAAATATGGAAAAATATTCGTTTAATTTATTAAGATATGTATAACATAATGAAAAACAATTCAGACATTTGAATAAATTAAAATTTTGATTAGATAAATGAAATTTGATAATATATAGATATTTAAAATATAAATTTGATAGAAAAATCTAGATATTTAATTCAAGTAAGATTAATTCGAAAAGTGATTAAACAGAATCTAAATTAAAAATTGTTTTGAAATACATCAACAATTACCTTGTATACAGAATCCAAACATTATTTATGATTCTACATTTACCATATATTTGTACTTTCATCAATAATAAAAGCTACAAACCCAAGGGTAAAACAGGAATTTAAAAATTCGTAGTCACATGTCATGTGAGTTGCCATAAATCTTATTATTTATCGATTTTACCAATTTTCAAAACCAAACTCTAAAATTTGTCATATGCTCAAATTCTCCTCTAATTTATTGGCAAAGGGCATTGATATGAAGAGAGCCGATAGAAGAGAACAATGAAAAAGAGAAGGAGATGGAGGAAAAGGGAAAGAGAGAGAGAAAGTCTTAAAATCTATTAAAATAATTTTTTATTTTAAAAAAATAATAGAAATTAACGAAAAAATATAACAAAGAGACTAAAACCCCATTTAAGATTGTTATAACTGATAACTTTACTTTTTAAAAAAATAGCTTTCATATGTGAAATAGATTAGTGTTTGCAAATTTTCAAATTTTAATGTAGAAAATTACGAGCATGTTTAACTCTTGGAATACTTCAAAATTTATTATTTCATTAACAGTGTATGTTTTCACTTAGACAATATTTGTTTCTATTTTCATCACTCATACACATTTGGTCGATCATTTTGCGTTTAATTAAATCAAAATCTGAAAAGAGCTTCACGGATGTAACCCACAAAACCCACGAAATCAAATCTAAACGAAAATAAAAACCATGAAATCAAAGCGCATGAATGTATCCCATAAAACAAATCTCCAACAAAATTGGAGCAGAAAGGCAAACTCCACGAAGCAGATCTAAAGCGAACTAGAACGGAGGAGATTTGGGTACATGAACAGAGACCTATAATAGTAGATTTGGTACCGACGACAAAGAATGATTAGAGATCAATGTCTGAACAGAGAACCTTAAGACACCTAGATCTGTGCGTGGATCTGCAGAGGGAAGTCGATGCAGATGCATTATATTTGAAATGATGGCTGGATATACAGATCTGAATCAATGAGTGGAAGGAACAGGTGTAGGAAGGAACTCTTAACATAGAAAACCAATGAGCGGAAACAGATCATTCCAAATCTCATTGTGAAAGAACATGAATATTTATATTCTAATAGAACAATTATGAATAAAGAGTAAATTACAGCATGCTTCAAAAGGAAAATACAAGAGATCGAGTAGACAATACCTTTGAAGAACCTTTTCTTCACGTATCCCTCGATCAAACTTAGCAACGCATTCAACAGCACGAACAAACCAGGAAACTGCACGAACTGGTAGAACCTCGAACACAATCGAGTAACACTAGATCCTCGTGAAGGAACACTAAATAGACAACCAGTAAGCGAAAGCTGATCGTTCCAAATTTCATTGAGAAAGAACGCAAACAATTACAGTCAAAGAACAGATTATGCATAAACAATAAAATACAAGCATGCTTCTTTAATTAAACAAGTGATAGAGTATGCAAACCTTTGAAGAACTCTTTCTTCAAGTATCCCTCGATCGTTTAGAAACTCGTTCAACAGCACGAAATTGAACGCAATGATCAGAACAACCAAGAGCACGAATCAAAGAATCCTTGATCACTATCGAGTGCAACTCGATCCTCGACCTTCGAGCGGAACAAGAACACCACCACAAGAGTTACAGAAACTTGTTCAACAGCACAAAATTGAATGCAATGATCAGAACAACCAAGAGCACGAACTGAAGAATCCTTGATCACTATCGAGTGCAACTCGATCCTCGACCTTCGAGCGGAACAAGAACACCACCACAAGAGTTATCTTGGTATTCTTAGTGTGAGAATTCGGGAGTTGTGGGCTCTGTATGACTTTGGATAGAGGAATGAAGGAGGTAAACGATCGAGTATGAGACAGAGGAAGAAAGTCTATCACATAGACTTGATACTCGATCGTGTAGAGGAAGAAGCCTATTGTATAGATTTGCTACTCGATCGTGTAGTAACGAGTAACTATCGTATAGTAAACTCGGTACTCAATCGTCTAGTCTGTGAGATGCCATCGTTTAGTAAAACTCTTTTACTTAATAGTCTTTTTTTTTTGTAAGACCGATTCAATGAATCATCAACCTCTGATTTTGGAAAATCATTTTTCTTTTTATCTCACAGTTATCAAAACTATACATAACCTTCCATTCAAGTCGGTTATTAAAGAAAAAGAATAATTAATTATCATATAATTAATATATTATAAATAAATATAATAACCAACTTATCATATTATATTTATACCCTATAGTTTTAATATTTCATCATATGAAACATATAAACCATAGTTCTTTTTCTATTTTATGGTATCTAATATAAATCATATTTATATTAATTCCTCAAATTAATAATGTATCAAATACATCATATCAATTATATCATATATAATTGAATCAATTTAATCATATCATATATAATCAAATTTCCTCTTGTTAATTTGAACACTTCAAACTAACCCAAAATCTGATTCTCAACTTGAACCCATTGAGCTACCAAGGGGACCTTATGGACCTGTAGCTTGAAGCTCCAACAGTAAGTGAAAAATAGACTAAATTCTTTAATCGCAAGATGCACCATCCGTTAACTGTTGGTCACTCCACTAAAGATCGATAGTTGCACTCTTCGCACTACATATATATTTTTTTGTCCATACAACCAATCAATAGTGCGATGACCCTTCACAAATTTCTGTAAGTATAGCTGGACAAATTTATCGTTTTACCCCTATAGTTACATCTAACACCTTAAGTACCACTGATTCCTCTAATGAACAATAAGTCATAGTTCTGCTATGACTGAGTCCTCTCTTCCCAAGAGAGGGTGTGACCACTATATTTAAGACTCGGAATCAGCCCTTAAGGGAGCAATTTATCTACTAACCCCTGCTTCAAAAAAGGAGTGAATTTCGTCTTGTATAGCTGAGTTCCCAGCTTCCCAATAAGATGAATCCCCAAAATGGTAGGCTTGTTGAGTTGACAATCTGGCCACTCTCACCCATACAAATCAAAGGACCGGCCTCATAAGTAGGAGTTCCTAACTCACTCAGGATTAAGGTCATGTCACCTATGGTCTTCTAAGTGAAATGTAAGTCTCAATGACGAACATCGTTATATAAAAAGATGAATCATTTCGTGATCCGGTCTTATACAAACTTTTTGTACAGTATATCCTCGTTCACATGTCTCCATATGAATGGTCTGGATCATACGATTTGTAGCATTTTACAACACTTGTAACATCTACAAAGGGGGTCATATCCGTAGTGTCACCAAGATAAGGTATCCTTCATCTATCCTTATACTACTGACCATTTACGTCATTACTTAAGGCATGATTCACTTGTATGTCTTCACATATATGCTTAAGTTACATAAAATAACCTTGGATCTTAGTTTATTGGATTGAGTAAATGCTTATAAAATAACACTTATTTTATTAATAACAATATGTTTACAAAGTGTTAACAAACTACGAGACTACCAGAAGAATTAGAACACCAATCCCAACAATCTTCCACTTGTCCTAAAGCCTCAGGAGACTAATGTACAATATAAAATAGTACAAAATACAATAAACTAGGGCATACTCTAGACCCTAGTAACATCTCCCACTTGCCCTAGACAAGGTGCCGCAAATCTCGTAGACCCAGACTCTTCAGATGACCCTCGTACACTTTAGCCATGAGAGCCTTTGTAAACGGATCAACAATGTTGTGCTTTGACATGATCTTCGTGACAATCACATCACCGCGATGCACAATCTCCCAGATCAAATGATATTTCCATTCTATATGATTGCCTCTTCGGTAACTCCGAGGTTCCTTAGAATTTGCCACAGCCCCGTTGTTACCACAATAAAGATTGATCGACAAAGACATATTTGGAACAACTTTCAAATCAGTAAGGAACTTTCTTAGCCAAACAGCCTCTTTAGCAGCTTCACAAGTGGCTACATATTTGGCTTCTATAGTGAAGTCCGCGATGCATCCCTGCTTGATGCTTCGCCAAACTATAGCTCCTCCATTCACAGTGAATACTGACCCTGATGTCAATTTCTGATAATCTCTATCAGTCTGAAATTCAGAGTCTGTGTATCCTGTAAGGATCAAATCCTTATCTCCATACACGAGCATATAGTCCTTCATTCTTCGAAGATACTTGAGGATCGTTTTGACCGCTATCCAGGGATCTAGTCTTGGATTGGACTGATATCGACAGACAATCCCTACTGCATAGTAAATATCAGGTCTAGTACATAACATTGAATACATAAGGCTACCAACAACCGATACATAGGGAATCCATCCCATTTCCTCAACCTCCTGAGGTGTCATAGGACACTGTTCCTTAGACAAAATAATTCCATGCCTGAAAGGTAATAAACCCCTCTTGGAATTCTGTATCGAGTACTTGATCAATATCTTGTCAATCTACGATGCCTGAGACAAGGCCAACCTTTTATTTTTACGATCCCTTATGATTTGAATCCCTATAACAAACTGCGCATCTCCCAAATCTTTCATTTGGAATTGAGCGGCTAGCCACTTCTTAATGTCAATCAGAAAACCTACATCATTCCTAATGAGTGGGATATCATCCACACATAACCCGAGGAAAGCTACTGAGTTGTTGATGGTTCTTGTCAACACAAGGCTCATCAACATTCTGATCAAAGCCAAATGATTTAATCGCATTATCAAATCTAATGTTCCAAGATCTAAATGCTTATTTCAGCCCATAAATGGACCTATTAAGCTTGTAAAACTTTTGCTCTTGATCTGGATCAATGAACCTTTCTGGTTGAGTCATGTAGATGGTCTCCTCAAGATTACCATTCAAAGAGGAAGTCTTGATGTCCATTTGCCATATCTCATAATCATAAAATGTGACTATAGACAGGAGAATCTAGATAGACTTTAACATAACAACAGGTGAGAAAGTTTCTTCATAGTCCACTCCCTCGACCTGGGTATAACCCTTTGCCACAAGTCTATCCTTAAAAGTTTGTACCTTTCCATCTACACCTCTTTTCCTCTTGTAGATTCACTTACAACCTATAGGTTTTACCCCATCAGGTTGATCCACAAGTTCCCAGATGGAATGGAAATACATAGACTCTATTTCCTGATTCATGGCTTTAATCCACTCATCTCTGTCAATATCCTCTATTGCTTGCTTATAAGACAATGAATCCTCAACTCCATCATTAGATATGATGTTTTGGGCTTCTGTTAAACCCATGTAGCGTTTAGTTGGGTTCACAACCCTTTCACTACGTTGAAGTAGTCTCAACTCTTGAGATGGTTGACTAGATGAACTCACATCAATAACTCTTGTTGATCTATTAGTCTGTTCAACAACTCTTGTTGAAGTCTCAGTAGTCTCATTAGAAATCTCATTTAAAATCAGCTTACTTCGTGGCTTATGATCCCTTATGTGGTCTTCTTCCAAGAAGATAGCATTTTTCAATACAAACACCTTGTTCTCACATGGATCATAAAAGTATCCACCCCTCGTTTCTTTGAGGTAACATACAAATAGGCAAACTTTTGAACGAGGTTCCAACTTTTTAGGGTTAGCCATAAGCACGCGGGCTTGACATCTCCAAATCATGAAGTGACGTAAACTACCTTTACGGCCTCTTCATAACTCAAAAAGTGTTTCAGAAAAACTCTTTGAGGGAACAATGTTCAAAATGTAAACTACGGTCTGTATTGCATATCCCTAAAACGAGTATAGAAGATGAGCATAACTCATCATAGACCTAACCATATCCAATAGGGTTCTATTTTTCCTTTATGATACACCATTCTGCTGAGATGTACCTGAGGCTGAGAGTTGGGACGTGATTCCATGTTCTATCATATAGTTCTGCAACTTTAAATCCATATACTCTCCACCACAATCAGATCGCAGTGTTTTTATCTTTTTACCTAACAAGTTTTCAACTTCAGTCTTATACTCTTTGAACTTTTCAAGAGCATCAGACTTATGTTGCATTAGATATAGATACCCATATCTTGAATAATCATCTATGAAAGAGATTAAATATTCATACTCACCTTGTGCTCTTACACTTATCGAACCACAGAGGTCTAAATGTATAAGCTCCAAGGTTTCCTTGGCTCTATAACCTTTTACAGTAAAAGGTCGTTTGGTCATTTTGCTTTCAAGGCAAGATTCACATACAGGCAAAGAGTTTTCTTCTAAACCATTTAGAAGTCCACATTTCACCAATTTCTCAATCCTATTGAGATTGATTTGACCTAACCTTAGATGCCAAAGATGGACGTTTTCCTTAGGAGAAACCCTTGATCTTTTTACAGTTGTTGCTGTTTTGAACATCTTAATATTAAGTAAGGCTTTTATGACTAATGACCTTAGTACATACAAGTTATTTTCCTTTGAACCAAAACCAATCTCCATACCATTCTTAAAAATAAACACTTTATTCTTAGAAAAGAGATGAAATAACTTTGTCCAATCAGACAAGAAACTGAAATTAAGTTCCTCTTGATATGAGGAACTACATAAACATTATCCAATAACAGATAACATTTCTTGTCCAAAAATAACTTAAGCCTGCCTACAGCAACAGCTGAAACGACCTCACCAGTACTGACTCTAAGAGTCAACTCTCCAGCTTCCAACTGTTTCCGGGAACTAAATCCTTGATGGGAAAAACTTACATGGTTAGTAGCACCTGAATCAAGTATCCAGGCAGAATCACCATTCTTTATCAAACACGTCTTCAAGACAAACAAATCACATTTATCGTCTTCAGACTTTTTCCTTTTCTGGAGAGTAGTGGGATTAGTATTAGAACTTATATAAGGTCCAAGTTCCATTTCAGAGAACAATTCTCATCGATGAACTTCATCTGAGTCAGCAACAATTTCTTGCTCTTTTAGTCCCTTGACATTCAAGAAAAACTGGAGTCTTCGGAACTGATACTATTGGTTTTTTTTGTCATCAATCCCATTTTGCTTAAAAAGTAAGACTTATGTTCAAACAATTCTTGCAAAGAGTCCATGATCTCTTAAGCAATGACCATGTTCTCAACCTTTTTGGCCAATGTATCAGGTATGCTAGCCAAAATGTGAAGTCAAGCCATCAAATTAGCCTTCATCCACACCTCATATGCATTATGAACAATTTGCGGTGCATCAGGAGTCGAGACTTGAGGACACTCCTCAAATATGACAAAATTGAGGTCGTTTACCACGAAATATGTTTTAATAGACTATTTCCAACGTATGTAATCGATCAAATTAGAAAAGGAAACTAATGGAAAATCAAGCATTGACATGTTGCTTAAAAACAAACATATTGATCTATGTTAGATTTTAGCAAATATTCTTTTAAAAACAAATCCAATCAAGTTTAGCAAAATCTAAATGAACCCTATAACACATCTAGTTTTGCAATGATGCTTCAATGGTTTAGAACAAAATCCACCGAAGGGTAGTCAATTTATCCCTCCTCTGAATTGAGACACTCTCAACTAATCATTACACTAGAATAACTCTTGTTCCTATAACAACTAGCCATCATTGATTTGGTCAAGAAATCATTAACTTGCTTAACAATTTCCCGTAAGTGTGACCCTTCATTTTAGATCCTAGAGTTCCACCCCAAGCAGACAATGTGAAGGGAAAAAATCGATAGAAGCAAAAACTAAAGCGACCCTATCCATTTCTGGAGTTCACCTTGATATTGACCAACCGCAAAAACCATCCGAAGGGGGACACTCCCAGGGCGCCTCGAGGTCGTGCAAGAAGATCTTATGGTGCAAACCAATGAAGGAGACCACAGGACATGTTGGCACACATCCTTCTCCCATTTACTATAAATACTCTCTTCATTCACCTTAATATTGACCCATGCAAACACAATTTGAAAGGGGATACTCCCAAGGCGCCACAAGGCCAAGCATGAATCTCACAGCGTGAATATTAAGGGAGAAACGTGAGTGGAATTGACATATCATATATATCTTTTCCTCCCATTAAGTATTTTAAAACCTAGGGCTTAGATTACTTAAAAAAACACGACTAATTATTTTTACTAAGTGACTGTTTAGGTTTGCCCAAAAGTAACACTTACTTTGGAAAGATAAAGAACTTATGATCATCATTCATTAAGCATTTTAACAAACTTTAATCAACTATTGCATGCTTGTAGCAAATCTATCTAATTCACCTTTCCAGGTAGGTTCTCAGGTAAGGGTGTTCCATTTCTGTCAGCTTAAATACCCATCCTAGCCAGAATCCGCCTTAGACAAAAACTCCCTTATAGATAGATTTATTACAAATTTAATATTTTATTAAAATCAATTTAATCATATTAAACCGATTTAAAAGATTAAACTTAGGTTTCTGATCTCATTAGAACCATGAACTTAGGTCTATCTCAATCAAATTTTAAAACATGATTTTACCTAAGTTTGCATGAAACTCTTGGTTATTGATTTTAATTCTAATTTCATTAATCATAACTCTTATAAAAAATTAAACAATTAAAATCAACCACAATGCGAAGCAACACATCCACAAGGAATTTATAACTCTTATAAATAAGCCTAAGTGTCATGCTTCATGCAATGTTCATTCATTACTACTTTATATAACTCTTATATAACTAAGTAATGAACCAAGCATACATGCTCTCATACACCCTTATACTATAACACTTATAATATAAAGATGATGCATGAATATACTTAATGCATGCATAAATATAACTCTTTTATTATATGATGCATGAGCATGCTTTAATGTAATTTAATCATGCAATCTACTATATTATAATACTTATAATATAAAGATAATACATAAATAAACGCATAACCTAAGGTGGATTTTGAATCTATATGTCATGTATTATAGCATATAAACTAATATACATCTCATGTGCATTAAGAAAAAATTGATGGACCAGGATAATATGCCTCAAAACAGAAAAATAAAGCTAACTATTACATAGATCATGGAGTCAACCAGTTCAAAAAGGCGAATCGGGTCTTGAACCGCCCCAATGAAGTCTCTTCAGCCCATCGTGTAGCAACTCCTTATGATCGTCGAGTAACGTTGAGCGAGTAACCACGATCGTGTAGCATGGATCGAGTGCTTTTGACTATGCGATGAAACATGAAGGCCACTCAATCGTGTAGCGCACCGAGTGTAATGCATGGCTAAACGATCGAGTAGACGACAACTATGCGATGAAGCATGATCGTCTAAACGATCGAGGATTAAGTGACGAGCATCACATACCGAGTAATCGAGTAACTAGTGAAGGAAATCGAACTCGAGATTTCCATGAGCGGGAAAAAATAGATCATTCCAAATTACAATCATGAACGAACATTACAAATTACATTCGTAAACAAAACATATAGTTATGCAATCGATATAGAAATTACAACATGAAAAATCAAATAAACAAAGAGAATGCTACGAACGTTTGTCGGCTCATCTCCATGATCCTTACTCATGCGCTCAAACACAGCAACCTCGAACAATCCAACAACACGATCGCAACACTGCACGAACACTTCGCGGTCGTCCTCAGCGATCGCCTTGGTCACGAACTCTCCAACAACACGAACGGCCTCCATAGAACCTCGATGGTATCGAGTTGAGTATGACACCACCAAGAAGGGTACCTTCATATTCTCGGTGTGAGAATCCTTGGACTTGGTATGAGGCAGATGAAGGAGGAATGAACAATCGTGTACATGATTGGGCAAGTGGGAGAAGACAGAGACCTATCATATAGGTCGATGCCTAATCGTTTAGCAAAAGCTAAGCGATCGTCTAGCAAAAGCTAAGCGATTGTTTAACTCATCGCCTAATATTGTGTCTATCGCCTACAAACACTATACGATCGTTTACTAAAATAAGTTGTCGCTTAGTAAATCGGTATTTACTTGACAAGCTTCCGTGAGATGTTTTTCCGAGAGAAAAACTCAAAATTAATTTTGCAAAACTTTTCAAAGACTTTTCTAAAATTAGGAAAACCATTTTTCTTTTATCTCACGGTTACCATGAACCACCAATAACCTCCCACTCAATTGGTTATTAGAGAAAAAGATTTAATTATTCAATAATTAATATTATAATAAATATAAATGATAACCAACTTATCATACTATATTTATAACCTATAGTTTTAATATTTCATCTCATGAAACATATAAACCATAGTTCTTTTTCTATTCCATGGTACTTAATGTAAATCTCATTTACATTAATCCTCCACTAGATGTATCTCATACATCATATCGATTATATCATATATAATCAAAATACCTCTTGTCAATTTGAACATTTCAAATCAACACCAAGAACTGATCCTCAACTGAATCCATTGAGCTATCAAGGGGACCTTATGGACCTGTAGCTTGAAGCTCCAACGGTATGTGAATAACTGATTAAACTCTTTAGTCATGGGATCCACCATCCGTTAACTGCCAGGAACTCCACTAAAGACTGATAGCTGAACTCTCCTTACCACAGATATATTATGTGTCCATCTTAACCAACCAGAAGTGCGACAACCCTTCACAGATCACTTGTAAGTACAGCTAAGCCAATAACCATTATGCCTCTATAGTTACATTTAACTTCTTAAGTACCACTGATCCCTCTAATGAACATGAGTCATAATCCTACTATGGCCGAGTCCTATCTTCCAATGAGAAGCTGTGGCCACTATGTTCAAGCCCCAAAATCAGCCCTTAATAGAGCAATCTCTCTACTTATCCCTACTTTAGGAAAGAAGTGAATTCCATTTTGTGGATTGAGTTCCCAGCTCCCAGATCAGACAAGTCCCCAAAAGGGTAGGTATGTTGAGTTGGCAATCTGGCCACTCTCACCCATACTAATCAAAAGACCACCCTCAAAGGCAGGAGTTCTTAAAACACTCAGGATTGAGGTCGTGTCACCTATGGTCATTTAGGTGAGATGTAAGTCTCTAGTATCAACTGTTGGGAATGTCCTAGAACTCGCAGTTCGTGTTAAACATTCTATTTTATCAATAACAATGACTTGTTGATATTGCATCTATTATGAAAATCTAATAAATGCATCCTTGGCTATAGTCTGAATGCTATAACTTTACGTAGTTATATAAACAGGATCAATTTGACAGTACATAGCCTAAATGGTCTAATAAGTATATGGATGAAATTGGGTATCTCATCCTGGTAACACTATTGGATGCGACCTATTATGTAGTTGTTACAAGAAGTTGTAAGGTACTACAAACGATGTGATCCACAAATCGTTCATGTTGAGACATGAGAGTGGGAGCATCCTATGCAATGAGTTTACATATAAACTAGACCACGAAAATAATCACTTTTCTTTATAACGATCGTTTACTGTTAAAACTGACTATTTCATTTATTGTATAACCTAGGTTAACTCGATCTTAATCCTGAGCTAACTATGAACTCCTGTTTGTTCGAGATTGTCCTTTGATCTGCAAACGATGAGAGTAGTCTAACAACACTGCTCAATAAGCTTACCATTTTAGGGATAAGACCGGATGAATAGGTGGGGACATAGCCTTGCAAGATGGAATTCACTCCTACCCTATTTAGGGTTAGCAGATAGGTTTTTCTCTTAAGTACTGACTCCAGTTCTTGAACAATCGAGGCCCTGCCTTCTCATGATAGAGAAAGGATTTGATTCATAGAGATTATGAATCAGAATTGTTCATTAGAGGATCAGTAGGAACTTAAGAAACAAGATATAGTCACAGGGGTAAAACGGTATTTTTGACCTAGTTGTGATTACGAACAACCTGTGAAGGATCGACTTACTGATTATGGTTATTAAGTGGACATAATATATCTACAATGAGGGGAGTTCAACTATGAGTTATAGTGAAGTGTCCCATTAGTTAACGAATAGGGGTTAGATCGGACTAATGAGTTTAGTCGATTAATCTCGAGTCGTTGGGACCCATGATCTATAGGTCTGCGAGGTCCCCCTACTAGCTCATAAATGGATAAGCTTTATCGTAGCTTGAGAAATTAATTTGAAACATTCAAATTAAACGGAACAAGAGAATAAATATTTAAATATGATTTAAATATATAAATATGATTATTGTGCAAAAATTAATTTAATATTTGATATTAAACTAATTTATGAAATTAATTTAAGAAAATAAAATTTTTAATTAAAATGATTTAAAATCATTTTTTGTTTTAAAAAGAAAATGAAAATTCGTTTGCATGGTTCACAAAAATGGAAAATGAGTTTTCTCCATTACCATCATCTTTATGCTCACACAAAATGCGTTATCTTCTCTACTTTGATTCTCCAAGCATGAGCTGCAAGCCATGCACTCCATCTCTTTGTATGTTCATCAAATATATATAAAGAATATTGGAGTTGTTGGAGATGTGAGAATACATAATTTTGAGAGAAAATTTTCAGAAGAAGAGACTGTCTTCTTCAGTTGGGCTACTGTGAGTTTTTCTTGCTTCTTCACATCTTCAAGCTGTTATTGAGTCTCACAACTCTTCCTAAAGCTTTAAGAGCATAGTAGGGAAGGCTTTGAGGTGGTTTACATTGATATCAAGTGAAGACAGTAGCTGAATAGACGTTTTCTTGGAGAGTTCATCAAAGGTATATTTTGAAAACCCACTTTTTGAGAAGAGCATGGTTTAGTTTTTGTCAAAATTAGTGAATTAGAATGCTTATGGATCCTTGATATTTTTGCTACATGTTGTTTAACTCTTTCATCAACGACGTTATATACAGAGTCTAGTCATCTCATGGTTCAAGTCTTATACAAACTTTTTGTATAGGACACCCCCACTTGCACGTCTCCACATGAATGGTCAGGATCTACCATATGTAGTAGTTTACAATACTTTCAAACCTCTACAAAATGGGTCGTATCCGTAGTGTCACCAGGATCAGGTATCCCACCTTAATCCTTATACGACAGACCTATTTAGGTTATCACTTAAGGCATGATCCACTTGTAAATCACACATACATGCTTAAGTTCACATAAGATAACCAAAGAGCTTTGTTTATTGGATATGAGTAAATGCCAGAATTAAATAACATTTATTTTATTCATCAAACAATGTGTAACTTAATAAACAACGAGACTCCGGGAGAATTAGGACACCAATCCCAACAGCCAGTGACTATGCGATGAGCATGCTGGCCTACTCGATCATTTAGTGTACGCGCCTACCATGCAACGAATATCATATATTCAACGATCGTTTACCCCATCGTTTACACGATTGAGTAGCCAATGCAAACTGATCGAGTAAACTCTTTACTCATTCATTTAGCATTAGCCATGTGATCATTTAGTAAATACTAAATGATCAAGTAGAACTTTTCTACTCGTTTAGTAAAACTCTTTTACTCGATAGTCTTTCTTTTTGTGAGACCGATTCAAAGAATCATCAACCTCTGATTTTGGAAAACCATTTTCCTTTTTATCTCACAGTTACCATAACCATGCATAACCTCCCACTCAATTCGTTTATTAAAGAAAAAGAATAATTAATTATCATATAGTTAATATATTATAAATAAATATAATAACCAACTTATCATATTATATTTATAACCTATAGTTTTAATATTTCATCATATGAAACATATAAACCATAGTTCTTTTTCTATTTTATGGTATTTAATATAAATCATATTTATATTAATTTCTCCAATTAATAATGTATCAAATACATCATATCAATTATATCACATATAATTGAATCAATTTAATCATATCATATATAGTCAAATTTTCTCTTGTTAATTTGAACACTTCAAACTAACCAAAAATCTGATTCTCAACTTGAACCCATTGAGTTACCAAGGGGACCTTATGGACCTATAGCTTGAAGCTTCAATGATATGTGAAAAACTGGCTAAACTCTTTAATCACAAGATCTACCATCAGTTAACTATTGACCACTCTGCTAAAGACCGATACCTGCATTCTTCGCATTATAGATATATTTTTGTGTCCATACAACCAATCAATAGTGCGATGATCCTTCACAAATTGCTCGTAAGTACAATTGGACCAATTTACCATTTTGCCACTATAGTTACATCTAACTCTTTAAGTATCATTGATTCCTCTAATGAACAATAAGTCATAGTCCTACTATGACTGAATTCTCTCTTTCCAAGAGAAGGTATAGCCACTATATTCAAGACCCGAAATTAGCCCTTAAGGGAGCAATTTATCTATTAACCTCTGCTTCAGGGAAAAAGTAAATTTCGTCTTGTGTAGCTAAGTTCCCAGCTCTTCAATCAGACGAAACCCCAAAATGGTAGGTTTCTTCAGTTGGCAACAACCATACAAATCAAAGAATCATCCTCATGAGCAAGAGTTCCCAACTCACTCAAGATTAAGGTCATGTCACCTATGGTCATCCTAGTGAAATGTAAATCTCAATTATGAATGACGTTATATAAAGAGACAAATCATTTCGTGGTCCGGTCTTATACAAACTTTTTGTGTAGGATACCCTCGTTCACATGTCTCCACATGAATGGTCAGGGTCATATCATTTGTAGCACTTTACAACATTTGTAACATCTACAAAGCGGGATGTATCCGTATCGTGAACAGGATAAAGTATCCTTCCTTTATCCTTATACTACAGATCATTTAGATTATTACTTAAGGCAAGATCCACTTGTATGTCTCCACATACATGCTTAAGTTACATAAAATAACCTTGAAACTTAGTTTATTGGATTGAGTAAATTTTTATAAAATGACACTTATTTTATTATAACAATATATTTATAGAGTGTTTACAAACTACAAGACTACCAGGAGAATTAGGACACCAATCCCAACACCTCGACCCAAAACTAACCAACTTATCATATTATATTTATAATCTATAGTTTTAATATCTCATCATATAAAACATATAAGCCATAGTTCTTTTTCTATTTTATGGTATTTAATATAAATCATATTTATATTAATTTCTCTAATTAATAAGATATCAAACACATCATATCAATTATATCACATATTATATCATATATATATAATCAAATTCCCTCTTGTTAATTTGAACACTTCAAACTAACCCAAAAACTGATTCTCAACATGAATCCATGGAGCTACCAAGGGGATCTTATGGACCTATAGCTTGAAGCTCCAACGGTACGTGAATAACTGACTAAACTCTTTAATCACGACATCCACCATCCGTTAACTGTCGGGCACTCCACTAAAGACCGAGAGCTGCATTCTTCGCACTACAAATATATTTCTGGGTCCATTGGATATAACCAATCAACAGTACGATGACCCTTCATAAATCGCTCGTAAGAACAGCTGGGCAAATTTAGCGTGTTTCCCTTGTAGTTACATCTAACTCTTTAAGTACCACTGATTCCTCTAATGAACAATACATTATAGTTCTACTATGAGTAAACCCTTCTCGAGCCAAGAGAAGGTGTGACGCCACATTGTTTAAGCCCCGAAATCAGCTCTTAAGGGAGCAATGTATCTACTTATCCCTGCTTCAGGGAAGGAGTGAATTTCGTCTTGTGTAGCTGAGTTCCCAGCTTCCCAATCAGACGAATCCTAAAAGTGGTACATTTGAGTCGGCGATCTGGCCACTCTTACCCATGCAAATTCTCAACTCACTCAGGATTAAGGTCATGTTACCTATGGTCATCCTAGTGAAATGAAAGCCTCTATCATGAACGACGTTATATAACGAGACTAAGCATTTCATGGTCCGATCTTATACAAACTCTTTTGTATAGAGTATCCCTGCTCTCATATCTATTATATGAATGGTCAGGATCAGACCATTTGTAGCACTTTATAACACTTGTAACAACTACAAAGTGGATCAACTCATAACGTCACCATGATAAGGTTTCTCTCTTTTATCCATATACTACAGACCATTTAGGTTATCACTTTTAAAGCACGATCCACTTGTATGTCTCCACATACATGCTTAAGTTACAACGATAACGCCATGGATCTTAACTTATTAATTTGTGGTTAATGCAACTAAAATATCTCATATTATAAATCACAAAATGTTTGTTCATACAGGTGTTTACAAACTACAGGACCCTACGAGATTTAGGACATCAACCCCAATAGTAGGAGCATCAGATTTGGGGGTAGGTCTGGACGAGATGTCGACTGGGCACGGACGTCAGATCAGAACTGGAACGGAGCAAAGTAGAGTAGTGGCAGGAGGAACAAGGCAGTGGTTGACATGAGTTGATCAGAATAAAACCCTAAGCTCTAATACTATGTGGTGGAATTTCTGGTATATTATTCAAATTGTATATTACAAAGTATATGAGATGGGTAAATATACACAAAGTAAAGATATAAAAGATTCTAAATTAGCTTAAATTAAGGATTATAATTTGCTAATTTGCAAAGTAAGGTACGTATATATAGTAACAAGAACGATGGATACACAATAAGTTTTTTT
>NC_052351.1:30376125-30422710 GCF_009727055.1 Benincasa hispida | reverse complement strand
TATATATATCAAAGTTCTTTTCATTTATTAACATGAGGTTCAACAAATTCCAATGACTTAAATATGCTTCAAAAGTAAGATTCGTTTTATCCCAAAAAGAAAATAAAGAAACCCTAAAATTGAGGCGTCACATCACATGAGACCTGAAATGGCACGTGGCATAATGTATATTTGAAGCAATGGGACTTGTGTAGAAATTCATTTTAATAGAACAACTTGTGAATTTCCATAGTCAACCACATGCCCACTCAGACCCAACTAAATACAATGATGACCACCATTCAACGGGGAATTTTCCTCTCTCTCTCTTTCTTGTTTTTTTTTTTAAAGAGTAAATAATTAGGAAGATAGTGAAGTCAAATATATCCTCACGTTGGTCAGGTGAGAAAAAAAAAAGGGAAATATTCACACTACCATAATACTAGCATTTTTCCGTATTAAGAATTGAGTTAAATCTCCATCAAATAGTTTTTTTTTAATCTAACAATATATTCAGGGTCAAGGAAGATCAAACCATTGACAAACTGGTAGGAGAATATAGATTTATTAATAGTTAATTCTTGAATTGATAAATTCTTAGTTGAAATTAATTGTGGTGATAAATAGCAACTTGGCAAAATGGTTATTAATCTATGAATAATGTGTTGGAATTGGAAAACGTAGTGATTTCACAGCAGCTTCTGATTTTCTGTCGGCGGGAATGATGTGCAATGAACTTTGAAATAATATTTGCCCCATTCTAACCAACCCACTAAGGAATGAGAAGGTTTCTAATTTACTTCCATCGTGTCTATTTGATTCCACTTATACTTATAAAGTGTCTATAATGCTTGATGTATACAACATTTTCAATAAAAGAGTTATTCTAGACAAGACACCTTTCATTTCGGAATCGATTACCTGAATCGAAGAAATTATAATGATAAGAAAATAACTTGAATCAACTTACCTCATACAATATTAATTTATTTCAACCAAACTCGTAAATAAATTTATAATTCAACTTAAACCATACCATTTAAATTTAGTTAATAAGTTATTAGGTATATAGCTCAGAAACTTAAATACCTTATAAATATATTTCTCTTCCAAAAAATAATACCTTACAAATGCATATAAGCAATTTCTTTTTTTGGAATAATATACACGAGGTTAGAGGGATCAATATATATAAGCAACTTAAATACCTTATGATTATATTTCTCTTCCAAAAAATAATACCTTATAAATATATATAAACAATTTTTTTTATTGATTAAAATTAAAGCATTTTAAAAAATTAATCAAATGCTACAATTTTTTAATGAAACGAGTAGCCTATAGACGCGTTTTAGAAGACTTAAAACATTCCTAATGGTACAGTGTAATACATTCTACATCACTTTTCCATTAAGATCTTCTATTTCTTCAACTTTGATCATTATGTGTTGAATAACATTTACTTTTTAAAAGAACTGTGTCTTTTATTACATTAAGTATTAAATCACCAATTGACCTAAAAGCTTAAATTAATAAATAAAATTTAATATTCTATTATCTAATGTTCTTCGTGTAGACTTAAAATCTGTCAATCAAGACCCAACAAATAGAAATCAATACTAATTAGAGAGGAAATAACGTTACAGGACTTTAAACACATGACCTCCAAGAATACCTACTATGATATCATGTTAAATAATATTAGATTCAAAGTAATGATAGAAGTATCTCATCTATCTTACAAAGAGTAGTGGGATCCTTTAATATTTCCAACGTAGAATCCTCGAGATGGTGTCTATCTTGTGTTCATCATATATTCTTAATCGAATCCCAATTTCTTTTTCTTGGACCGAATATTTGTGTAGGCTTTGTGGACTCTGATACCATGTTAAATCATGATTGACTAAAAAATTTAAACTAATGGATGAAGACAAATGTAATATTATATAACTTAATAATAAGTAATTTTTGAAAAATATATTATCACTATCAAACAAGTATGTGAGAAACATATGGCAAATTACAATAGAACAGTTAAGCGCAATAATGTGTCAAATCACCATTTGACCCAAAATTTTAAGTTAATGGATGAAGGCAAATTATGAGAAACTACAATTGCAAATACAGTTAAGCTTAAACTTGCCTCTTATTTTCATCAAAATAAATTGATAGATGTTTATATGAGATACAAATAAGTTTCACATTTCACTCATCAATATAATGACTTTTTGGGTTCATTATTTTTAGATCAAATTACAATTTTACACGAAATGCTTGTTTGGATTTCATGAACTCTGATATCATATTCAATACACATGCAGTTTCATCTTAAAACCGTAATGAGAAAAATAACCTACTTATCTTATAAAAATTGTGATGTCTCCTCATTTCGCTATTGTAACATCTTAACATTGAAAAGAATTAAATATATTCAAGTAATGATATTGGTCGTTTAATTATAATTATAAACATGAGCCCCAATAAACAGTATATTAGTTCTCTATGTGAATTAATTACTGTTTGAACTAAAACAATTAATCACTATTTGTGTGAGTATATATACATCAAACAGATTAGTTTCACATCGATTAAAGAAGAGATAAATACATGACATCTAAATAAAATTGTGAAAATTCATATCCAAAATAGACAATATCATCCTACTATCCAGTGAAGGTTGGATTGTCAATCATATATCTCATTACAAAAATCACCATTAATGTCCATTATTGCACTATGGCCCAAGTTGGTTAAGTTTTGGAGTATCACCCTCTTGAGATTTAATAATATCCTGGATTATTATTTTATTTTTTTTTTGAGATCGAGGGCTATAACTTTTTTAGCATATAAAATATGAAATTGGATTATTACGTTCCCTAAGTTATATGCAATTTCTTCCTCCAGTTTACTATTTTAATTTATGTATGGTCGTTGAAAAGAGCTTAGTTCAACTAGTATCAATATATGTTGAAAATCATGAAATTCGTGATTTAAATTTTCGAAAAAAAAAATCATGATACCACACTTCACATGTAAATGTGAACATCATGTTTTATTTAACTATATGTGATGGTCCAAACCAATTGTTTGGAATTGATGTTACACCAACCTCTCTATATATATATATTTTCTAAAATACATATATTATAATTTTGAACCGACGATTGAGAAATCATCAAAATGTGGACATTTTAATTCCATATGGGGATTTTATGGACCCTACAAAAATTTCTTGCAATACCTATAATTCAAAGAAGTCCAAAACAGAAATTTAATTAAAAATATGCTAATGGCACTTAATGTCACCCAACAATTTGAACCTTTTCTTAATTTTTTTTTTAATGAAGTCAATCCAAACATAATTCATAACTATCGATACAATTATTAAATTAAAATTAAAAATAAAATAAAATTTTAAACCAACACATCATTTACACATAAATTTATTTCCAAACGTATATTTTCATACGAATTGAAAGAAGTAAATGAAAAAATCGTGTCTATTTAATTTGTTTGATCATCGATGCATTGCTTTTAGAATTTCTTACAAATCATTAATGCATCGCTTTTAGAATTGAAGTATGATGTAGATAGAATAGATGATATCAGAATAAATCCTTCGACGTCTAATATCTTATTAAAAATACCGGTAATCTGAATTATTCTTTTTATTTTTTTTAGTGATTGTGTTCATATAAAAAAGAATTCCCAATAACTCGTAGATATATCGACCTAATCCAACAATTAATTAATAATAGAAACCTGCTTTCACATACAAGCTTTTTAATTTGGAACGTGGAAGACGCCATTGCTGAAGAACAATAGAAAATTACTATAAAAAAAATTAGAAATATTCTAATTACATCCATCGGTTCAGACGGACGCGGTTGGACCGGCCATTTCTAAAAACCACTATATATATGCAATAGAATTTATGAAGTAGTCGGATTGTGTAATTTGTAGAATTATGATGGCCTCAAAGAAGCTTTTGTTTACGTTTCTCTCTCTTCTCATTTTCTCTCTCCTTTCAGGTTAATGTTTATTTCCCTTCTTTAGCTATGGAAGTTTAATTTTTGTGTGTTTTTGTGTAACAATGGAATTTAAGTTAATTAATTCCTTAATTAGGGCAAGGATCGGCTGGTCATTTCCATATTCACCCCACCAAGCTCATCGTCTTTGGAGATTCCTACGTTGACACTGGCAACATCAATGTCAATACTTCCGGTGCTCGGAACTTTCCTTATGGAATCACTTTTCCCGGCGTCCCTTCCGGTCGTTTCTCCGATGGTCGTGTTTTGACTGATTTCTTTGGTAAATAATCTCGTACTATCTCAAAATAATATTTCAAGTACTTAAAAATACTTTTTTTTTTCTTTTTAAGTCATTCTAAATTGGTAGAATACAAAAAGTTTGCCATTTGAATACATAATCCCTATTCCTATGTTGAGCTATACATATATATATATATATATATATATATAAAAAGTTAGTTGAGTCAGTGCTATTAACATGACTTTTGATCTATGTTGTTTGAGATTTAATTTCTTATCTCATAATTATGGTACTAAAAAGATTTAAAATCACTTTTAGTCTTTAAATTTTTATTAAAATTACAATTTAGTCACATTACTTCCAAATGTGTATCAAATTAATTCTTAAACTTTAATAAGTAACAATTTAGTTTTTATATTTTGAAAATTGTGATAGTTTAATCTCTATTATAATTTTTTTTTTTTCAAATTTAAGTGTCAACTTTTATTATATAACAACTTAACTTTTCTAATTTATTAACCGAAATTGATTTTAACCAATTTAACGATTTGAATATGTAAGAAATTTCATTAAATTTTAAGAATTTTTTTCACAATAAAAACTAATTCGTTACAATTTGTCAAGTATAGGGATTAAATAAAAATTTAAGGACTAAACTGTTACAAGTTTAAAGCGTAAAAAATCTAAATTATTACTAATAAAAATTTAGTGACTAAATTGTTACTTTAATTAAAGTTCGAACTTTTAAATGAAAGAAAAAAAAATCTAAACCAATCTAAAAAATATTTTGAAAAAGGAAACGGGCATGCTTTTGATTTTAGAAGGGGAAAAAGTTGTCCTAACACAAGTGACAATTTCTTTTGATGACAATAAGTTCAAGTATAGTCTTCCCCATATATTATTGTTTAAGGGTTTAGGTATATTTTTAACTTAAAAAAAGATATAACAAACGAAAGAATGAGATGTAACAAAATAAAAATAATTAGGGATAAAAAAAGACCAATGGTCGCTAAAAGTCAATACTCAAAAGTGGTTCAATTATAAATTAAACTTCGGTATATTAGTATAAAATTATTGGTTGGTAATGAATTATTCAAATAATCTATAAATTATGATGTTTTTATCTTAAAGAATATGAATTAGGAATTGAGCGAGTATATATATATATATATATATTAAATGACATGTATGTTAATGATTGAAAATTCTCTTTATTTTAATAAATAAAATAAACTAGAAGTTTGGGATAAGCCTTGAGGTAATTAAAAAATGAAAAGGTTTTATTATCGAGATCTTTTTAAATTTCTCTCGTAAATGTAGACTTCTCACGTGGTTTCATAAGATTTATTAGATATTTTAAATAATTATCGAACCCTTATATGCAAAGGAAGAAGTTTAATAATCATTATTTAAACTATATAAGAAAACTTGAAACGACGTGACAAGATAATAATTATTAAACTTAATTACCACGAAAGTCTTTGACATCGAGAATTTCATTGTGTACTAAACTTTATACATAGATTTATTTGTATGTAAGATAAATTGCAAAGCCCATGGAAAAGCAAAATAGTTATAAAGTACTTTAATAACATGGTTGTGAGAGATCTAAATTTTTGTAATTTATTTATTTATTTATTATTTTTGATATATATATATATATATAAATTTTCATATGTGACACATGTAGCAAAGTATCTTGGGCTGAAGAAATCTCCAACCCCATTCATTGCATGGCAAAAAATTGGAAACAAAAGACCGAAATTTGGTATCAACTTTGCTTTTGGTGGAACTGGCGTATTCGATACATCATTTCCTTTCCCAAATATGACAACTCAAATAAACTTATTCCAAAATCTCATTGCCAATTCCATCTTCACTTCATATGATATCCACTCCTCCATTGCCCTTGTCTCTCCATCAGGCAATGATTATTCCTTTTACCTAGCTACCAATGGTTCTCCACAGGTAATTAAACTTCATTGAAACTTATTACAAGCTCTGGTTATATTTCTAATTATGCATTGAAATGTCTTCAATTTGTTATTTTCTACTTTGAACAACCAAGTTTAGGGTCTTGCTGATTCTAGGGGTTAGAGAAATGCATTAGATAAACTTTCTAATGCTATTGACACCTATAAATCTGCAATCTTATATTTTTTTCTCTGATATTAAATTGCTCTCACCCTCTGCATATAGACTTTGTTGGGTGATATAATATTAAGAGTGTGTTTGGTTTAACTTTTCGAAGGTTTAATTTATTTTTTAAAAAAATTGAAATGTTTTGAAAATCACTCAAAATAGCTTTAGTTTTGAAATGCTTTCAAAGTGTATTTTATACATTTTTTGTCAAAATAGTTTAAATAAAAATATTTAAAAAAAAAATAGTTTTTCTTTAGTCAATTCAAACAGACTCTAAATTTGCCTTCACCTATTAGTTAAGTTTTTTGGTCCATTGACAATTTAATATAGTATCAGAGTATGTGGTCTAGAGAGGTTATGTGGTTAAACTCCTACAAAGTTATTTTCACTCCAATTAATATTGATTTCCATTTGGTGGGTCTTCTTCATATTTCAAGCCTGCAAATGAGTGAGAGTGTTAGATGATGATTAAATTTGTCTTCACCTATTAACTTAAGCTTTTAGGTCAATTGGTGATTTAATAGACATAGCTAACACATTGCTAATAAACTACGTAAATCTCTATATCGATTTCCACTGTTTACGTTTTTTTGTTATCTTTGTTTGTCGAATTGGTAACATATATGTATTTCTAATTTTGTATTATTCTTCTCATTGTTAGGGATTCAAACCATTCGTTATCTCAGTAGTGAATCAAATAGCCGTGAATTTGAAGCGCATTTATAGGTTGGGAGTGAAAAAAATAGTTGTTGTTGGATTAGGGCCTGTGGGATGTTATCCTCAACTTACAGCCCCATCATTCAACAAATGCAATGCAACTATGAACTCATTTGTTGAATTTCACAACATTTTATTGAAGAAAGCTGTGGAGAAACTTAACAATGAAACAAAGGGATCTCCTAATTTCTTCATTCTTGATATGTATGACACGGTTTTGTCCATCATCCAAAACAAAGGAAACCCTAAAGTTGGCGTAAGCTTTAAGACACCGTTGAAGCCTTGTTGTTTTGGAGTAAGTAGTGAATTTTCATGTGGGAGTGTGGATGAACATGGCAACAAAATGTACACTTTGTGCAAACATCCTAATTTGGCCTTGTTTTGGGACTCCCTACATCCTACTCAAAAGGGATGGTTTGCAGCATTTAGCTCTTTGAGATCAAATCTCAAACATCTTTGAATAATTTTCATATTCCTTGTTTGTTTTATGTTAATTTCTTTTGAGTTTCTTTGCCAATAAAAGTTGTTCAAGATGTCATAATGTACCAAATCAATCTCCTTTAATGTATTTGAAATTGAAAGTGAACCATCGATCTTTAAGATGATAATTCGGTTATCTTATCTATTCAACTATATTTGTATATGTTCGAATATGAAACCTCCATATGATTTGAATCTAACCACCACAAATGCCAAAATTCACAAATGCCAAAGCATATATAGTTAAGCAAAACTTTTACTTCTTGGTGCTTCTTCTATTTCCCCTATCACACACTCCATATACATAAAATTTGAGAATTATACCTTATATTTTCTATAGAAATATACTAGAAAAATATATAAAATATTTAATGTTGTATAGATACTTAATAAGGTTGTTTTCAAATATAGAAAACGAGTCAATTTATTTATAAATATTATAAAATATTATCATCTATCACTAATAAACTTAAACATTTTACTATATTTAAACATATTTTCAAAACTTTTTTCATTTAAAACAATTATCCTATTTAACTATTTAGTGTCGGTAGACAATTTTGTTATAATTTGATTTTTAAAGATTCTCTTTCCTCTATTTTGTTTCATATATGTGTATGTGTATGTGTGTCTATATATATATAAACCATTCCCATTCCACTCTACTACACTACAACAAAAGGGCTTCCATGACACAAGGATGTAGCCAAATTAAGATTGGAGGGAGAAAAAAGTATCATAAATGTGAATAAAGCGCATTTTTTAGTAGGTAAAGGCGGAAGTTTTTGTATTTCTAAAAATTATGACAATCATTAAATGTCATTCGTCTATGACATTTATCAAATGTCATTAAATATTTTAAATTTATATTATATAATATAATAAAATAATATGAAATCCTAGTAAGAAGATGATAAAGTAAAGCAGCCGTATTTTGCTTTAGTTTGGCGTTAACCCTCCTCCCACTCACGATTTCTCCCTCTCTCCCTCCATATTTCATCTTCAAGTCCCACAGATGAAAATGTAGCCCTCCAAGTCATTGCACTCCAACCTTGTCGTTTGCTGACCGTCATGTAATGACCATCATTCACACTGCCGGTCAGGTTGTTGACGATAAGGTTATATTATTCTCTTTCTTTATCTCTCTCTAAACTAACCTCCTGTACAAGTTACAATCGCACTCTTCTAAGAGTCTCAAGGCGATTGTGCAACACTTGTTTTTGTCCTCGAATAAGTCAGTCGATCTAAATTCGAATAGTCGATGACACAATAGGCGTTTCTCACAACCTCTACCCCCGTTCTTGAGAAAATGTTTAGAAAACGAGTTTATAGAAAAAAGTTTTCGCAAACGTATGAAAGCATGGTTGGGCAATGCAGATTAGTCGTACAGCTAGAAAGCAATAAAAAGGTCAACAACGCTTTACAAACTCTTGGGTATGAAGATAGGACAACTAGTCATACCCCCACATAGTACATTCTGAACGAAAAGACATCAGCCACCCATGCATATGGAAATGGGTGAGCAGTCATGCACTAGAAAAAGTACATAAAAAGTAAACTAACTAGAAATATATAGAATGAAAGCATAGTAAAAAGAGGTGGAAGCGGACATGCGACTATGGGCAATACGCATGGGACAAGCATGACCGTGACATTCTCCCCCACTCAATTGGTTGACGTCCTCGTCAACTGACTCTACTCGAACTTTGCAATTTGTTGAGTAGTTGCCTTGAGGTCTTCTGTGCACTCCTAACTGACTTTTCTATCTTGGAGGCTTTTCCACCTCTCTAGGAACTCTTCAAAACCTTATCCTAGTCTTCTAACTCCGTTGCTTCTTCCAGAAAATCTCTCATCGGCTTCTTCCTATGTCATTCTCTTTGTCGTGGTAGGCAAATATGTCACAACACTACATCGCCCATCAGCATGGTTAAGGTGATAGGGCTTCAAATTACTTACATGGATGACAGGATGAATCTCCATCCATGAATGTAATTGTACCCAATAAGAGGCTTTCCCAATCTTTTTTATGACTGCCATCGGTCCTTTATAGCTCCTCATGAGGCAATATTCTCTTTGGTCTTGCAATCGAAACTGTTCTGGGCGTAATCTTACCTGGACTTTGTCCCCTAGTAGGAACTCTCGGCGTCTGGACTTCCTTTTCCTCCATCTGTTCGTATGCTTTGATTTGTTCCCTACGTAAGCATGAGCTACGTCGAAAGACTGTATCCCTCTTCTGGTGAAGCTGCAAGCTGAGGACTTTTATTCGCACAATGGTTGCCTATGGTGTGTGCCATGAATGACTATCTACCATTTACAATCTCTTGATCAATTCTCCTTTTTAGAGGCAAGAACTTGTGTAAGCTATCCGACTCGATAACGTGACACTTTTCTAAGATACACAGAATGTCTTGAGGGGCTTTCCCTTCCATGGCTTCAATTGACTCATGGATAAGATCCCTCTTCAACTAGAGGGCTAAGGTCATCTTTACCCCATTCGATTGTTTGATCCCGATGCACAATGGTGGTGTAGACCCTGTGATCACTATGCATTTGACGAGAGGTATCGGTATCACCTTGTGTTCGAGCAAGAATTCCATCCCCAACATTAATGGATTTAACATGCAATTATATGAAGAAATCAGGATCAATAAGTACTCTAATTCATTAATTTTAACAATAAATTTCAGCATGTTCATAAGGAAAAAGAGGGTTTCAGAAATTACCTTTGTAGAACCTCTTCAATCCACGAAGTCAGCAACAAGATGTGGAGCACCTATAGATCTTCTCTACTATTTTTTTGGACCTTAGATTGGGTTGTTTGACTCAAAATGAACTGAATTGAGGGAAAAATATGGAGATTTTTTTTGGTTCTTTAGCTAGAGAATGAAGAACTCTTCTTTTTCTCTAAAAAAAGAAAAATCGACTACATGGTCCATTCTCTCAGCCCAAAAACCTCAGATTTTGTTCTATCTCTTCATGCAATCAGATTGCACATTAAATTGACAGCTTTACCTTGATCAATTTTCAGTGGGATTGAGTGGAAGATGAGTTAAGTTGGAAAAATGTGGGATAAACCCACTTATTTTAGAAAAATCTAATTTTCTAATTTAAAATACAATTTTAAAACAAAATCAATTTTTTAATTTTTAATTTAAATTTCTAAAATTTAAATTAAAACAAAATTGATTTTATTTTTGTATTTTCACAAAATTCAAATTTTGACTTTAAATAAAATTAATTCAAATAATTAATTTTAAATAAAATTTATTTAATTAATTAAAATAATTTAATATCCAATATTAAATTACTAAAACACCAATTCCATGACTATGAATGGATTCATGAAATTAATATTTAAATCATATCTAAATATAATCCAATTCTCCAATTTCACTTAATTCAATAATTAAACGTGTAATTATGTCGCATATAATTAATAATTCCCTTAATTTGAATTTGGACGTTTCAAATTAAAATCATCACTCTATTCTAAGGTTTATTCCGTTTGTGAGCTAGTAGGGGATCTAATGGACCTATAGATCATGGGCTCCAACAATTTGAGATTAATTAACTAAACTCTTTAAATCGAATTTAATCAACATTTATTAACTATTAGGTCACTCCACTAAAGCCCATTAGTTGCACTCCCCTCAATGTAGATATATTATGTCCACTTGATATAACCATAATTAGTAAGTTAACCCTTCACAGGTTGGTTGTAATAACGGCCAGGTCAATAGTTGTTTTACCCCCGAGATTATATTTTGTTCCTTAAGTCGCACTGATCCTCTAATGAACAATTTGTTTGTGATCCAATCACTAAAATGAGTCCCTCTTGGGCCAATGAGAGGGTGGGACCCCTTGTTCAAGACCTACAATTAGTACTTAAGAGAACAACTTCTCTACTATCTCTAATGGCAGGTATGAGGAGATTCCATCTTGCACCCTATGTCCCCAGCTATCTACCTGATCTTACCCCTGAAATGGGAGACTTATTGAGCCAGTGCTATTGGGCCAACCCTCTCCCATGAAAATCTAAGAATAATCCTAAATAAACAGAAGTTCATAGTTAGCTCAGGATTAAGATTTGTTACTTAGGTCATCACTTTGAAATAGTCAATTTTAAACAATAAACAATGTTGTAAAGTAAGAGTGACTTGTTTTTTGGTCTAGACTTACACAAACTCATTGCATAGGATGCCCCCAATCGCATATTTCCACATGAACTATTCAGGATCACATCGTTTATACTAAATACAGAGTGAGCCACATCCAATAGTGTTACCAGAATAAGGTACCCAACCTTATTCATATACTATAGACCGTTTTGGCTATTTACTAGAACTTGATCCACTCTTATGTCTTTACATAAAGTCCAAGTATTCATGTAATAGTCATGGATATTATTTTATTGGATTTATTCTTTAAAAGTGTAATTTATATATTCAATAACAGTTTTATTGAATAAATCTCAATAATATATTTATTGTAAATAGAATATGTTTAATATTTAAAAACTACGAGTTTTAGGGCATACAACCCAACAAACATCACATCAAAGTCGTCCATTTTAATGATCACGAAATCGACAGGGCAACTCCAATCATCCAAATTTACAATTATTCTCTTTACTATTCCTGTAATAGGCAAGGCTATAGAGTTCACTACTTTCATTTTCTCTGGATCTCCTTTCCAATGGAGATTCAATCGTCTGGCTTCTGTTTCAGACAAAAAGTTATGGGTAGCTCTAGAGTTGACCATGTTACTCTTGCCGATCTATGATTGACCCAAGCATCTACATATATCAATCCGCCTTTTTGGGGTTCCTTTGTTTCACCCATATGCCTTTGGAGTGCAGCTAAGAATCTTAGGACTCCAACTCGTGGGGTTTCATCTTTATCTACTTACTTATTCTTGTCCTTTGTATGAACAACTTTGCCTTTCGAGTCTGAGGCTAATGAGGCTTAAAAGAAGTTAAAGACTACTCATTTCGGAAATTTGCTTGCCTTATGCTACCTCTTGCATATATAACAGGATAGGGGACGATAAAATTTTGTTGATTTGGCCCCCACCACGTATTTCCAGTCTTCTATTAAAGTGGTTTACCATCCCCACTAGTGTCCCTATCTCCCCCACTATTTCTCAGTGGGCTTGAGTAGTTGCTCTTATTTCCTCTAGTGGGAAGAGTGTTGCCTCATCTTTTAAGGTTCATCAGTTAAGTCAAACAATTGTTTGGTCCCTACGTATGCGGTTGGAAAATCTTGTACTTTCTATTCATATAGTTTAGTTTTCACCCACGGTTTCAGACCTTCGACACAACAGAAAACTTTGTCTTTTTTGGACATATCTTGTATATCCAACATCAGCTCAAAAAATTCTTTCACATAGTCTCTAATAGTGTCAGTATGTTTCAATTATTGTAGCTTACATTTTGCCAAAATTTCAACATTTTCGAGGAAGAACTGAGAATGCAATTCTTGCTTCAGTCTTTCCCACATGTTGATGGTGCATCGACCCTCTTGAATGTTCATGGAACGAGACCACCACCATAATTTGGCATCCTCTATTAGATGCATAATCACCGAAGTGATCTTTCACTCTTCAGTAGTTATGTTCGTAGCTCTGAAATACTGCTCCATATCAAAGATAAAATTTTCTAGCACTTTCGCGTCACGAACCCCACAAAAGGGCTTAGGCTCAAGTATTTTTACCCTATTGAATTGGACCGCATCGCCAGCTGGGGCTTGGTTTCCCACCGCTCTCATGGTGAGGTTAACTCTTGCACTGATATCCACAATCTCTGCTTTGGTGACATCGAGAGTGGCTCGAAAGTCTTTGGATAACGCAATCCCCATTTGAATTATCACTTTTAGCAAGTTGTCTAGTTCTTTGACACGCTCTTCCATAAGGGCAACAGAGTTCGTCGAATCATCCCCACAATCAAAATTATTAGTGTTGGGGTTGATGCCCTAAATCTCGTAGGGTCCTATAGTTTGTAAACTATGGATGAACAAACTCTTATGTGATTAATTATATATGATATTTTTATGCACTTTGTCTATGAAATATGTGATATTTTAGTTGCATTAACCACAAACGAATAAACTAACATCCAAGATTATCATTGTAACTTAAATATGTATATGTAGACATACAGGTGGATCATATTTAAGTGATAACCTAAATGGTCTGTAGTATATGGATAAGGTTGGGTACCTTATCCTTGTGACACTATGAGTATGGCGCTTTATAGGTGTTACAAATGGTTTAAAGTGCTACAAATGATCTGATTCTTATCATTCATATATTAGACATACGAGTGAGGACTTTCTATACAAAGGAGTTTGTATAAGATCGGACTACAAAATGTTTAGTTTCATTATACAACACCGTTCATAATAGAGACTTTCATTTCACCACGATGACCATAGATAACATGACCTTAATCCTGAGTGAGTTATGAACTCCTGCCTATGAGGGCAGCCCTTTGATTTGTATGGGTGAGAATGGCTAGATCGTCGACTCAACAAGCCTACCATTTTGGGGATTCGTCTGATTGAGGAGTTGGGAACACAGCTACACAAGATGACATTCACTTCTTTCTCGAAGCAGGGATAAGTAGATAAATTGCTTCCTGAAGGGCTGATCCTGGGTCTTGAACAATGTGGCGCCATACCCTCTCCTAGCTCGAGAGAGGTTTAGTCATAGTGGGACTATGACCTATTGTTCATTAGAGGGATCAGTGGTACTTAAGGATTTAGATCTAACTACAGAGGCAAAACAGTAATTTGACCAAGCTATACTTATGAGCAATTTGTGAAGGGTCATCGTACTATTGATTGGTTATATCCAATAGACACAGAAATATATCTGTAGTGCGAAAAATGGAGTTGTTGGTTTTTAGTGGAGTGCCCGACAGTTAATGGAAGGTGGATGATGTAATTAAAGAGTTTAATTAATTATTCACGCACCATTGGAGCTTCAAGCTACAGATTCATAAGGTCTCCTTGATAGCTCAAAAATATTTAATTGAGAATCAATTTTTGGGGTTAATTTGAATTGTTCAAATTAATAAGAGGGAATTTAATTGTATATGATATAATTAAATTGATTCAATTATATATGATATAATTGTTATAATATATTTGATACATTATAGTTTAATTCGAGAAAATAAATAACTAATGAGATTCAAATAGTTGTTATTTTTAATATAAATATGATTTATATTAAATGTCATAAAATAGAGAAAAAGAACTATAGTTAATATTGTATATGATTCAATATTAAAATTATAGGTTATAAATATAATATGATAAGTTGGTTATCATATTCATTTATATTATTTTATTATTTTGTATAATAAATCCCATTTTCTATCTAACCACCTTAGTGGGTAGTTAATTGGTTTTTTATGGCAAATGGAATAAAAAGAAATTAGTTTCTTTTCTTCCTTACAGAATCTATACGACAAGTGAGAACTTATACGATAGAGACTATTCACAAAACGATTGAGAACTTTCCTATACGATAGAAAGTCTTCAATCTTCTTCCTCTTCCAAACTCAACACCCTCCAAACCAAAATAGTCAGAGCCCACTACCCCTGAGAATATCGAGGGTTCCCTGTGGTAGTGTCTTCATACTTTTGGTTCGAGATTTCTTGAAGAGGGTCTTCAAGTTTGTTGCTGTTTGTTGAGTTTGTGACAGCTCGAGAGTTTTACAAGAAGAAGTGTTCTTCAAAGGTATAATCTCCTGAACTCTATTTCTTAATAAATAACATGCTGTAATTTACTATTGAATGCATATGTTGAATGTTCACTATAAATTTGGTTTTCGATCAAAATGGATTTTGGACGATCCGCTTCCGCTCAAGGATCTCTTTAAAACGAGTTCCTTCAATCAGTTCTCATGGCTTTTGCTGCTAGGGTCTCAACCTTTGTTAATAATTCCTGGACGACCATTCCGTCCAAGCGGCTAGCCACCGCATCAATTTCATTGGTCTTATTAGAGACTTCTTGTAACTGAGTTTCTAGCAACCAAACTTGATCAAGGACTTCTATTAGATAGAGCATTTTCTCTTCTATCTCAACCAATCAGTTAACATGGGACTTACCCAATTGCTTTGTAACAAATATGATCACAACTTCTTAACTTCACGAGCCGACTTGGCTCTGATACCAACTATCACAATCGCACTCTTGTAAGAGTCTCAAGGCAATTTTGTGGCACTTGTTCTCATCCTCGAACAAGTCAGACAATCCAAATTCGAATAGCTGATGGCACAATGGACGTTTCTCGCAACCCTTACCCTAGTTCTTGAGAAAATGTTTTAGATAATGGGTTTAGAGAAAAAGGTTTTCACAAATGTTTGAAAGCATAATTGAGCAATGAAGATTAGTCATACAACTAGAAAGCAATAAAAGGGTGAACAACGCTTGATGGCATATAACTCTCGGTTGTGAAGATAGAACAACTAGTTATACCCCCACATTCAATTGAAGGAACTCTTATTCAAGAGTACCGACGAGCGAAAGCAGATCTTTCCAATTCATTGTGACAGAATTACCGCATATACATTCAAACATACTTTCATAATGCTAAAGAGATCAAGAAATCATACCAGATGAAGATTTTTTCTTTACAGTGAGTGTGAAGCCCAATTGTCTTCCTCGAAAAATCACCACTCAGACAGAAGAAAACAGAGAAGACAACACCACTCAGAGCCCTCAGTATTCTTGGGGTGAAAATCCAAAGTGTGGGCTTTATTCGAATTTGGTAGAGGGAAGGAGGAAGAGAGACTAAACACAATGATCAAGCAAGTGGGAGATGCGGTCGTCTATCGCATAGACAAGATGCTTAAACGTTTAGGTGAAGTATATTATCTTGTAGTAAAAGTAAGCGATCGTCTAAATGATCGTTTAGGAAAAGGGTGAGCAATCGTTCGAATGATCGCGTAGGAAAAACTAAGCTTGTCTATACGATAATTTATTAAATACCGGGAGCTAAACGATCGCTTAGAAAAAAGGTAAACGATCGTTTAGATAATAGCGTGCAACGGTGAAATCAGTATGATATTGCTTACCTTTTTTCTAAGCTATCGTGCAGTCACTATCGTATAGGCACTGATTTTCTAAACGATGACACTATCTTTTCACAATGTCCATGCACATCGAGATCAACACACCGTCAGCTATTTATAATGCACTCATCCGTTATTTAGAATAGAAGAGGCGACTTCCCATTTCCTTTATAACCGTCCAATGAATGTGATCTTATCATATTCATAACATATAATTAATATCATATATTAATTACAATATTTTCCTCTACTGGATATAAATCATATTTGTATCCAATTTCCTCCAAATTAATGTATCTCATACATAAAGTTAATTATAACATATTTATTGTTCAATTATATCATATATAATCGAACTCCCTCTTGTCAATTTGAACATTTCAATTGACCCAAAAACTGATTCACAATTTGTATCCATGCTACCAAGGGGGCCTTATAGACCTATGACTTGAAGCTCCAATGGTATGTGAATAGCTGACTAAACTCTTTAGTCACGATATCCACCATCCGTTAACTACCATGCACTCCACTAAAGACCGAAAATTGAACTCTTCTTGCCATAGATAATGAACATAACCAATTATTAGTACGATGACCCTTCACAGATGCTCGTAATTATAGCAGGCCAATATACCATTTTGCCCCTGTAATTACATCTTCCTCCTTAAGTACCACTGATCCCTCTAATGAACAATACAACATAGTCTTACTATGTGTGAACACCTTTCGGGCCATGAAAAGGTGTGTGACGCTACATCGTTCAAGTCCTGGAATCAACCCTTAAGAGAGCTATCTATCTACTTACCCTTCCTCGGGGAAGGAGTGAATTCCATCTTGTGTAGCTGAGTTCCTAGCTCTTAAATCAGACGAATCCCCAAAATGGTAGGTTTGAGTCAGCGTTCTGGCCACTCGCACCCATGTAAATCAAAGGACTGCCCTCAATGGCAGGAGTTTCCAATTCACTCAGGATTGAGGTCATATTACCTATGGTCATTCTAGTGAAGTGAAGTCTCAGTCATGAATGGTGTTATATAACGGGACGTTAACACTTTGTGGTCAGGTCTTATACAAACTCTTTGTATAGGATGCCCCCGCTCGCATGTCCCCTACATGAATGATCAGGATCAGACCATCTGTGACAAGTCATAACACTTGTGACCATTCCACAAAACGGGTCGCATCAGTAGTGTTACCAGGATAAGGTTTCCCTCCTATATCAATATACTATAGACCATTTTGGTTATCACTCAAGACATGATCCACTTGTATGTCACCACATACATGCTTAAGTTACATACAAATAACTAGGGATATTAAGTTTATTGGTTTGTGGTAAAATAAAAAACATCTAAATGTGCAAAGTCAAGTAGTGAAGTAAATATCATTTATATTATACATCACAAGTGTTTGTATAAAGTTGTTTACAAACTACTGGACATGAGACTTTAGGGAACAAACCCCAACACATAGTACACTCTGAACAAAAACACATCTTTCACCCTTGCATATGGAAACGGACGAGCCGTCATACACTAGGAAAAGTAATAGCAAGTAAAATAACTAGCAAAATGAAATACATAGGCTAAAAGCATGGTAAAAAGAAGTGGAGGCGGACATCTAGATAAGTGACTATGGGCAACACGCACTGGACAAGCATGACCGTGACACACAACACCATGCCACTACCTCTGAACACGCCATATGCCACAATTGCCACTGTAGTTTTGCTTCCCATCACTGGAGTTTAGTGTTGGACAATCATGTGTTGATCACCTCTCTTACTCTTTATCTTCTTCAATCTTGCATTTAATCAGAAATCAAGTAAGTCTTTGTCCATAGTTGTCTCTAATTTTTATCTCTCTATAATAACTTCATTGATAAGCCTTGTAAAGACTTCATTGATCTCTATATAAGGACTTCATTAATTCATCAATTATTTTTTAGGAAGAATATGTTGGATTAATTAAACTCCTTGTATAACTTCTTTTAGTTTTTAATGGTTTTAATTGTTTTTATATGATTCTAATTTCAAGTAAAGAGGCTTTTATTTTATTAGTCATTTCTAAATCTAACTTTCTAGATCTTGTGTTGATATTATTCATCTTCTTCTTGATTCTCACTCTATTAGAAATTTTTGTTTGTGAAGAATATAAGCTCATACATCAACATACAAGAAGCTATTTCATATTTCTTTAATCTTTATAGTTAGTTATTATAACTACTTGTATCAGAAATCAGTATATATACTCATCATTTACAAATTTTTAGATACAACAACATACATAGCTTCAAGAAAAACTTGAAAGATCTGTAAAGAAAAAAGGGTCTGTGACTTAGCTTTTTAATAAAACTCTCTCCTTCCTCTAGACATAGGCTTTAATAGCCGAACCACGTACATTGTTGAGTAAATTTCTTCTTATCTTCTCATCGTCTACAAGATAGCTCAAGATTGCTCATTGTTTACCATTTTTCTTATCGTCTAGACGATCGAACAATCGTCTACCTTTTCTTCCAGCAATCGTCTACACGATTGCATGATCGTTTACCCTTTCCTTCTGCCATCGTCTACCCGATTGCAAGAATCCTCTATCATATACTCATAAACAATCGCACAGATCAAACAAAAGGTACTAGGGTTAAAAGAAAGAAAAGAATACAGAAAGGTAGAAAACGAGAGAATTTGAAAGCTAGAGAGAGAAAGAAATTTTGTTTGCATTAATCACCCATCAGAAAATCAAAAGACTATTCATTTTTTCCATCAGACAAAGATCAGTGGGATCAACCACGTGTAAGGCATCAGCTGGAAAATTGTGGGCTCTTCTTAACTAAGTTCTCTACCAACCAAAGAATTTGGGGCAAAGAACAGGGCCTTTCGAATTGGATCAGCAGTAAGGGCCTCATATTATTTTCATCATTTTGGCTTATTTGTTTTTGTTTTGCAGAAGCGGGTCGAACAAAGTGGTATCAGAGCAACTAGACATTCAAGATCTCAATTCTTGGAGAATCATGACACAAGTTTTCATCCAAAATGTCAGTAACAAGGTTAGAGGTGGAGAAATTCGATGGCAAAGGAGACTTCGGACTGTGGAAGGCCAAGATCAAGGCGATATTGGCCAGCAGAAAGCCCACAGAGCCATCCCTGATCCATCAACACTCCCTGCCACTGTGACAACCCAAGAAAAGGAGGACTGGGAGCTGGCAGCCTATGGTACGTTAGTTCTTAATCTAAGTGACAGTGTTCTTAGACAAGTATTAGATCAAGAAACTGCATATAGAATATGGACTAAGCTAAAAGAGTTATATGCTACTAAAGACCTTCTTAGTAAAATGTATCTTAGGGAGAAGTTCTTCACGTTTAAAATGGATTCATCTAAAATACTAACTGACAACTTAGATAACTTCAAGAAGATAGTTATTGAATTTAAAACTCTAGGAGAAATACTTGGTGATGAAAACGAGGCCTATGTGTTCCTAAACTCTTTGCCTGAACAGTATAAAGAAATTAAGAATGCACTAAAGTATGGAAGGGATAGTATAAGCATAGACACCATAATCTCAGCCCTTAGAACTAGAGAGGTTGAGCTACAGGTTAATAAAAAGGATAAACCTAGTGGTGAAGGTTTGTTTGTAAAAGGAAACTTCAAACAAAACCACTCCAAAGACAGGAAACCTTATAACCCAGAAGAAAATAAATCAAAACAAAAAATAAAGTGTAAGTACTGTATGAAGAAATGACATTTAATAAAAGACTGTTTTATTTTAAAGAGAAAGAACCAAGAGAAAGAGAAGGATTCAAAAGGAAAACAACCAGAGGCATCTGTTGTAGAGGGTTCCTTCATCTACTTAGATGCCTTAGCCTCAACTTTAGACATATCTAATCATGTAAACCTTCTAGGAAAACATGATTGGGTTTTAGACTCCGGATGCACCTACCATATGACCTCAATGAAACCTTGGTTTAACACCTTTAAGGAAATAGAAGGAGAAATGGTTTATATGGGAAACAACCAACCCTGTAGAATTGAAGGTATTGGCTCTGTTTCCATGAAACTCAAAGATGGAACCATCAAACTTTTAGGAATGTGAGATATGTTCCTCTACTTAAAAGAAACTAATCTTCTTAGGCATGTTAGATGCTATAGGGTGTGAATACAGAGGTAACAGAGGAATTCTTGAGGTGCTAAAGGACTCTAAAGTAATATTAGTTGAGGAAAAGATAAATGACTTATTTATGGTCAAAGGAGTAGAGATGATGACAGGAGCTTATATAGCCACCACAAATGAGATTACCGAGGCTGATTTATGGCACAAAAAGTTATCTCACATAAGTACTAAAGGCCTAGAAGTCCTATCTAATCAAGAAATTCTCCCTAAAAGTCTCTCAAAATATCTAACCTTTTGTGAACACCGTGTTTTAGGGAAAGCCACTAGGCCAAGTTTCACTAAAGCACAACATACCACGCTATCCTAGATTACATACACTCTGACCTATGGGGTCCAGCTCCTACACCTAGTCTAAGTGGCTCAAAGTATTTACTTTCTTTTATTGATGATTTCTCTAGAAAAAGTTGGGTCTACTTCCTTAAAACTAAAGACCAAGTGTTTGATAGGTTTAAGGAATACAAACTCATGATAGAGAAACAAACTTCTAAAGAAATTAAATACCTAAGAACTGATAATGGACTAGAATTTTGTAGTGAAGAGTTCAATAAATTCTATAAAGAAATAGGAATTACTATGCATAGGACAGTTAGATTCACTTCTCAACAAAATGGAGTTGCTGAAAGACTAAATAGGACAGTCATGGAAAGAGTTAAATGTCTCTTACAATTCTAAGCGAAAATTACTGGGCAGAGGTTGCAAGCTACACTGTGTACACCTTAAATAGGTGTCCACATTCCTCCCTAATTTTTTTGACTCTTGAAGAAAAATGGACCTCACATCCACCTAACATAGATAATCTAAGGGTATTTGGATGTGCTGGTTATATTCATGAAAACCAGGGGAAATTAAAATCTAGGGCAATAAAGTGTATGTTTGTAGGGTTTTCTGAGGGAGTAAAAGGATTTAAAATGTGGAACCCTATTGAAAAGAGGTTTATTATAAGTAGAGATGCCACTTTTAAAGAAAAAGAAATGTTTATGCAAAAGGAAAGGACATCCTATGAAGTTCTTAACATCCTTAACACCACTAGGATTGAGGTGGAGTCACCTAAAACTTCTTCCACTAACCAAAACCCTCCTATAGATTTAGAAGAAGAAGAGGATGTCTCAAATGAGACCACTGGGAATACTGAAGTTGTACCTCACCTAAGTCAGTATTCTTTAGCTAGGGATAGACAGATAAGAGTGATAGTAACTCCAGTTAGGTATACTAAAAATAACTATATGAACCTAGTTCTAAATGCCACAATAGCTCCTAATGACCAAGAACCAGCCACTTTTGAAGAGGCAATAAACTGCCCTAATGCTAGGTCTTGATTCAAGCTATGTGTGAAAAGATGGAGTCACTCATTGTCAATAATACCTGGACCCTAGCTCCTCTTTCTAAAGGTTGTAAACCTATAGCTTCTAAATGGATATATAAACTAAAGGAAGGTTCTACCAAAGATGAAAAGCCTAGGTACAAGGAAAGGTTAGTGGCTAAAAGATTTACTCAGAGAGAAGGAATAGACTATACTGAAATCTTTTCATCAGTAGTGAAACAAACCTCTATTAGGCTTCTTTTATCTCTAGTTGCTCAGTATAACCTAGAACTAGATCAACTAGATGTTAAAACTGCCTTCCTACATGGAAACTTAGATGAGGTTATCTATATAGTTCAGTCTAAAGGGTTTGAGGAAAAAGGTAAGGAAGACCTATATTGTCTCTTAAACAAGTCAATATATATGGTCTAAAACAATCCCCTAGATGTTGGTATAGAAGGTTTAATGACTACATAGAGAGCATAAGTTTTCAAAGGAGTTCCTATGATATTTGTTCTTATATCAACTCTACTACCTATAAGGACAAAGTCGACCTATTACTCTGTTACTAGCAGGAAAGTCTAAGGAGGATTTAATTCATGTAAAAAATCTCCTAAAGAGAGAATTTGACATGAAAGACTTGGGTCAGTCTAAAAAGATCCTTGGGATTGGAATTCAGAGGGACAGAACATCCTCAACCCTAACCATAAGTCAACTAAGCTACTGTGAAAAGGTAATAAACAGATTCAATATGACAAATGCAAAACCAGTCACCATTCCTATTGCTACACACTTTAAACTTTCCTCTGAGAACTCATCAAAAGAGACAGACATAGAACATTTGACTCAAATGCAATCAATTACATACAATCAAGCAGTAGTGAGTCTAATGTACTTAATAATATCTACTAGACCAGACTTATCATACAACACTAGTTTAGTCAGTAGATACATGTCTAACCCTGGAAAAAGACATTGGGAAGTAACAAAATGAATTCTAAGATAACTTAGTTGGTCTAAACAATCAAAATTAACATATCAAAGTACTAATGAATCAAATTTAGAACTATATGGATATGTTGATTCAGATTTTGCAGGTGACCAAGATAAAAGGAGATCTCTAACAGGTTATCTATTCTTATTTGGTCCTAACTTATTGTGTTGGAAAGCTAATTTACAGTTAATCACAACATTGTCAACCACAAAAGCAGAGTATATGGCATTTTCAGAAGCAATAAAGGAAACACTGTGGTTAAAAGGAATGATGGACTTTGGTATTAATCAAACAGTAGTTAAAATCTACTGTGATAACCAAAGTGCCATTCACCTTTCCAAAAACCCTCAGTATCATTGAAGGACCAAACATATAGACATCAAGTATCACTTTGTCATAGACAGAATAGAGAAAGAAGAAGTCGAGGTGCTAAAGGTTCATACCACCGAAAATGTAGCCGACATGCTTACTAAACCCGTGAGTAAACTCAAGCTTACTAGCTGTCTTGGTCAGATCGGGTTTTTGCTTCCTGAAAAAGGGTGAAGACTTGTTAAATCTACAAGGAGAAGAGATAGCATGTTGAGCTTAAGGTGAATATTTGAAGAATATAAGCTCATACATCAACATACAAGAAGCTGTTTCACATTTCTTTAATCTTTACAGTTAGTTATTGTAACTATTGTATCAGAAATTAGTATATATACTCATCATTTACAAATTTTTAGATACAACAACATACATAGCTTCAAGAAAAACTTGAAAGATATGTAAAGAAAAAAGGGGTCTGTGACTTAGCTTCTTAATAAAACTCTCTCCTTCTCGTGGACATAGGCTTTAATAGCTAAACCACATACATTGCTGAGTAAATTTCTTCTTCTCTTCTCATCGTCTACAAGATAGCTCAAGATCGCTCATCGTTTACCATTTTTCTTATCGTCTAGACGATCGAACAATCGTGTACCTTTTCTTCCAGTAATCGTCTACCCTTTCCTTCTGCCATCGTCTACCCGATTGCAAGAATCTTCCATCGTATACTCATAAATAATCGCACAGATCAAACAAACGACATTAGGGTTAGAAGAAAGAAAAGAATATAGAAAGGTAGAGAATGAGAGAATCTGAAAGCTAGAGAGAGAAAGAAATTTTGTTTGCATTAATCACCCATCAGAAAATCAAAAGACTATTCATTTTTTCCATCAGACAAAGATCAGTGGGATCAACCACGTGTAATGCATCAGCTGGAAAATCGTGGGCTCTTCTCAACTAAGTTCTTTAACAACCAAAGCATTTGGGACAAAGAACAGGGCCTTTCGAATTGGATCAGCAGTAAGGGCCTCATATTATTTTCATCATTTGAACTTATTTATTTTTGTTTTGCAGAGGCAGGCCCAACAGTTTGTGGTTAGTTTTTGTCTTTTTTCTTAGGCATTTGATGAACAATATTGACCTGCGATTCTTTTTCCTACTAGCTTCAGCTTCTTAGGGGATGTGCATTTAAGAAAAGCTTTTTAGTAGGTTGCACACATACTTTGTGACCTTGGCTTGTGGAGGCATCAAATGTTAGAACTTTGAAGTCATCATTCTTTTCCCTTTTTATAATGAAATGTTACTTTCCAACTAGTATGGGTTAAGGGTATAGTATTATGGATATATTAAAGAAATGTCATTAATTTCTCATTTACAATTATCTTACCAAGTAAAAGCTTAATCATAATATCCACGGCGATGGTAAATAGGCCTCCAAGCTGATTTCAATTGGCAATTTAGTCATATGTATGAGATAATGTAAAATTTAGAAGACCATGCGATAACTCATAATTTATATTTAATAAGAAGTTGGTATGTTACATTTGACCTATATGGAAAAGTCTGGAAAACTTTAAAGTTGATAGGAGCAAGCTTAGAGGATCCATAAGAGAAAGCCCCAACATGAAAGCTTCAACTTCAACTGATCACCTATCTTAATAGATTTTATTACATAACTAGTAAGGCCAACTGGCTTCTGCCTATATTCAGTTCATTTTTTAATTTTTTGGTTATATTCTTTTCAATTTGTTCTTCCACTATAGCAGTATGAATCTTAGATTTTTCCTGTTGCCATTTAGTTCTCTACTAATGGCCGCATCATTCTATTGCTCAAAATGTATTCGGTTATACACGTTAGGCTTCTCTGCTTGCATTGATTGTTAATTTATATTTGTATCATTGTTTTGTCGAAGTATGTTATCGATCACAAGCCTCCTGGTGTTTATATTAATTAATTGTATACATAACTAATTAATGGTTCTGACATCTTGTTCCCATGGTCCTCGTGGCAATGAATAATTAAATGTCTGTTTTATATCTTTATCTGACCCTTCTACCAAGTGTTTCAGGTGAACTTGCCAGATAAATATATCATTTAAATGTTTTAATTTCGCCACCTCTACTAAAACTTGAAAATCATTAAGAAAATGATGTCTACATTTCTTTTCAGGATGAGTACCTCAAGAAAGATATTCTTTCTTACATTCTTGCTTTCCTATTTATATGTATTTGGAGTTTGCGGCAAGTAGGTAAAAAAAAAAAAACACTCAAAATTTACTTTCTTAGGATTTTTTGGTTGATAATTTATGTTTATTGATGTTTCTTTTTCTTTTTTTTTTGTTTAATTTATAGGAACCGGGACTTTAGACCGAAATGGATTAACCAAAATGAAAAATGATGAAAATATCCCTAAAGTTTGAATGCTAACGGTTACTTGAAGAAGTCTACGCATGGTTTCTTTCTCCTTTGGTGCTGAGCTTTTTGTTTTTGTGATGCAAGCTGAAGAAGAACCTTTTTGAACACGTATGGTGTACTTTTTAAACAATGAAAGACTTTTAGTTGCATAAATTATTGGTTTGCTCATAAATTTGTAGAAGATGAAAACAGTTGGAAATGCTTATGATTCATTTATTTTTGAATTTTCAAATTTATCCTTAAGCGATCATATCTTCTTTGCAACTTTTTTTAGACAGTAACTGTACAACCCAACCATCAAGTAGAGAACCAGTTCTCCTTTTAAGTATGATCGGTGCTCTGTCTACCTTTTTTTTTCTTTTTTTTTTTTTTTTTCTCTGTTTGTTCATAAGGTGTTTTTATATTTTCATAACATAAATAGCGACATCATGCTCGAAATCAGAGCTCTAAATGGACTTGTATTTAGGATCCATGCCTTTAACTTCAATAACTTGAAGTATATAATTCTTCTTTGTACTCACTAATTGCAGAAGGAAATGACTTTGTACACAAGATAAAGAGAAATTGAACATCAGTGTGGTGCCGACTACTATCAAATTTAAATTTGTGGTATTTAAAAGCTGTCAGATTTAAAATTTGTAACAGTTATTTTCAGTCATTTTATCGTCCGTAAAGGTATAAGCATCAATGATAGTTTTTTAAAAATGTCATATAATTGGTCTTCTAATGACAACAAATAATTGTCAACAATGAATAATTACTAACAATCATAAACTTTCATTGTCAAGTATACTATGACAGGTTATTATTGTCATTAACTAACTCAAAATTGGGTATTTTTATAACATTATAAGTATTGACGACAATTATAAAATGTAAAAAATATGTATAGTGACATTTTTTTCTTGTCAAGAATATCAAACCATGACACTTTATTGTCAAGAATATTTGAACCTTGACAAATATTTTATGTCAACCATGTTTTATCACGACATATTTTTATTGTCACTCAATTTCATATTTGTGACACTTTTATATTGTCAATATATATATGTTTGCTAGTTTGTTATTTCTTTGAATCTTGTCACTACACATTATTTCTATCATCAATTAATCCTATTTTAACACAAAACTGGTACAAACATAAAAGAAGTTTCATATATAACAATAAAGTGGCTCTTTCAGAAAGAAGCTAAATACAAGGAATCTATTGATTCCCCAAAGGACACATACAAGTAAATTTGTAACTAGCCTTGGTAATATTCTTACAAAGAAACTAAATACAACAAAGTATTACTACAAGTAACTACATTACAACAAGTTTTATTACGAATCAAATATAAATCACTTGCATGGTAGCTTCACCACTTCAATGGGTTCATGCAAGATCTAATAAAAATACAACATTCATTTTAGAATTCAATTCAACGCATAAATGTCATTGATAATCACAATATTCGTGTATGTATAAGCATGTTTCTCATACATCATTCCTAGAATAAAGTTGAACACATTCACCCACTAATGGCATATTGACACCTAAGAAACAATTCATTCATCCGTTCAACACAATAGCCCAACTAATAATTAGGTATTAAAGAGTAGATAACAAAAAATCTAAGCTTTTTCACAACCCCCTCCCGGTTACATAATAAAAAATATCTTAGTGTTCCTTTTAATTTAGAAATAAAATAAAAAGAGAAATAACCTAAAAAGAGAAATAACCTATCTCCCCACAGTACAAAACCGTTTCTTACATGAGATATAACTTACAAACAATGACTTGAAAAAAAAAAAATTTAACTGCCAGCATAACGATAAATAAAAAATAAATACACACTTCCAACAAATTACATGCATGACTGATAATTTCTGGAAACACAAGTTATTGTAGCCTTTTATTTAGAATAATTAAGGAAAATAGAAGAAAATGCATTAACATTAAGTGAATCCAGGATAATAATCTAAGCTACGCGATCACATGTTTACAAAAGTTGATATCCTGAAAATTCATAAATTTTGATAGTTTTGAATGTAGGATTTGGCTAAAGGAAGCAAATATTCTTGAGGATTGAAAGCTACAGTCTTGATTGCAGAAAAGGAAGAAAGGCGACAGAAACTTGCACGCGTAGAAGCTCCACGCGATGAATATGAAGCACATCATGAGAATCATAAAACGAAACGACAAGCGTGGTTGGCAAACTGTCAAATCATAGAGCAAGTTGGTAGCCGACTTCGACTCAAGCATACTAGATCTAATGAATCTGTGACATGTTTAGTCAAAGCATAAGAGCATAGAATTAAATGCAAAGGTGTTAGATCATCATTAGAGTGATGCTCAAAACATTCTTTTTGTCACCTATAAATAGCCCATAGCAGCTAAAGAAGAAAAGAGACTTTTCACAAGAGATTTGTGAAAACTCTGTCAAAATTCCTTCATCTTTAACTTCTCGACTTTACTCTGAAGATTCTAAGTGAGAGCTTAGTCTCTTTTTTGGAAAGTGAGAGAACTCATCCTCTATTTCGATGGAAAGTGAGAAAACTCATCCACTATTTCGATAGCAATCACCTCAAGTATATAGGATCAGAGCCAAATAAAGCAAGAGATTGTAATCGGCAACTTGACACTTATTCCTTCCACTTTTACTTTTGTTTTTCATTTCATATTTGTATTAAGAATAATATGTTTGAGAATTCTATCATTTTTAATATGAATATGAATATGAATACCATTCATTTCCTCTCATCCATGTTCTTTATTTCTTTTATCACGAGTAATTAAAATTTTCAATGAGTCGAGAAGATAAACCAATATTTCTAAAAGCATGCATACGTTGAAGTAAATCTTTTTTAATCTATGTTTAGTTAAGTGAAAACTTGGTTTAGGTAAAACATAGTCAATTTCTCGAGAGAATAACTTAGACATCATTAAACAAGGAAAGAATTAGTTTTAGAGATAAAGTTATTTTGTGTGACATCAACTCAACATGCATTCTAGAGATAGAGTAAATGTGGTATTAAACACCAAGGAAACTCATTGTAAGAAGCTGAAACATGAACACCTACGTATGTATTGCTCAAGAAAATGTTAGTGAATCTTCTTAACCCTACTTCATCAATTAATTTTCCTTCATTTTCATTGCCTGCTACTCTTAGTGATCATCTAAACCCCTGCATCCATACACTTCACTACACACCACATCACATTCATTGCCTCACCATCACCATCTTTGTAGTTATTAGACTGTACTTAGTTAAATCACATACACAAATATTGCATATAATTCACATTTCACTGCAAAAGATCATTAAAAAAATTCAAGGCACTCACGTTGCCAAGTCTCTAGTTTGACCTTAGACTTACCAAGAAACCTTGTTGGGATTTATACTTAGATTCAAACAAGGAAAACTTGTATTGTATTGTTATATTCACTACATACATCATCTAGGCACAACTTAAGGCTATAAAGCACACATTCTCTCATTCTTTGAACTACAAAATAGCTAATCTCCTCAAGTACACATGAGAATACACGAACACAATCAAAATTAATTTACATCAAGAAGTAAAACAACACGATAAAGGAGCAAACTAATAATTTTTTGGTGCTGTTACCTAGGACTTAGAGATTAATTGACTGTTTGATTTTTTTTTTCTTTGATCTTTTATAGGGCTCCAATTTCAGGTGTATTGTGCACTTACCCAAAGAGTAGTGCAAACAGTATATGTGTAAAAGTGACTAGCCTGAACTTGTATTTGGCCTTGAGATTGAGTGTACGTTTCAGAGGAGAAATAAAGAAAATAAAAGAAAAAGATTAAGAAATCAAAACATGGGAGATAATCTTAACAATCTTAATGAGAATAATAAGAATCCCTACATTCTTATCTTGGCATCGTTGCAGAACGTGGTCAATAATGCCAACAACTGTCATGGCCCCAATTCATCCAATACTCCTAGCCCATGATCAAGACAGACCCATAAGGGAGTACGCTTCACCAAACCTTGTGTTGGGCCTACTTCTGTGAACTGATGAAACTATTAGCCCAAATGATGAAATAAGTGAAGCCCTTTTTGCTGATCCAAACTGAGAGCCCTGTTCTTTGCCCTAAAGACATTTGGTTGGTAGAGAACTTGGTTATTAAGAGACCACAATTTTCTAGCTGATGCCTTACACGTGGTCTATCCCACTGCTCTTTGTCTGATGGAAAAAATGAAAAGAATGACTTCTTTCTAATGGGTGTTTAATGCAAATTAATTTTTCTCTCTCTCTTGCTCTCTGATTCTCTCGTTCTCCACCTTCTATGTTCTTTTACTTTCTTCTAACCTTAATGCTTCCTTGTTTGATCTGTGCAACTACTTTGAGTATACGATGGAGGAGTCTTGCAATCGGGTAGACGATGGTAGAAGGAAAAGGAAAACGAACATGCAATCATGTAGACGATTGCTGAAGGAAAAGTTAGACGATATGAAGAAAAATGGTAAACGATCGTGCTATCTTGTAGACAATGAGAAGAAAAGGAAGGAAAAATGCTCAACAATGTACGTGGTTCGGCTATTAAAGCCTACGTCCACGGGAAGGAGAGAGTTTTATTGAAGCTAAGTCACAAACTCTTTTTCTTTACAGATCTTTCAAGTTCTTCTTGAAGCTATGTAGTTGTTATATCTAAAAAATTTGTAAATGATGAGTATTTATGCTAATTTCTGATATAAGTAGTTACAATAACTAACCGTAAAGATTAAAGAAATGTGAAATAGCTTATTGACTGTTGAATGTATGAGCTTATAATCTTCAACTTGACGACTTTTCACCAAGGATTATACAACCAGCTGTTGAATGAGCTAGGTTTGAAATGAAATCGATAATGCTCCAAATGATCCAGATTGCTGGTTAGTTTGGAGGATTTCTTGGAGGAGACCCTCATGCACATTTGAAGAGCATTTTGGAGATTTTTAATACATTCGTCATTCCAAACATCACTCATGAGGAAATACAATGTCACTCTTCCCTTTCTCCCTAAAAGAAGTAGCTAGACAATGGGCCTACTCTCTAGAACCCGGTGAAATAACCATGTGAGAACAGATGGTGGAGAAGGTTATGGAGAAGTATTTTCCCTTACAGAGAATGTTAAGTGTCGAAGAGACATTACAAATTTTGAGCAAAGAGATCGAGAAACTCCCAATAACATGTTGAACAAATTCAAGAAGTTGGTAAGGAATTGCTTGCATAATGGCATTCCTGATTGCATACAAATGGAGGTTTTCTATGATGGGCTAAACAAGAAATCACAACAAGCAGCAGATGCTACTGCAATGGGAACTAAAGGACCATTAGACAAAACCTACACTAGGGCGAAGGCAATTCTAGATAGAATTTCAAGAACTATAAGAATTGGGAAGTTAATGACGTTGGCTTGAGATCAAGTAGACCATGAAATGACCAAATAGAAGTTGATAAGGAAACTATGACCACTTTGCAAACTCAGCTGGCTGCCACGAAAAATTTATTACAATCAATGACAATGAATCAACCTAATGCAAGAAGTAACGGCCAAGTTAAGGTGGTGAACCATATTAATGATACCAGCTGCATGGGATGCAGTAGCCTCACAGTTATGATTTCTACCCACAGAATCTATAGTCCATATGCTTTGTCAAGCATGATCCTTTTTCCAACACCTCCAACCCAAGGTGGAGAAATCATCCCAACTTCGCTTGGAGTGGGAATCAACCAACGCAGCATGACAAATTAGGTGGTGTGTAGGTAAACTGAGGTGGACCAGTAGGATTCCATCAAAATTACTAACAAAATCAATAACAACATCACCAACTTGTACAAGTGCATCACTAGCCCATAAAGGCAGTTAATTCTTCCTCTTTCTCAATAAAGAATCTGCTAAAAGAATATATGCAGAAAAACGATGCTCTTTTATAGAGTTAGGCTTCCTCAATGCGTAGCCTTGAGATGCAAATGAGCCAACTCACCAATGAATTGAAGGCCAGACCGCATGATTTCTTATCGAGTAACATGGAAGTTCAATGTAATGTAGGGAACACAAGGAAAGAGGAGTGTCATGCTATGACATTGAAAAGTGGCAAACATCTAAATGGCAAACTAGACCTGCAAAAACCAACAACAAAGAAATCAACCAACAAGACTAATATAATTCGTGAACCATAGACTTTGGAACAATCAACAACAAACTAATTCAATATTCGGACAAAAATAGTTCAATGCGTAAAACAACGAAGAAAAAGGAAAGAATAGAGGAAGAGCAAGTCGTTGATCGTAGAAAATCTTTTGATAGAACTTCAACTTCCTACACGCGGCCACAACACTTTTTCCTCAATGACTAAAGAAAAAAAAAATGAAAAACCAGTTTCGTCGCTTCCTTGACATCTTGAAGCAACAACATGTGAATATTACCCTAGTTGAGGCATTAGGGAAAATGGCTTCTTATGTAATGTTTTTGAAAGACATTCTACCAAAGAAGAGGGGGTTGAATAAATTTGAAACTAAAGGGATCGAATCCCACAGCAGAAGCGTTGTGAATGCCTTACATCCTACAATTTGATTTTTACATAAACAAATTCAGTATACTAAACAGAATATAAACATGTAGTATAGCATGCTTTAGGGAAAAAGATTAGAACCATTCTTACCTTTGTACATTTTCAAGCATCACGAACAATCCTTTTTAAGTTCCAATGAATGACTCCTCCAACGATCTTGATCACAAATGATTTCTTGAACAATCTCAAACACTACCACGAGAGTAACCTCGTTATTCTCTAGGATTTCAATAGAGAGATAGGTGGTATCCAACTATTGGGTGAGTGATAATGGGCTGAAATGCATGTTATCATAGTGCTAAAGTCTTAAACAATGTTGAATTGTGTTGATGGAATATGTTAACTTGTGTCCATTAAGCACCTATTTCATAATATTGCAGTCGTATGTGTTCAGCGCATTAGAACAATTGATCTTTGTATTTTTGTGCAGAATATGCGTTAACGCAATGCAAGAATTGCAATCATAGGAAATTATTGGTCGAGTGCAACTTCACCGCAAGGCTTTGCGTTGATCATACTCGCAAACATTCGCCCAAGAAGGATCACCGCAACTTGGTCAGCGCAACATGGTGGGCGCATCTGGGTGAAAGGCCAATTAAGCGCGATGGGATAGAAAGCTGATGACAATCGAATCCAAATTAAGTTGACAGTCGATAACGGTCACAAAGTACATTCAGCTTTTTCAGTGACAATTATTCGGCGCATTAGTCAGGAATTAAAGCTGTCCCATTTATACAACCAGGAGAGAGAAGCTGCCTTTCACAATGGATGCTTTATAAATACCAAGGGCATTCTTCAGAAAAGGGGTTCAGCAGTTTGAGATTTCATACTTCAGTTCGCACGCTTTTGTTCTTAGTTTTCTTTCATTTTAAGGCGGACACGGGGGAGGAAGTTGTGCCGGCAGATCATTCTGGTAAGCTTGGGAGAGAGTCGGGAGCTTCAAGAAAGAGAGAGGGCCGACGCCTACAGAAGCGAGAACATCTTTAGAACAGAATAGAGATTTTAGTGTAAAGCCTAGGTCAACAAGGAATTGGTACCAGGCTCTCTACCTTTAACTTCTATTGTCATTTTGTACTCAACTCATTTATAAAAATGAAATTTCCTTCTCTATACTTGTTCACTCTCTGTTATTCACGCATAAGTAGCTAAATCAATTGAATGAGTTGAGAAGCATTTAGCTAGCACAACTAGGGAATCTTCAGTTTTTGCGATTATCTTGTTTATGTATGCTTCATTTGTCCATTAGAGATACTCGAAAGGGTAGTCTAAGTACAGGATCTAGACTTGGAAAAGTCAGGTTAGAATCTAGAATCGGAAGAGCCAGATTAGAATGCATAAACAAGAGATAGAAGCTTAAGAATGAGCACTATTTGTTATCATCGCATCACATGCATTCTAGAGATAGGATATGATTGTATGCGATCACCTTGCTTTTATGCATTTTGCATCATCACATAGGACAAGAGTAGAGACACAGGGATGAGCTTTATGGACATTTTGCATTCAACACATGCATCCTAGATTTAGGAGCATCGCATTTGCATTGGAAAATGACTTGCTATGCATGGTTGTATCATGATCGCATAATCTGACGCATTCCCAAGTAACGCTAGCTAAAGATTTTCTCAACCCGTTCATCGCATACTCATTGCATCTATCACACAATTGCCTTTTCTCAAATTTTCCACTTTTATTTATTTTTCATCAACGTAAACAACAAATCAAACGACTTATTTATTGATACGGTTACCGCAAAGGCTTTCATAAAAATTACCAACGCAATCTGTTTTCACAAGTCCCTGTGTTCGATCTTGGACTTACCAGGAAACTCAGAGGAATTTACACTTGGATTCTGTTGGGGAAACTTGAGTGCACAATGCAATTTCATCTACGCATATCATCCATATTTCCATTTCATAAAATCAAGCATCAAGTTTTTGACGCCGTTGCCGGGGACTTCGGCAAGATAGAGTGCTAACGGTAATTTTTTCGATTTCTTTGCAGACTCTCAATCTCTGGCGAATTACGACCCGGAGATTGAGAGAACATTTCGAAGGAGATTGAGAGACTTTCAACAGTAACCATAGTCAGACAAGGAAGAGATGGCGAAGCAGCCTGGAAATGGAGCACCAAATGATAATAATGTCATGGCGAATCCAATTCTGTTGGCAAACGATCGCAATAGACCCATTAAGGACTATGCATCGCCAAACCTCTATGATTTCTCTCCGAGAATCATGAGGCCTGCCCTCGACAGAAGCAGATTCGAAATGAAACCGGTGATGCTGCAGATGATCCAAACTACAGGTCAATTCGGAGGAAGGCGTGGCGAGGACCCGCACGCCCACCTTCGAAGTTTTATTGAAATCTGCAATACTTTTGTGTTCTTGAAATTCTCTGTTGAAGAAGTTCGACTAACGTTGTTCCCATTTTCTCTCTGTGATCAGGCTAGGAAATGGGCGTATTCTCTCAAGCCAGGAGAGATCACTTCTTGGGAACAAGTAGTAAAGAAATTTATGAAGAAGTATTTTCCACCTACCGAGAACACCAGACGAAGGAAACTGACTACAAATTTTGAATAAGACATGGACGAATCGCTCAGCGATGCTTGGGAGAGGTTTAAAAGGTTGGTCCGGGACTATCCACATAATGGGTTGCCAGACTGCCTACAAATGGAGATTTTCTATCATGGTTTGAATTTCGCTTCGCAGACCGCTGTCAATGCGGCAGCCGCTGGTGGTCTGCTTGATAAAACATATGATAAGGCGAAGAATATCTTGAATCGCATCTCTAAGAACCATGAAGATTGGAGAGAGAACGACCAAAGATTGAGACTCAAAGACACTAACGCAAACAACAGTGCTATTGCTTCTTTACAAAACCAGATAACCGCAATGATGAATTTAATCCAAGGAATTGCGATCAGTAGCCCAACACTGTAAACTTGGCAAATCAACGCAATCAGTCAAAACACCGCAAGGTGTGCAACTTGCGGTGATGGGCATGCGATGGAAGATTGCCCGCAAAATCCACAATCTGTATACTTTGTGAAAAACAATCCCTTTTCAAACACCTACAACCCCAGGTGGAGGAACCACCCCAATTTTGCTTGGAAGAATCAACAACAAAATTTTCAACCTGTGGCGCAGAAAAAAGGGCCACCAGGATTCTTTCCATGCAACAATAGTCAAACGAGCAATCAAGCAAGTAGCTCACAATAACCACTGCAATCCTCTTCTTTGGAGAGCCTACTAAAGCAATACATAGAGAAAAACGGGACCGTTCTTCAAAGTGAGGCTACGCCTATGCGCAATCTCGAATTACAGATGGGCCAGATTGCGAGTGAGCTGAAGAGTAGACCGCAAGGGGCTCTGCCAAGTTTAACTGAACTTCCACGCAACCGGGGGGATCAGGTAAAGAGCAATGTCAGGTTGTGATACTGCACAGTGGGAAGACTATGGAAGGAGAAAAGAAGGAGCATAGTAGAACAACTTCCATTGCGGCTGAACCTGAGATTGCAGTGATGCAAGAAGAGGAAAGAGAAAAAAAGCAGTAAAATCGGAGGTTACGTCGACCTCAAAGCCAACTGAAATGGGAACTGTGAATGTTCAGTTACCCCTTTTCCCGCAGAGACTAAGGAAGAAAAATAACGAAGAGGTACAGTATTAATGCTTCTTATTTATGTTAAAGCAATTACATGTTAATATTCCTTTCAGTGAAGCGTTGAGGAAATGCCTTCCTACGCCATGTTTCTGAAGGACATGGTAACTAAGAAGAGGGGAGCTGGAAAATTTGCCACGATGGCATTAATGTAAAGTTCCAAATCCATAATGTCACCGAAGATGTGTGATCCTGGGAGCTTTACTATTCCTTGCTTCATAGGAGGACTCTACATCGAGCAAGCCCTGTGTGACTTGGGACCCAGCATAAATTTGATGCCTCTGTCAATCTTTAGACAATTAAATGTGAGGCAACTTGTGCCCACATCAGTGACTTTCCAACTGGCCGACAGATCTCTAGTTCATCAAGAAGGAAAGGTGAAGGATGTGCTGGTAACAATTGACAAATTTATCTTGCCAGCTGACTTCATCATTTTAGACTATGAGGCCGACAAAGATGTGCCCATCATTCTGGGGCGACCTTTTCTATCTACGGGTCGTGCCCAAATTGATGTGCATAAAGAGGAAATCACTTTAAGTATCAACAGACATAAGCTCAAGTTTAATATAATTCGTGCCATAAAGTTTCCAGATGAAGAAGACCTGCAAGATTCTGATGATGACCGGAGTTTGATTGACGAAGAAAAGATTGATGAAAAGTATGAAGAAGAGGATGCAGCGCATCCGTTGCTGCCTGCAATGCGATCATAACAAAAATAAACAAGGAAGAAGAAATGATTGCAAAGCAAGAAGTAGAGCCAACAAAAGAAAGAAAAACAACGCAACCTTCCCTAGTGGAGCCACCAACACCTGAATTGAAAACCTTACCAACCCATTTGAAGTACGCATTTTTGGGGCAGAATGAGAAGCTGCCAATTATAATTTTGTTTGCGCTCAACGAAGATCAGAAAAATACATTGATGTGTATTCTCAAGAAACATGTGCGAGCAATTTGCTAGACGCTCGCTGACATTAGAGGAATTAACCCTGTGTACTGTATGCACCGCATTCGTCTTGAAGATGACCACAAAGCAACAATTGAACATCAACGCAGACTTAACCTTGTAATGAAAGAAGTCGTCAAGAAGGAGATTATCAAATGGCTGGATGCAGGCATTATCTATCCTATAGCAGATAGCATGTGGGTTAGCCCTGTGCAATGTGTGCCGAAGAAGGACGGAATGACGTAGTCCTAAATGAGAACAACGAATTAATACCGCAAAGGACCATCACTGGATCGCAAATATGCATGGACTACCGCAAACTGAATGCGACCACAAAGAAAGATCATTTCCCTCTGTCATTCATCGATCAAATTCTAGACTGATTAGCAGGGAATGATTTTTACTACTTCTTGGATGGTTATGTCAGATACAATCAAATCATAATAGCTCTTGAGGATTAAGAGAATACCACATTCACTTGCCCATATGGGATATTTGCTTTTCGCTGCATGCCATTTGGCCTCTGAAATGCGCCAAGCACGTTCCAAAGGTGCATGATGGCGATCTTTTCAAATTATCTCGATGACTCTATGGAAATATTTATGGATGACTTCTCCGTTTATGGGAACACTTATGAAGTCTGCCTAACCAACTTAGAGTAGATTCTGAAGAGAGTGAAGAAACGAATCTGGTGCTCAATTGAGAAAAATGTCATTTCATGGTGAAGGAGGGTATAATGTTGGGACATAAGGTCTCTCGGGATAGGTTGGAAGTGGACAAAGCAAAGATTGAAGCAATTGAAAAACTTCTTGGGCCACGCTAGATTCTACAGACGATTTGTCAAAGACTTTTCTAAGATAGCACAACCACTGAGTGCGTTGTTAGAGGCGGACAAAAAATTTAAGTTTGACAACAACTGCCTCAACGCATTCAGAGTTTTGAATGATGTGCTGATTACCGTAACAGCGTTGATTGCACCAGACTGGATGCTACCATTTGAAATCATGTGCGACACAAGCGGGTATGCAATGGGAGCAGCTTTAGCACAAAAGAGAAAAACAATTTTGCATCTCATCGCATATGCGAGTAAAACATTAAACCCTACTCAAACGAATTATACCACCATAGAGAAAGAACTCCTGGCAGTGATTTTTGCGTTGGAAAAATTTCGGGCATATCTATAGGGAACAAGGGTACTCATCCACACTGATCACTCAGCGATCAAATACTTAATGACAAAGAAGGATGCAAAGCCGAGGTTGATCAAATGGCTTCTCCTCCTTCAAGAATTTGATATTGAAATAATTGATCGGAAGGGGATAGAGAATCAAGTTGCAGATCATTTGTCTAGGCTGGAAAATCCTGGGGTTGACCGCAATGAGTCTGAGGTGAGTCTTGTATTCCCAGATGAGCAGCTATTCCATATAGAAGAATTGCCGTGGTATGCAGACATAGTCAATTATTTGGTTTGTGAACAATTCCCTGAAGATTACACCTATCACCAACAGAAAAAGCTCAAGAACAAATGCAAACATTATTATTTGGATGAGCCGAATCTGTATAAAAGAGGTGCAGACCAGATTTTTCGATTATGCGTACCAAATGCTGCTCAACAACACATATTGTCACAATTCCACGACTCACCATATGGTGGGCACTTTGGAGGGCAGCACACCACAGCCAAAGTTTTGCAAAATTTATTCTTTTGGCCTACATTATTCAAGGATGCGGCTGACTACGCAATGAAATGTGATCGGTGCCAATGCACAGGTAACATTTCAAGGAAAAACGCAATGCCCATGAACACTATCTTGGAGCTTGAATTATTCGACGTATGGGGGATTGATTTCATGGGCCATTCCTTCTCTCAGGTGGTAAGCAATACATTTTATTAGCCGTCGATTATGTCTCCAAGTGGGTAGAGGCAATAGCATGCGTTGCAAGTGATGCGGCGTAGTCTCCCAGTTCTTGAAGAAAAATATTTTCACTCGTTTTGGCACTCCCCATGCCATCATAAGTGATGAAGGATCCCACTTTTTCAATCGTAATATCAAGGAGCTGCTGCACCAGTACAACATCCTCCACAAAGTGGCCACCGCATACCATCCACATACAAATGGTCAGGCTGAAGTGTCCAATCGAAAAATTAAGCTAATCCTTGAGAAGGTAGTAAAGCCTTCATGGAAAGATTGGGCAATGAAGCTCGACGATGCGTTGTGGGCATACCGGACTATATTTAAAACACCAATAGGTATGTCCCCGTATGCGTTGGTATTTGGTAAGGCCTGTCATTTGCCTTTGGATCTGGATTATAAGGCACTGTGGGCGGTAAAGAAGCTGAATTTTGATTTGAAGAAAGCAGGAGAAGCCCTAAAAATGCAGCTGGTCGAGCTAGAAGAATAGAGGATCAACTCATATGAGAAAGCGAAGATTTATAAGGAGCGCACCAAGCACTGGCATGACAACGCATATGCGAAAAGAACCTTCAAGTCGGGCAAAAGGTCTTACTCTTCAATTCAAGACTGCGGCTCTTCCTGGAAAAATTAAAATCACGTTGATCTGGTCCCTTCATCATCAAAGAAATATTTCCACATGGTACGGTGGAGCTGATCACTGAGGATGGTAGCCGAACATTTAAGGTTAATGGCAGCGAGTTAAAGCATATTGCGAAGGTGATTTCCAGCAAGAAAAAGCCTCCGTGAAGCTGAAAAATCCGGACTACCCCTTACCTGACTCTTGAACACTTATCCCTTCGTCACTTTACTATTATTTAAGCTATCTACATCTCACTTATTTTTTCGTCTAAAAATAAATAAATAAATAAAAGAAAAAAAAGAAAAAAATGTACCAAAAAAAAAAAAAAAACAAACTTGTTGTTTTGCGTTAAATCATTTGATCCTCTCTTTGTTTGTTTACAACGATTAAGGCACAGGATTGCGGCGATGCTATATGAAGGCACAAATTACCTCACTCCATCACTGCAATCCACAGAAGATAGATCGTCACAAGGATGGATGCATCAATATACAATACGGGCGATAGCGCAAAATTTGGGGGTGTACTCTTCCTTATCTTTATTTCAAAATTTGCGCTATCATATTGCATTTTAGTTTTCAAAGTTTTATCACCGCATCCTCTTTGATCACCTCAATCATTTGACATAGATAAATTTAGTAGTGTACTGCATTCTCTTTCTTTGCCAAGTATGATTTCAATGATGAAAAATATGCTTTTATTTCTTTCGTATATATTATAGTGAACTTAGACTTAAGATATTCACCTCATGAAATATCGTATAGGCTCTCAGCTAAGCGATCAAAATGATTTTACACCTTTTGTGATTTTTACGAACTACATGAAAAATGAAACAAATTTTCATTTTATTTTTTAGTTACAATAACTGAATAAGGATTCTCCCACTAATGCACGATTGAGGAGAGGTTTTTGGTCAATTATCTCATAATTAACCAATTTAATTAATAAATGAATATAATCATATTATATTCTTACCCTATAGTTTGATATCATATATCTACTATAGTACTCCTACACTTGATATAAATCATATTTATATCTAGTTTCCTCCAAAATAATGTATCTCGTACATTTAGTCAACTATATCATATATAATTAACCAGTTCAATTATATCATATATATCAAACTCCCTCTTGTCAATTTTAACATTTCAAACTGACCCAAAAACTTATTCTCGACTTTATCCAAGCTACTTAGGGGACCTTATGGATTTGTGGCTCGAAGCTCCAACGGTACGTGAATAGCTGACTAAACTCTGTAGCCACGAGATCCGCCATCCGTTAACTGCCAGGCATTCCACTAAAGACCAATAACTAAACTCTTCTTACAACAGATATATTTCTGTGTTCATTGGATATAACCAATCATGAGTATGATGACCCTTCACATTTTCTCATAAGTACAGTTGGGCCAATTTACCATTTTACCCCTGTAGTTACATCTCACTCGTTAAGTACCATTGATTCCTCTAATGAACAATACAACATAGTCCAACTATGTGTGATTACCTTTCAGGCCAAGAGAATGTATGTGGCGCCACATCGTTCAAGCTATGGAATCAGCCCTTAAGAGAGCTATCTATCTACTTGCCCCTGCCTCGGAGAAGGAGTGAATTCCATCTTGTGTAGCTGAGTTCCTAGCTCTCAAATCAGACGAATCCCCAAAATGATAGGTTTGAATCGGTGACCTAGCCACTCGCACCCATATAAATCAAAGAGCCGCCCTCAATGGCAGGAGTTCTCAACTCAGGATTGAGGTCATGTTACCTATGGTCATTCTAGTGAAGTGAAGTCTCTATCATGAACGGTGTTACATAACGAGATGTTAACACTTTGTGGTTAGGTCTTATACATACTCTTTTTATAGGACTCCCCCGTTTGTATGTCCCTTACACGAATGACCAGGATTACATCATCTGTGACAAATCACAACATTTGTGACCATTCCACAAAGTGAGTCGCATCCATAGTGTTTCCAGGATAAGGTTTCCCTCATGTATCCTTATACTACAGACCATTTTGGTTATCACTTAAGACATGATCCACTTGTATGTCACCACATACATGCTTAAGTTACATACAGATAACCAGGGATTTTATGTTTATTGGTTTGTGGTAAAGCAAATAAAACAATCAACTCAGCAAAAACAAGATGTGAAGTAAAATATCATATATTATACAACACAAGTATTCGTACAAACTATTTACAAACTACAGGATACGAGACTTTGGGGCATCAACCCCAACAATCTCCCACTTGTCATAAAGCAAAGTGGGGTGTACATAAAACTAGTACAGAACAATAAACTAAGGCATAAAAGCCCAATACAAGAAAATCTTGCACTTGCCCTAGTCCAGCCGCAGGTGATTCTGTAGACCCATGCTCTGAAGGTGACCCTGAAACACTGTAGCCATGAGAGACGTCCTAAACGGGTCAGCAACATTGTGATCTTAAGCAATCTTCGTGACAATCACGTCTCCTCGATGCACATCTCGTGGATCAGATGATACTTTCACTCTATGTGTTTGCCGCGCCTGTGACTCCTAGGCTCCTTGGAGTTTGCCACTGCCCCAATATTATCACAATATAGGGTAATGGGCCTAGACATATATGGAACAACTTCTAGTTCTGTTAAGAACTTCCTGAGCCAGACGGCCTTTATAGCAGCTTCGCAAGCCGTTTTATACTCCGCCTCCATAGTGGAGTCGACGATGCACACCTGCTCAGTGCTTCGCCATACTATAGCTCCTCCGTTAAAAGTAAAGACTAACCCTGACATGGACTTGCGAGAGTCCTTATCAGTCTAAAAATCATAATCGTGTATCCAGTAAGGATCAAATCCCTAGATCCATACACGAGCATGTAGTCCCTTGTTCTCTGAAGATACTTGAGGATGTTCTTCACTGTGGTCCAGTGACCCTAGCCTGGGTTAGACTGATACCTACTGACTATGCCCACAGTGTAGCAGATGTCTGGATGAGTACAAAGCATCGCATAAATAAAATTGCCAATGAAAGATGCATATGAGACCCGTTTCATCTCCTCAACCTCTAGAGGCGTCTTAGGATACATGTCCTTAGAAAAAATGACTCCATGCTGAACTCCAGTAGGCCCCTCTTGGAGTCCTGCATGGAGTACTTGAGCAACATCTTATCAATGTAGATGCTTGAGACAGTGCATCACTTTGTTCTTACGATCCCGAAAGATCTGTATACTTAGAACAAACTGAGCCTCTCTCAAATCTTTCATTTGGAATTGGGTCGCTAGCCAGTTTTTAACTGTAGTTAGTAGACTTACATCATTCTCAATGAGTAATATATCGTCTACATACGACATTAAGACGACTACTAATGCGTTGATGATCTTCTTGTAGACATAAGATTCATCAACGTTTTGGTCAAAGATATACGACTTAATCGCAATATCAAATCGTATGTTCCAAGATCGAGATGCCTGTTTCAACCCATAAATGGACCGATTCAGCTTGCAAACCTTTTGCTCTTGATCTTGAGCTATGAATCCCTCGGGTTGTACCATATAAATTGTCTCCTAGAAATTTCCCTTAAGAAAGGTCGTGTTGACGCCCATTTGCCAGATCTGATAATTATAATAAGCTGCAATGGACAGAAGGATTCAGATCGATTTTAGCATGGCAATAGGCTAGAAAGTTTTGTCATAGTCGACTCCCTCTATTGGGTATAACTCTTTGCCACAAGTTGAGCCTTGAAGGTTTATACCTTTCCATCAGCACCCGTTTGTGCTTGTAGATCCATTTACAATCTATAGGTCTTACCCCATCAGGTTGATCTACAAGATCCCATACTGATTTGAAGTACATCGACTCAATCTCGAGATCCATGGCCTTGACCCATTCATCCCGGTCAACATCCTCCATTGCCTTCTGATAAGACAACGGATCCTCAATGTCGCCATCTGCTACCATAGTTTCTGTGAAACCCAAATAGTGAATGGGTGGGTTCGCAACCCTCCCACTACATCATGGTTCCCTCAACTCTTGAGGTGGAACCGACCTACTAGATGAACTTCCATCAACAAATCTTGTTGATGTAGCATACTCTTCAATAACTCTTGTTGAAGTTTTAGTAGTTTCATTGGAAAGCTCACGTAACACGACTTTACTTCGTGGACTGTGCTCCCTTATATGATCCTCCTCCAAGAAAGTAGTGTTCGTTGAAACAAACACCTATTTTTTGATGGATCATAAAAATAACACCATCATGTACCTTTGGGGTAGCCTAGAAAGAGGCTAAAAATAAACCTCTCGTGTACCTTTGGGGTAGCCTACAAAGAGGCATAACCTCGACTGTGGATCCAAATTCTTGGGATTAGCCTCAAGCACATGTGCAAGGCAATCCCAAATGCGGAAGTGACATACACTAACTTTACACCCATTCCATAACTCTAGAGGTGTTCTTGCAACATTCATGGAGGGAACACAGTTGGGTATATATATTGTAGTCTCCACTGCAAAACCCCAAAACGAGTCCGGTAAGGAAGCGTATCTCATCATCAAATGAACCATGTCAAACAAGGTTCTATTTCTCCTCTCCGCTACACCATTATGCTGAGGTGTACCTGGCGCTGAGAGTTGGGAAGCGATTCCATGTTCTATCAAATAGTCCTGGAATCTCGAGTTCAAGATGTGAACCCCGAATCCAAATTTCTCTACTTAAGTATGTCCCTATTGAAATTTATGTGATAAGTAGGTTGATGTTAAATCTAGTATGGAATGGTGTGATGATGCGTTGGAAGGGTGGTATTGATGCGTTGGGAGGATTGTTGGTGAAGGCATGTGACGATGCATTGGAAGGTACACGAGTAGGCCAGGCCATGCATCGAGCAGCCTCGGCCAGCACCCAGGCTATACGTCGAGCAGCTTTGACCAGACACCTTGTTAATGCGTCGAGTGGATGCACCTGTGCGTTGCGTGCACTACCGAGTAGCCACGCCTCACACGTTGAGCGCTTCTATCGAGCAGCTGTGTCGTGCATCGAAGTGCCCTACCGTGTAGCCAAGCACGCAACCCATGCCTTGTGCCCATGCAGCCGGGCGAGTGAGCGAGCGATGGCCAACAAGCGCCGCACGCCTATGCGTCAAAGCAACATGCCCATGTGCCTAAGCACCCGGCCAAGCATCCAGGTGCTGGCACGGCAGCCAAGGTAATGGAAAAGCACGCCCATATCGCGTCGAGCGCCAAGTCACACCCATGGCGATCGAGCCAAGTTGAGCCAAGCCCATGCAACGCCGCCTAAAGCATGTAGATGGCCAAACACCATGCACCGCAAGCCAAGAAAGCACGTGCGAGTGAGCCATGTCCGTCTCGAGGATCTGGCACCACGGGTCATTATGCCTGCATGCGTCGGGATAGGTTTACGCTCCTTGCAATGGCTAAGTTGAAATTGTGGAATACGCTAGTGGAATTGGCATGGCTATTCGTTGATTAGGGCGCCCATGCGTTGCTTATGAGACTAGGTGTTTTGAAGCAACCAAAAGTTGTTGAATGCATACAAGGATGTATAATCATCAGGATAACATCATCAAAACCATGTGTCTTCTTGGGAGGAAAGCCTTAAGCCTTAAGAATTTGAGGTGGTGGCATCAGATTGGAGGCTCATGCGTTGGCAAGGTGGGAAGAAGACACTTAGCTTTCGATGACCACAACACTGCGTTGATGAGGTGAGGATGAGACATTTGGCTATGTAGCCAAGTAGATGGTGTCAACTCCGGAGAAGGTTTGGACGCCTATAAATAGAGCCAAGAGACTTCATTTTCAGTTCAAAATTCTGAAATACCGTAAAAAGAGTGGGAAAGTTGAGTAAACCTTGCGTTGGAGCCAAATCCATGCATTAGACATAGAGGACGCATTGGACAGTGAGGTTTGATGAGGATGCATCAACTTGGGACGAGAAGTTATCCCAATTTACTCGTGCATTTGGAGTGATTACAAAGCCACGTGAAAGCTCTTAAAGTCTAGTTTTTAGGGTAGGGCTTCTGGAAGAAAAGCTCGAAGGGATCGGACTGGAAACTGAGAAGAAGATAGAAGGGTCAGACTGTCAGATGAGCCTGAGCCAGTCTTGAAGATTCTATGACTCCGGCCAAACCACGAAGAGTTCTGAGCTCATATTTTAGGGTAAGCTTCCTGAGACAGTTTAGAATATGTTTGTAGAAGAAAATGTCTCAAAATAAGGTTTAGAACTATGAGTAATCTATGTTGTAAGTTGAATCTAGATTCTAGGGGTGAAAAGTGAGCCCGAGGTAGAAAAGGGAGCTACTAGAGTGAAAAGCTCCTAAGTAATCAAGGTGAGTGGCTAAAACGTTTTGACTAAAACATTTGCTTAAATTTTTGATTAGAACGTGTTATAGAAAGCATGTTTTAAAGAAGAATATTCTCATGCCAACTAGTTTTACAAAGTGATTTCCAAGCAAGCTATGAATTATGTTTTAAATGCATGCATATGTGAGAAGTTGTTAAAAAGCTATTTATATGTGCAGCATGCGTTAGAACCTTCAAAGCCATGTTTTTATATGTGTTATACTTTACATGCTTTAAAGAGAAAGTCATTTATGACTAATTTTACTTAAAAAGCGATACCGAAGGACATTTGAGAAGGTATCCACCCAACTAGATACTGAAGGACATTTGAGAAGGTATCTATTGGTACTGAAGGACGTTTGAGAAGGTACCAAACAAACCAGATCCTAAAGGACATTTAAGAAGGTATCTGAATAGAAGTACCTAAGGTATGATGGTACTTAGTGTGGCCACGTGAACGTAGGTAGTTGGAGTCAGAGATTGAGCAAAAGGGTTCTCTCTTGACTAGCAGTTGGTGTTGGGATTGTTTTACCCACAGTGGGGTTACTTTGAACTGAGAAATAGTTTTACTGTTTTATGATTAAAACAACTTTATATGTTTTATGCTTGGAAAATGTTTATGTTGCAGTACAAGTACTTTAGAAGCTTATATTTCAGTTAAACTCTTTATTGAGATTTTGCATGAGAATCA
>NC_052351.1:30325111-30376034 GCF_009727055.1 Benincasa hispida | reverse complement strand
TTTGTAACCCGTCTGTTTAGATGGTTACTGTTACTATTGTACACATGTTACCGTTGGTCATATAGGGACTGGGGTTTGTAGGTTTTGGGACTTGTAAATCTAGTGTTGTAATGTCTCTAAATATGTTATGTTTCTAAATTAATAAATTGTGGGCCTAAAGACATTCCGCTATATATAAATTATATCTTGCTATCAGAGTTCTTCCGCAAGAGTTATTAGGCAGTCACGTTCTTTTCTCAGGCTTAGAGGTTAGTCTGGGATAGGGTGTGACAAATGCGGTGGAGTTTAAAAAGAGTTGGTAAAAGAAAGATTCGATGAGTATGCGGTGAACGGGTTGAGAAGGGTTTCGGCTAGCACTTCCTAGGATGCGTTCATGCTTTGCGATCATGCAACATGCATACAATAGTAAACCATCTCTCGATGCGAATGCTATGGCTTCTAATGCTAGAACGCATGCGATATATGTGATAAGTCTATAGGACCTACACATAAGCCTCTATTCTTATTTATGCGATGATAGAATAACACACACAAATAAGGCAACCACATAATATCATTCCTATCTCTAGGATACATGCGATGCAGGTTGGAAAACAGAGCTTATCTCTACGTCCCTATCTATTGATTATGCAGATCTAATCTTGCTCTCTCGAGTCTAGATTCTAACCTAGCTCTCTCGAGTCTTAAGTTCTTTCTTCAAACTCTCTGTCGAGTAGCTTTAAAGGGGTATTTGGCACAGCATAACACAAGATAATCGCAAGCAATGAACTCCTAGGTCGTGTTAGCGTAGTTCTTCTCAAACCATTCGCCTAGTTTAGCTACTCATGCATACTAGGAGAGTGAAAAGATGTAGAATAAGAACTTCCATTGTATAAATGTAAAGATGAAGTACAAAACAACAATGCAAGAATAGAATAAAGAGTCTGGTAGCAATCTTTTGTTGCCCAGGCTTTTACACTATTTTTCTACTCGTGTTCAAAAGATAATCTAGCTCTCACGAGAGTCGGCCCGCTCTCTACTTCTACGCCTCAAGGTTCTCTCTCGAGTTTCCCTGAGCGATCTCTAGCGTCACCACTCTTCTTTTGCTTCGCCTTGAAATGAAAGGAAAACTATGAACAAAGACGAGCGATCCGAACGTATGAATTTTTGAACTGATGGAATGGTGAACCCCTTTTCTGAAGGATGCCTTTGGTATTTATAGAACATCTAGGGTGAATGACAACTTCTCTCTCATGATTAAATCGATAGGACGGCTTAATCCTGATTGATGCGTCGAATATTTGTCACCGAAAAGCTGAATGTACTTGTTATCGTTAGCGTTTGTCAACTTAAGTCAGATTCGACTGTTATTAGCTTTCTGTCCTATCGCGATTGACTAGCCTTTCACCCAGATGCGCCCACCATGTTACGCCGACCAAGTTGCGGCAATCCTTCTTGAGCAAATGTTTTTGAACACGATCACCGCAAAAATTTAAACAATGATTTTCTATTATCACAATTTCTGCCTTGCATCATTGCATATTCTGCACAAAAAAACAAAAATCAACTGTTCTAATGCGATAAATGCATACGACCACAATATTATGAATCTGATGCTTTTTGGACGCAATTTAACATGTTTTATCAACGCAATCCAACATTGTTTAAGAACTTAACACTATAATAAAGTGCATTTCTGCCCTTTATCACACCCCCAAATTTAAACAATGCTTGTCCTCAAGCATAAGCTAGAGATTTCTTTTTGCAAATCGACCTCAATGTTCTTTTCCTAGATTTCTCAAGGATACTTCATTCAAATCCTATATTCCAAACTTTCCTTAAGTCTTATTCAAGTCTCTTCTTAAAATATTTCTAAGACCTAGGGACTGCAAGCTTAACCTTCAAAAGGACCTTATTAATTTTCGGAACATTGCATGATTTATTTAAAAAAGAAAAATTTCCACTAGGGTGTTAAATGATTTTATCCTTGTATATGTCTTGACATTATTATTTTTTTCTGACCTTCCACTGATCCAAGTGTCTTTCTCAGACTAAACTCATACCTACTTGGCAGTAGAGTTGCGGTCATTTATTTATGTGTTGATCCTGGTGACATACTTTCATTTTTGCTTGCCTCCATATGTGTCATGCGGACATCCAACTACGAGTAAATGCCTTTCATAACTTAACTTTTATCAACATGGGTTTCCCATTGTGTTGACAGTGGAGCTGTTATTCTTGATTTTTTTTTTTTTAAGAATAGCAAGGTCGAAAATAAATACCTCACCCCCAAATTTACAATGCGGCAATGTCCTCATTGCCAAAAGATTGAGATAAGGCATGCGATGTTCTTAGAAAGCTTCGTAAAGAGAGTTTGAAAGAAAGCTAGCAAACCCCTAACTTCTAGAAATATTTTATGAGGTGACTATCTTAAAGTTAAGATGACTCTAGTATATACGAATGAAATAGAAGCATGTTTTTCATCATTAAAATCATACTTGACAAAGAAACAGCATGCTACGTCTTACTAAATTTAGCTATGTCAAATCATTGCGGTAATCAAAGAGGATGCGGTGATAAAACTTTTAAAAACTAACATGCAATGCGATAGTGCAAAATTTGAAATAAAGATAAGGAATAATAACACCCCCCAAATTTGCGCTGTCGCCCGCATTGTGTATTAACGCATCCATCTTTGTGGCGATCTATTTTCTTTGGATTGCGGTGACAGAGTAAGATAAGTGGCTTCTTCGTGTAACATCTCTGCAATCCAGCGCCTCGATCGTTGCAAGAAAAATAGAGAGAGGGTCAAATTATTTTAAACAAAACAAAATTCGTTATCGCAATCTCCCTTTTCTTTTTTGAATAAGAACAGATAAAGCTGAAAAGAGATGGTGTAATGAAAATTAAGAACAGTAGAGAAAAGTTGAAGATTCCATGCTTCCCAAAACTTGCGTCCCTGATGGATTGCGAACATCTGATAACGCAGGGACCACTTACTTTCTTCTTTATTCAATGTTCTTTTCCATGATATGCCTTTACTCCTGCCCATTAACTTTGAATATGTTGGTTCCGTCATCATTTGATAATTCAACCCCGCCATGCGGAAATACTTGTCTAACTATGAATGGTCCGGACCAACGTGACTTTAGTTTTCCCGGGAAGAGCCGCAAATGTGAGTTGAAGAGTAAGACCCTCTGCCCGACTTAGAGGTTTTTGCCGCATATGTGTTTGTCATGCCAGCGCTTGGTGCACTCTTTGTAAATCTTCGCATTTTCATATGCGTTAATCCTCCATTCTTCTAGCTCGACCAGTTGCATTTATTGCGCTTCTCCTACTTTCTTCAAATCAATGTTTAGCTTCTTTATCGCCCACAATGCCTTATATTGCAGCTCTAGAGGCAAATGACACGCCTTACCAAATACCAACGCATATGGGGACATACCTATCGGTGTTTTAAATGCAGTTCAGTATGCCCACAACGCATCATCAAGCTTTGTTGCCCAATCTCTTCATGAAGGCCTTACTACCTTCTCGAGTATCAGCTTAATCTCCCGATTGGACACCTTTGCCTAACCATTCGTCTGCGGATGGTATGTGGTGGCCACTTTGTGGAGAATGTTGTATTTGCGCAGTAGCTCCTTGATATTATGGTTGACAAAGTGGGACCCTTCATCACTTATGATGGCATGAGGAGTGCCAAAACGAGTGAAAATATGTTTCTTCAGGAATTGGGAGACGACTGCCGCATCACTTGCGGCGCATGCTATTGCCTCTACCCACTTGGATACATAATCAACGACTAATAAAATATAATGTTTACCATTCAAGGGAGGGAATGGTCCCATCAAATCAATCCCCCATACGTCGAACAATTCAAGCTCCAAGATGGTGTTCATTGGCACTGCATGTTTCCATGAAATGTTACCTGTGCGTTGGCACCGATCACACTTCATTACGTAGTCAGCTGCATCCTTAAACAATGTAGGCCAAATGTTACCTGTGCGGTGCGCTGTCCTCCAAATTGCCCACCATATGATGAGTCGTGACATTGCGATAATATGCATTGTTGAGCAGCATTTGGTATGCATAATCACAAAATCTGGTCTGCCCCTCTTTTATACAAATTTGGCTCAACCTAATAATAATGTCTGCATTCATGTTTGAGCTTTCTCTGTTGGTGGTAGGTGTAATCTTCAAGAAATTGCTAGTAAACCAGATAATTGACTATGTCTGCATACCAGAGAAATTCTTCAATATCGAACAGCTGCTCATCCGGTAGCACCGCATTCACCTGAGACTCATTGCAGTCAACCTCAGGATTTTCCAATCTGGACAAGTGATCTGCAACTTGGTTCTCCGTCCTCTTTCGATCAATTATTTCTATATCAAATTCTTGAAGGAGGAGAACCCATCTAATCAACCTTGGCTTTGCATCCTTCTTTGTCATTTAGTACTTTATTTTCGAATGATCAGTATGGATGAGTAGCTTTTCCCCAGCAGATATGCTTGAAATTTTTCCAACGCAAAAATTACCGCTAGAAGCTCTTTCTTGGTATAATTTATCTGAGCAGGATTTAATGCTTTACTCGCATATGCGATGAGATGCAAGATTGTTTTTCTCTTCTGTGCCAAAGCTGCTCCCATCGTATACTCGTTTGCATCACACATTATTTCAAAAGAAAATTTTTAGTCCGGTGCAATCAATGCGGGTGCGGTAATCAGCTTATTCTTCAATACTCTAAATGCGTTGAGAGAGTTGTTGTCAAAATCAAATTTTCTGTCAGCCTCTAACAACGCACTCAATGGTCACGCTATTTTGGAAAAATCTTTGACAAAGCGTCTGTAGAATCCAACGTGCCCCAAGAAGCTTCGTACAACCTTCATGATTGTTGGAGGTGGAAGTTTTTCAATTGCTTCGATTTTTGCTTTGTCCACCTCCAACCCATCCCAGGAAACCTTGTGTTCTAACACTATGCCCTCCTTCACCATGAAATGGCATTTTTCTCAATTAAGCACCAGATTCGTCTCTTCGCATCTCTTCAGTATCTTCTCCAAGTTGGCTAGACAAACTTCATAAGTGTTCCTATAAATAGAGAAGTCATCCAAAAAGATTTCGACAAAGTCCTCAAGATAGTCTGAAAAGTTGGCCATCATGCACCTTTGGAACATGCTTGGCGCATTGCAGAGGTCGAACGGCATGCGGGGAAAAGCAACGGTCCCATATGGAAAGGTGAATGTGGTCTTGTCTTGTTCTTCTGAAGCTATCATAATCTGGTTGTACCCGACATAACCATCCAAAAAGGAATAAAAGTCATTTCCAGTTAGCCGGTCTAGCATTTGGTCAATGAATGGCAGAGGGAAATGATCTTTCTTTGTGGCCGCATTCAGCTTGCGGTAGTCCATGCAAATGCGCCACCCAGTGATGGTCCTTTGTGTTATTAATTCATTGTTTTCATTCGGGACTACTGTCATGCCGCCCTTTTTTCAGCACACATTGCACGGGGCTAACCCACGTGCTATTTTCTATAGGATAGATAATGCCCACATCTATCCATTTAATGATCTTCTTTTTTACGACCTCTTTCATCACAAGGTTGAGTCTGCGCTGATGTTCGATCGTTGCCTTAGAATGCTCATCGATGCATTCTCCTGGTCTTCGTTGAGCTGAAAGGAAATGATAACTGGCAGCTTCTCGATCTGCACCAAAAATGTGTACTTTAAATGATTCGGTAGGGTCTTTAATTCCAGTGTTGGTGGTTCTACTAGGAATGGTTGCGTTGTTTTTCTTTCTTCTTTTTCTGTTGGCTTTTCTTCTTGATTTGCGGTCATCTCCTCTTCCTTGCTTGTTTTTATCATGATCACATTACAGGCAGCAACGGATGCGCTAACATCCTCTTCTTCATTCTCTTCATAAAACTTTTCTTCTTCAATCGAATTCTGGTCATCATCTGAGTCATGCAGGTCTTCTTCATCCGAAAACTTCATGGCATGAACTATGTTAAAATTGAGTTTCTGTCCATTGATACTCAATGTGATCTCCCCTTTATATACATCAATCTAGGCGCGACCTGTTGATAAAAATGGTCGCCCCAGTATGATAGGCACATCTTTGTCGCCCTCGTAATCCAAAATGATGAAATCAGCTGGTAGGATGAATTTGTCAATTGTGATCAGTACGTCTTTCACCTTTCCCTCTGGATGCACCAGAGATCTGTCAGCCAGTTGGAGAGTCACGGTTGTGGGCACAAGTTGCCCCACATTTAGCTGCCTAAAAATTGACAGAGGCATCAAATTTATGCTGGCTCCAAGGTCACACAACGCTTGTCCGATGTATAGTACTCCTATGGAGTAGGGTATAGTAAAGCTCCCAGGATCGCTCATCTTCTATGGAATGATTGATTTTGAACTTTGAGTTAGCATCCCCGTGGCAAACTTACCAGCTCCTCTCTTCTTGGTTGCCATATCCTTCAGAAACTTTGCATAGGCAGGCATTTCCTCAATCGCTTCACTGAATAGAATATTAATATGTAATTGTTTTAACATAGACCGAAAGCATTGGTACTGTACCTTTTCTAGATCGAAAGCGTTGGTACTGTACCTCTTCGTTCTTTTTCTTCCTTAGTCTCTGCGGGAAACGGGGTAACTGCACTTTCACGGTTTCTGTCTCAGTTGGGTTTGAGGTCGATGCAACCTCTGGTTCTACTACTTCTTTTTCTTCTTCTTCTTTTCGCGTCACCGCAACTTCAGATTCTTTCGCAATGAGAGCTGTCCGACTAAGCTTCTTCTTTTCTCCTTCCACAGTCTTCCCACTTTGCAATGTCACAACCTGACATTGCTCTTTACCTGATCCCCCCGGGTTGCGTGGGAGTTCTATTGAACTCAACAGAGCCCCTTGCAGTCTACTCTTCAGCTCACTCGCAATCTAGCTCATCTGTAATTCTAGATTGCGGATGGACGTAGCCTAACTTTGAAGCATAGTTTCGTTTTTCTCTATGTATTGCTTTAATAGCCTTTCCAAGGAAGAGGATTGCAATGGTTATGAGCTGCTTGCTTGATTGTTTGTCTGACCATTGTTGCGTGGGAAGAATCCTAGTGTTCTTTCTTTCTGCGCCACGGGTTGGAAATTCTATTGCTGATTCTTCCAAGCAAAATTGGGGTGGTTTCTCCACCCAGGGTTGTAGGTATTCGAAAAGGGATTATTTCTCACAAAGTAAACGGACTTTGGATTTTGCAGGCAATCTTCCATCGCGTGCCCATCACCGCAAGTCGCACACCTTTCGATGTTTTCACTGATTACGTTGATTTGATAATTTTGCAATGTTGGACTGCTGATCGCAATTCCCTGGATTAAGTTCATCATTGCAGTCATCTGATTATGTAGTGAAACAATAGCACCATTACTTGCATCATTGTCTTTGATTCTCAATCACTGATCACTCTCTCTCCAATCTTTGTGATTCTTAGAGATGCGATCCAAGATATTCTTCGCCTCGTCATACGTTTTATCAAGATATTCCGTATTAGCAGCGGTCTGTGAAGCGGGATTCAAACCATGATAAAAAAATTCCATCTGAAGGCAATCTGGCAAACCATTGTGTGGATAATCTCTTACCAACCTTTTAAACCTCGCCTAGGCATCGCTGAGCGATTCGTCCATGTCTTGTTCAAAATTTGTAATTAGTTTCCTTCGTCTGGCATTCTCAGTAGGTGGAAAGTATTTCTTCATAAACTTCTCCACGTTCCCATGAAGTGATCTCTCCTGGTTCAAGAGAATACACTCATTTCCTAGCCTGATCATAGAGAGAGAATGGGAACAAAGTTAGTCGAACTTCTTCAAACGAGATGTTTGGGAACACAAAAGTATTGCAGATTTCAATAAAGCTTTGGAGGTGGGCGTGCGGGTTCTCGCCACACCTTCCTCCGAATTGTCCTGTAGTCTGGATTATCTGCAGCATCAATAGCTTCATTTCGAATCGGCTTCTTTTGAGGGCATGCCTCATGAATCCTAGAGAGAAATCATAGAGGTTTGGCGATGCATAGTCCCTAATGGGTCTGTTGCGATCGTCTGCCAGCAGGATTGGATTCACCATGACATTGTTATCATTTAGTGCTCCATTTCCAGGTTGCTCCACTAACTCTTCTTTATCTAACTGTGGTTGTTGTTGGTGATCTCTCAGTCTCTGTCTAAATGTCCTCTCAATCTCCGGGTTGTAATTCGCCAGAGATTGAGAGTCTGCAAAGAAATCAGAAAAATTACCGTTAGCACACTATTTTACCGAAGTCCCCGACAACGACGCCAAAAACTTGATGCGTTATTTTATGATGTAGAAATGTGGATGATATGCGATGGTGAAATTATGTTGAGCACTCAAGTTTCCACAATAGAATCCAAGTGTAAACTCCACTGAGTTTCCTAGTAAATCCGAGTCGAACTCAGGGACTTGTGAAAACAGGTTGCGTTGGTAATTTTTAGAAAAACTTTGCAGTATCCAAATAAATAAATAATTGTTGAGGTTGTTGTTTGCGATGATAAAAAAAATTAACAAATGTGGCGGAGTTTGAAAAGAGTTGGTAAACGGAAGATACGATGAGTATGCGGTGAACAAGTTGAGAAGAGTTTCAGCTAACACTTCTTAGGATGCGTTCATGCTTTGCGATCATGCAACATGCATACAATAGTAAACCATCTCTCGATGCGAATGCTACGGCTTCTAATGCTAGAACGCATGTGATATATGCGATAAGTATATAGGACCTACACATAAGCCTCTATTCTTATTTATACGATGATAGAATAACACACACAAATAAGACGACCACATAATATAATTCCTATCTCTAGGATGCATGCGATACAGGTTGGCAAACAAAGCTTATCTCTAAGTCCCTATCTCTTGATTATGCAATTCTAGTCTTGCTCTCTCGAGTCTAGATTGTAATCTAGCTCTCTCGAGTCTTAGGTTCTTTCTTCAGACTCTCTCGAGTAGCTCTAAAGGGGTATTTGGCACAGCATAACACAAGATAATCACAAGCAATGATCTCCTAGGTCATGTTAGCTTAGTTCTTCTTAACCCATTCGACTAGTTTAGCTACTCATGGGTACTAAGAGAGTGAACAGATGTAGAATAAGAACTTCCATTGTATAAATATAAAGATGAAGTACAAAACAACAATGAAAGAATAGAATAAAGAGCCTGGTAGCAATCTCTTGCTGCCCAGGCTTTTAAACTGTTTTTCTACTCGTGTTCAAAAGATAATCTCGCTTTCACGAGAGTCGGCCCTCTCCGCTTCTACGCCTCAAGTTTCTCTCTCGAATTGCCCTGAGCGATCTCCAGCGTCACCACTCTTCTCTTGCTCCACCTTGAAATGAAAGGAAAACTATGAACAAAGACGAGCGATACGAACATATGAATTTTTGAACTGGTGGAATGGTGAACCCCTTTTCTAAAGAATGCCTTTGGTATTTATAAAACATCAAGGGTGAACGGCAGCTTCCCTCTCATGATTGCACAGATGGGAGGGCTTTAATCCTGATTGATGCGCCAAATATTTGTCACTGAAAAGCTGAATGTACTTGTTATCGCTAGCGGCTGTCAACTTAATTCAGATTCAACTGTCATCAGCCTTCTGTCCCATCACGATTCATTAGCCTTTCACTCAGATGCGCCCACATGTTGTGCTGACTAAGTTGCGGTAATCCTTCTTGAGCAAATGTTTGCAAATGATCACCACAAAGCCTTACGGTAATGCTGCGCTCGACCAATGATTTCCTATGATCGCAATTTCGCCTTGCATCATCGCATATTCTGCACAAAAATACAAAAATCAACTGTTCTAATGGGATGAATGAATGCGACCGCAATATTATGAATTTATGCTTTTTGGACACAATTTAACATGTTTTATTAACACAATCCAGTATTGTTTAGAACTTAGCACTATGAAAACGTGCATTTCTGCTCGTTATCACCTACTCGCATCGTCATCCTCACCATCCTTCAGCTATCGCCAGGATCTAATCCCCTGAAAAGAAGAACAACATGATTAGTGGCACCTAAATCAATTATCCAAGCAGATCATCATTCTCCACTAAACATGTTTCAAGTACAAGTAAATCATATTTACCTTTATCTGCCTTAGCCTTAGCCTTGGCGGGCGCTTCCTTTCCTTTAGCCAGCGAGGATAGATCCTCTTCCAGTGTCCATCCTGGTTGTAGTGGAAACACTTTCCCTTTTCAACCGGTGGAGGACGCCTTCTTCGAACGACAGGCAATGGGTTAGCAGGCGCCTTCCCTTTTCCCTTACCACGCTTCTTCTTCTTCCCTTTTGCAGAGTTAGAAGTAGAAAGTGCAAACTTCGTTCCTGAGGTCGAACCTCTATAGAACTTCCTGGAGGATGAAGCAACATTTGCCTCACCCTTCTTCTTCTCCTTACTTTTCAGTAAAGATTGGTAGGTCTGTAACTCGTTGAGGAAAGTGTTAAGGTTATATTTCACTTTGTTAAGAATCACATTACTAATAAAGTGCAAGAAGCTCTCCAGCAAAGAATGCAGAATTATGCTAACCTGGCTCCCCTCATTGATGGTAGACCCATTCAACTTCGCCACATTGAAGTGGACCATCATGTTAAGCACACGAATAGAGGTGCCTTCTTCTATTTTGGAGTTGAATATATACTTAAGAGCCTCATGCATAAGTTGTTCATACGGTTGTTCAAACACCCCCGTAAGGACTCTATGATCTCATGCACTGAGACCATGAGCACATGTTTCTTGGCCAAGACTTCAAAAAGACTTGCCAAGATATAGGCTCAGACCTTCTCATTCGATCGTGTCCATCGCTTGCATGCTTCCTGAACATTTCAAGCGGCATTCAAAGCTGGAATAGAAGGACAAACCTCCGTAAGGGCGAACATGAGATCCTTGATGATCAGTATTATCATGATCATGGGTTTCCATGTCGAAAAGTTATCATCGGTTAATTTTTTAGCGCTAAGCAAAGCTAACGTGGTTGTGGCCATTTTGAAAAACTTGTTACTGAAAATACAAAAAGAACTTTATTAGATTTTGCTAAACCACAATTAAACCAATTAGTTTTGCAAAACAGTTTCAAGTACCCTAAGTGAAAGACTTCTATTTTGCAATGATACCCCAGTGAGGCAAGTCAAGCATCGCCGGTGGGGTGATTAGATGCCCCTTTACTGGGATGAGACATTCTCAAACATTAGGTAGAACCAACTCTTGGAACTGGACCTAACAGCCACCATTTATTTGGTCCAGAACTGTTAACCTTTAACAATTCTGCTTAAGTGTGACCCCTCTTTTTCAGTGCTAGAGTCCCGCCCTAATGAGCCCACCATAGGAAATAAGTAGATTAGGATAAGAGACTAAGTTACCTTATACTCTTACAGGATTTCAAATAAGAAATGCATAAAACTGCCATTCTATGGGGGGACACTCCCAGGGTGCCTCAAGGCGATGCGCAGTAACTTTATTCAATCCAATGAGGGAGGCCGAGGGATATGTTGTTGCACTTCCTACTCCTACTTACTATGAACACTCTCTCCATCCACCTTGATATTGACCTACCCAAACACCATTCATTAGGGGGACACACTAAAGCTGCCTCGAGGCTGAGGGTAGATCTCACGGTGTGGACTATTTAGAAGAAATATGAAAGGTTTAAGTGAAGCATCTTATGCCCCAAGTACCTCCCACTGAATGTTCTACCTAGGGGTTCATTAACCTAGAAAATCTGGCTACTGATTTTAGTCTAAGTCATCTTTAAAATCCGCTCATAAACAACATTTGCCTATGAAACATGAATAAGTTCAAGTAGTCACATTTAAACACTTCAATAGACTGTCCTTAACTTGCATGCATGCATCAAATCTATCTAATTCACCTTTTCAGATAAGTTCCCAGGTAGGGGTATTACGTTTCCGTCAACTTAAATACCCCAGCTCAGACAGAACCTGCCTTAGACAAAAGGTCTCTTATTGATAGATTTGCTACACTTTAACCTTTTGTTAGTCAATTTAATCCAATTAAACTTATTAAAAGACTAAAGCCTTAGGGTTGCTAATCATATTAGAACTGTGATCTTAGGTCAATGTGATCCAAGTTTTAAACATTTTTAAACCATGAATTAAACCTAAGTGAGCATGTGTCACATACCCTCTCGAGCCTTAGCCCAAGACTTAGAAGAGAGTATGAAAGAATACCAATCTAACTCTAGGACAGTTATCACTTTTACTTTTTTATTATTAAAGATTAGAAATTTGACATGTCTACAATAACCATACCAATTTTATATACGTAGTCTAACTTTCCTACTGATTTTTCTACTATACAATCTGAGTCATGCCCTGAAGGATTACCAAGTTCCTGGTGTTTGGTGGTTCAATGACTCTTCCCTGAACGCTCTGCTCTGCTACCTGGGGGTGGGGGCGGGAATAAGAAAACATTTGGAAAACGTGAGCTAATAAGCCAAATGAGTGGTATCTTTTAAATATTAATATCTTTGATTACAAAAATATACTTTTGGGAAATCAACAGAAAATCAAAGAATACGTTACCACCAGTTCATATATATTTTCCCAGCTAAATTGCTAAATTATTCCCAGTTCATTTACTGATCAATCATTCCTAGTAAACTGGATTTTATTCTTGGCAAAATTGTAATTTAACATAACACTAACTTTTATGGAAACTTTTCCTATACCCCATTTTTCCGCCAATGTGCACATCGACTCATTCTTTCCCGCTAGCTATGCTTAGGTAACTTGACTATATTTCCTGCCGGTCGTCACCGACTATCATCTCCCGCTGATCAAAGCCGACTATATTTTCCCGCCAAGTACCCTTTCAAGCATGCTAACAATATATCTTGGGTATAATCTTAGTTTCCATCACAATCACACAGGCAATATCATGACAAGCATAGTGACATCAAAATCATGCATCTTTGTTCATGCCTATTATTCTTCATATACATATATTTATATATACACATAAATGCATTAATCAGACAATACGTAATAACCACTCACTGTGTTTGTGAGGCTTTCTACAACAATTTACTTTGGAAGTGTTTCCTGGGATTTCCTCCATTTCAATGAAAACTTCCAATTAATACCGTTATGTCGTTAAAATATTCAAAATACCTTTTTATATTAAAACACCAGCTTACCCTACTTAACACTTCAGTCAAAAACTTCAAATAATCAATTTAGAGGTTATTCCAACTAAAGTCGTGTGTGCAAGGTGCGGGCAGGTGGTTGTGGCATCAGGCTTTGCGTAGGAGGCGCGCGCGCTGCGTTCCTTTGATGGTTGCGGCTTCACGGTCGATGCGTTGTGTTGGTGCAGGCTTATGCGTTTGTCTGGCCCTTCAATCTTGTCAACGCAACCTCTGATTCCTCCAAGCTCTAATTATAACAGCAGCCTGAGTACTTAAACTAAACTCTCTATTTATGCTTTTAACACTGGAATTTTGGAAATGGCACGAGTTGATTGTTCACGACAAGCCCTCCTATTTATAGATACCCTGGGCTTTCCCCCTTGTGATAACTCAAAATCCAAATGTCTCTCCTTTAAGCTGCCAACACTAATTCTTTGCCAGCAATGCTTTAAGTTGTATTAATCTTAGTTTGCCAACAAAATTGTTTACTTTGCATGTAATCTGAGCTTTACACCTCCTACTTAAGTTGATAAGAATCATCTTGCATGTGATATCCTTCTGCCACCTCATCTAGTTAGTGTCTAAGAATGTTTATTCACATAACTTAGCATTACTTACGAACGCATAACTTTATGTCTGCAAACCCATTTTCCTTCATCAGCGCATTCACTTGATCACTGTAAACTTACCACGTCTAGAAAGTCCCTTTGGGTGCATGCGTTCAACAATTCTTGTGCCTTTTGAATTGTCCCTTCAACTATTACCGCATATCTCACATGTGACCTCACCTTGATGGTGCAACCTTCCTTTATGCAGCATGGTCGCATATGTTTGGTGTTCACAAGGTTTATTCTCTTCTTAATTAGGCATTCTTCACTTGAGGCTCTTTCATCAACGCAACCCTCGAGTCACGACTCAAAGCATCGCATACTTGGCCTCTTTCGCCTAGCTTTCCTTTTGCCTATGTGCCCACCTAAAATTTTGACCATCATTCTTTCAACGCATACTACTATTTTCTCCTATGCACCCACATATCTTCGAGTGATCAACGCATAACACATCCATCGCGTAGCACATTACCAACGCATCGTGTTGCCATATATCATCGCATGGCACTGTCGCTTCCATCGTATCCAACGCATCCATCGCCGTATGTTATTGCGTAGTACTGCCGCGTCCATCGTTACTTGTCAACGCATTCCCTTGGCTGCATACATGCACACTCTAGATCGCAATACCGCATACCCTTGGCCACACACTCTCACGTAGCAAGGCCATCGATTGCCATCATCGCATAGCCTTGCCACATGTCATTAACGCATAGCCTCGTCGCATGCTATCAATGCATAGTGTTGCCGCATATCGTCAACGCATACCTTCGACAAAAGAACGCATACTCCTATCGCCGCAAGCCTCCATCACTGCATGCCTTGATCCGCATCAACGTATGCCTTCACTCACCGCATGCCCTTACATCACCGCAACTACCAACGCATTCCTTTGACCGCAAGCCTTCGGTTGCTATCAACGCATCCATCGTTTTCAACGTTCAGCGCAACTTAAGGCCATCACATGCATTGTTGTTAGCCTCTAAAGACATTTGCTGCCGCATGTGCTCCTCTTGGCTACATTTTGACTTTCTCAATATCCAAATAACCTCTAAATGCTTAGAACCAACACATAGATAATACTAACATCACAAGACCAATGCAAAACTCTATTTTTGTCTTGATCCAACGCATATCTTCTTTTAGTAATATTTTTAACCAAATTTTTATCAGTTAAAATTAAGCAAACCATTCAACCACTTAGAACTTTTCCTAGGGTCTTACAGCATGCATGCCTTTCATATTGCTTTTACTTCTAATTTCTCTTGAACTTTTAAAAAGAAACAACTAAAAGCCCATTGCTGTTTCACACATAAGACTTGCCACCGCATAACACGAACTTTGTATAATCTTCATAGTCAACCTCACCCTTAGTATCTTGTATCATCATAGCTTAGGTTTAATTTATCGAAATTTACTTTTACCGCAATTTACATTATTATCGCATTTTTATCGCTTACCTTTACTTTATCGAATTTTTAAATACTTGTACAAACAACCTTTTTATAAATTGAAAAACCCCTGGTTGCATATATCACAAATATAATGCAATTAACCTAAAATAATCCTTGTGTTCGACCTCGGATCACATCGAGAAACTTGCGGTGAAATTATAATTGGTTTCAATGCAAGGAAACCATTGACAACGCACAAAATACTACAAGAACATTCATTAATAACGCATATCTAGAAATAGTATCGCATATCCTCGCATAAAATCTAAGTACAACAAGTTTATGGCGCCGTTGCCGGGGAATTGGTAACGGGGACATGACCTTGTATCATACATTATCTATCATCACAGTGCATGCATAATAAGGAATCAATTCTTGTCTTACAAGTTTATGGTGCCGTTGTCGAGGAATTGGTAACGGGGACATGGACTTGAACCTTACTTGCATCATTACATAATTTTTGCGTTACAAGTTTATGGCGCCGTTGCCGGGGATTGGTTAACGGTTTATTATTTGAGTGTGTTTGTGGTATTATACAGGATAGATCTCTTTGTACCGATTGTTCAATGCGGAGAGCAGTCTGACGGCTTATGAGCTCTAGTACTGAACCAGAATTTGTAGCTGAGCCAGAGATCGAGCGTACCTTTCTCGCACGGGCACGCCAGAATCGAGCAAGGCGAAAGAGAGTAGTTGATATGGCAAATAATAACGATAATGCAGCTCCCGTAGGAAATCAAGGGGCGGTACGGCCAGTGTAGGACCCAATCATCCTTGCCGCTGATTGCAACATTTCCATGAGAAGCTATGCGGTGCCCAACCTGTACAATTTTTCACCTGGGATTTGGAGGCCTACAGTAGAGGAAAACGCAAGGTTCAAAATAAAACTGGTGATGCTCCAAATGATCCAGAACGCAGGGCAATTTGGGGGTCTGCAAGGTGAAGACCCGCATGTCCACTTGACCAGTTTTGTCAAAATGTGCGGCAACATCTCGCTACCTGGCATTACCCCTGAGGGTATTAGACTTTATCTATTCCCTTACACCTTGAGGGACGAAGCCAAGAGGTGGGCTCACCCACTGGATCCGAATAAAATTACATCATGGGATCAGTTGGTAGAGCGATTCATGAAGAAGTTCTTCCCACCGTCCGTCAACACAAGGCGACGAAAGGATGTGCTGAACTTTGAGAAAATGGACAATGAGACCCTGAGCACCGCCTGGGTGCAATTTCGAAGATTGGTGAAAAACTGCCCGCATATCGGGATACCCGATTGCGTCCTGATGGAGACATTTTACAATGGCCTGAATAGATCGACGCAGGCTGTGGCTGACACCTCCGTGGCAGGAGGTTTTATGGACAAGATGTATACAGAGGCCAAGGTCATCCTTGAATGCATATCGCGGAACATGGATGATCAGATTGATGATGCTTATGGAGGCAGAGGCTCTGAAGGAAGAAAAAATGACACTGCCATTGTCCCTGCAGAGACAATGACGACACTGGCCACATAGATGGCCGCAGTGACCTCAATCCTCCAATCGATGGTAATCAGTCAAGGAGCCATCCTCCAACAATCAGCATAACCCGCTACGCCGGCTCGAGTGGCCGCAATAAGTTGCGTTAATTATGGAAGGGCTCATGTAGCATAAATGTGCCCATTGAATATCCAGCAAGTATGCACCATCCAAAACAACCCCTTCAACGACACCTATAATCTGGGCTGGAGGAACCATCCCAACTTCGGTTGGGGAGGGAATCCTAACCAAGGAGGGCCAAACAACCATCAAAGTGGCAGTCGAGGGAATCCTCCTTTTCACCATAACTCGAATCAGGGGCAACCAAGGCAATCGCATAATCAGCAACCCTCATCTTCAAACACCTCTAGAAGCTCATTGGAGACCCTACTAAAACAATATATGGACAAAAATGACGCAGTGATGCAGGCGCAGGCGTCTTCAATTCGAAACTTAGAGATCTAAATGGGCCAGGATGCATCTGAGCTGAGAAACAGAACACATGGAATGTTGCCCAGCAACTCTAAAGCCCCAATATCTAATGGGAAGGAGCAATGTCCCTAGGACATTGGGCAGGCAAGTTGGACCGCCTGTAGAGGTATGGATTGCGCTCATTCAAGGAAACACATCTTCCGGTCCATATCTCACATCTATGTTTAAATGCTTTCCTTAATTCTTGTCTTTATAAATTTTTGAATTCTGTCATTGCTTCGATTAATTTGCTTCATGACTTTATCAATTTATTCTTCATTTACTCTCTTGCATTTATTTCTGTGTTTTCATTAATTCCTTTAAGTTTCCTGTATTCTTTAATTGGTGAATGATTGAGTAATAAGAAGAAAATTTATTACCGCAAGTCATGGCAACTTGCGTTGATGAAAAAAAAATTATAATAAAATAAAACACATTCAATATGCATGGCGATAATGGACGCATCCTAAACCAGCAAGATGCGCTTTGCGATCATCCAACTCAAATGCCTTGAGATGAAGGGTGTGTTGCGCGCGTGTGTGTCCTTTGCCCGTCCTTAGCAAAACGTGTTTGTACTAATTATCTTTTCTCTTTCTGTTTCACACATAAGACTTACCACCGTATAACACGATCTTTGTATAATCTTCACAGTCAGTCTCACCCTCAGTATCTTGTATTATGAAACTTGTATATTCTATCATCATAGCTTAGGCTTATTTTATCGCAATTTACTTTATTATCGCAATTTTTCCGCTTACCTTTACTTTTTCGTATTTTTAAATACTTGTACAAACAATCTTTTTATAAATTGAAAAACCCTTGGTCGCATATATCACAAATATAACGCAATTAACCTAAAACAATCCCAGTGTTCGACCTCATATCACATCGAGAAAATTGCGGTGAAATTATACTTGGTTTCAACGCAAGGAAACTTGTGACAACGCACATAATACTACAAGAACATTCATTAATAACACATATCTAGAAGTAGTATCGCATATCATCGCATAAAATCTATGTATAACTAGTTTATGGCGCCGTTGCCAGGGAACTGGTAAAGGGGACATGAGCTTGTATCATACATTATCTATCATCACAGTGCATGCATAATAAGGAATCAATTCTTGTGTTACAAGTTTATGGCGTCATTGCCGGGGAACTGATAACAGGGACATGGACTTGAACCTTGCTTGCATCATTGCACAATTTTTTCGCTACACCTATGTACCCACCTAAAATTTGACCATCATTCTTTCAACGCATACTACTATTTTCTCCTATGTGCCCACATATCTTCGAGTGATCAACGCATAACACATCCATCACGTAGCACATTACCAACATATCATGTTCCCATATATCATCGTATGGCACTGTCGCTTCCATCGTATCCAACGCATCCATCGTCGTGTGTTATTGTGTAGTACTGCCGCATCCATCGCTACTTGTCAACGCATTCCCTTGGCTGCATACATGCACACCCTAGATCGCAATACCGTATATCCTTGGCCTCACACTCTCATGTAGTACGGCCATCGATTTCCATCAACACATAGCCTCGCTGCATGTCATTAACGCATAGCCTCATCGCATGCTATCAACATATAGCATTGCCGCATATCGTCAACGCATACCTTCTATAAAACAATGCATACTCCCATCGCCGCAAGCTTCCATCACCGCACACCTTGATCCGCATCAACGCATGCCTTCACCCACCACATGCCCTTACATCACCGCAACTACCAACGCATTCCTTTGACCGCAAGCCTTCGGCTGCTATCAACGCATCCATCTGTCCAATGCTCAGCATAACTTAAGGTGATCGCATGCATTGTTCTTAGCCTCTAAAGACATTTGCTGCCGCATGTGCTTCTCTTGGCCACATTTTAGCTTTCTCCACATCCAAATAACCTCTAAATGCTTAGAACCAACGCATAGACAATACTAACATCATAAGAGCAAGGCAATACTCTATTTTTATCTTGATCCAACGCATATCTTCTTTTAGTAGTATTTTTAACCAAATTTTTATTAGTTAGAATTAAGCTAACCATTCAACCACTTAGAATTTTTCCTAGGGTCTTACAGCATGCATGTCTTTCTTATTGCTTTTAGTTCTAATTTCTCTTGAACTTTTAAAAAGAAACAACTAAAAGCCCATTGCGCACAACTAGGTGTTTATAATGCTTATAAAGTGACCTATGTGTCATGCTTCATGCAATGTCTGGTCATTACTATATATAACTTTTATATATGTGTAATAACCAAGCAAAAATGCTTTCCATTCACCCCTTTACTATAACAATTATAATATAAAGATGATGCATGTCAATGCTTTTTAGGCATGCATAAATATAAATCTTATATTATATGATGCATGAGCAAGCTTTTACAAAATTAGAGAAGTATGATTTAATTTTGTAAAAGCTTGCTCATGCGATGTATAGTTTTTATATGTCATATGGTATACACATGCGATGTATACACATATAAATAGATGATGCATGACCAATGCATAACCTAAGTCGGGCTTTACTATATGTGTATACCATATGACATATAAAAACTATACATCGCATGTAATAAACCAAGGACTAATGGACCGGGATGAGCCTTTACAAAAAACCGGAATAAAATAACCCTATCTATTACATTTTTCATTGAGCAAACCGGTTCACAAGCAAATTGGGTCTTGAACCACCAGGAGAACTCCATCGTTTAATAAATGTTGAAGGTAGACGATCGCTCAACGCACACTAGACGATAGGTGCAAAAGCTAAATGATCGCTTAGACGACAATGAGACTGCGAAGCCTGATCGTCTAGTCGATCGCTTAACGTCGTGAAAGGTAAACGATTTACTGTGCGTTGCTAAGTGATCGTTTAGTTAGTTACTAAGCGATGAAGCTTGCTGAGCTAAATAATCGTCTAGTGCGCGCGTGCGTTAAACGATACGCGAGCATCTGATACTCAGCGACCGCTTACCCCATCATCTACACGACCCAATCAACCCTTGATCATCTTCTTCCTCGAAGAACAACAACCCTTACTCCGATCAACTTCACGAACGACTCAAAATAACTTTAAATTACAGACTCGATAACGATTAAGAATGCCCAAAAACACAGGGGCCTTTACAATCAACCCAAAATGTAAAAGAATTAAATCAAACCGAGGCTAACATCCCAAAAAACTCCATTAATCTGCACATCCACAACAATTTAACAATTAAACAGAGCAAATATGCACCCACCAAGAATGTAAATGCAATTCGTTGCAACAATGAAATTAGAATATCAGAACCTGGCTCTAATACCAATTGAAGGATCTCTTAACTAAGAGCATCCATGAGCACGTTCGAATCTTTCCGATTTCATTGTGACCGAAATACCACACACGCATTCTAATAAATAGTTATGCAATTTACACTAATTAACAGCATGGCTTGATAAATAAAAAACAAGGGATTGAGTTCACAAACCAGTTGAAGACTCTCTTCACTTCGAACTCAATGCAGTGGAAGCAACCTTTACATTCTTTATCGCCCAACAAAATAGTCGCCTACGGCAGCACGATTGTCTACACGAACGGAAACAACACGAACAAGCTCGAGCAAGCAGGAGTGGGGACGACACCACCACTTAGCCCTTGGTATTCTCGAAGTGAGAATCCAAAGAGTGGTCTTTGTTGAATTTGGTAGAGGAAGGAGGAACGGGCTGATCGTGTAGAACGATAAGCAAGTGGGAGAAGGCTATAGTATAGCGGATGCTTATCGTTTAGAGAAAGCTACATGATCCTGTAGGTTTTACTAAGCGATCGTCTAGTAATAGGTAAACGTTCATTTAGAAAACTCGGCACGCTAAGCGATCATATAGAGAAAATTGTGCAATCGTTTAAATGCGGGTGTGCGATCGTTTAAGCAATGAAGCTCTATCGTATAGGCTCTCAGCTAAACGATCAAAACGATTTTACACCTTTTGCGATTTTTACGAACTACTTGAAAAATGAAACAAATTTTCATTTTATTTTTCAGTTATAATAACCGAATAAAGATTCTCCCACTAACGCACGATTGAGGAGAGGTTTTCGGTCAATTATCACATAATTAACCAATTTAATTAATAAATGAATATAATCATATTATATTCTTATCCTATAGTTTGATATCATATATCTACTATAGTAGTTTCTCCTACACTTGATATAAATCATATTTATATCTAATTTCCTCCAAAATAATATATCTCATACATTTAGTCAATTATATCATATATATCAAACTCCCTCTTGTCAATTTGAACATTTCAAACTGACCCATAAACTTATTCTCAACTTTATCCAAGCTACCTAGGGGACCTTATGAACCTGTGGCTCGAAGCTCCAACGGTACGTGAATAGCTGACTAAACTCTTTAGCCATGAGATCCACCATCCGTTAATTGCCATACATTCCACTAAAGACCAACAGCCGAACTCTTCTTACCACAAATATATTTTTGTGTTCATCGGATATAACCAATCATGAGTATGATGACCCTTCACATATGCTCGTAAGTACAGTTGGGCCAATTTACCATTTTGCCCCTGTAGTTACATCTCACTCCTTAAGTATCACTGATTCCTCTAATGAATAATACAACATAGTCCAATCATGTGTGAATACTTCTGGGGCCAAGAGAAAGTGTGTGGTGCCAAATCGTTATAGCCCTGGAATCAGCCCTTAAAGAAGCTATCTATTTACTTGTCCCTGCCTCGGGGAAGAAGTGCATTCCATCTTGTGTAGCTGAGTTTCCAATTCTCAAATCAGATAAATCCTCAAAATGGTAGGTTTGAATCGGTGACCTGGCCACTCGTACCCATACAAATCAAAGGACTGCCCCCAATGGCAGAAGTTCTGAACTCACTCAAGATTGAGGTCATTTTACCTATGGTCATCCTAGTGAAGTGAAGTCTCTGTCATGAACGGTGTTCTATAACAAGACGTTAACACTTCGTGGTTAGGTCTTATACAAACTCTTTGTATAGGATGCCCCCGCTCGCATGTCCCCTACACGAATGATCAGAATCAGACCATCTGTGACAAGTCACAACACTTCTGACCATTCCACAAAGCGGGTCGCATCCATAGCGTTACCAAGATAAGGTTTCTCTCCTATATCCTTATACTACAGACCATTTTGGTTATCACTTAAGACATGATCCACTTGTATGTCACCACATACATGCTTAAGTTACATACAGATAACCAGGGATTTTATATTTATTGGTTTGTGGTAAAGCAAATAAAACAAACAACTGAGCAGAAACAAAATGTGAAGTAAAATATCATATATTATACAACACAGGCATTCATACAAACTGTTTACAAACTACAGGACACGAGAATTTAGGGCATCAACCCCAACAAATTGTGCTTCTCGTGACCATTCACATTACAATGGAAACATTTGCCCTTGCCTTTTCCAGCTGTGAGAGTCTTCCCCTTCCCTCCTTTCTTTTTTTGGATCCTTTTATAATCAAAGGTCGAAGAAACAGACTTGGGAAAGAAGCTTTGGGAAAAGACCTCATTTGGTGCCCTCAACGGATTTAGGGCCCGCCTGGGTAGCCCCTAATGCCTAAATTTCGTGCACAAACTTTCCATCAGGCAAAATGCACGAAACACACCTAATGATTATAAACCATGAAAAAACCTCATGCCCCGAAGGATTTTAAGAACGAAACTCATTTGGTGGCTCAAACAGCTCCAGGGTTTGCTTAGACAGTCTCCGAGACCCAATTTCCATGCATAAATTTTCCGTCGGGCGAATTGCCTAAAATGAACGCAGTGGTTCAAAACCTTGAAAAAAACCACGTGCCCTTGAGCATTTTGGGAACAGAGCTCATTTGGTTCCCCCAAACGGCTCCCATACTTGCTCGGACAGCCCTTGAAGCCCAATTTTCGTACACAAACTTTGTGCCAGGTGAAACGTCTGAAACACATCCAGTGGCTCAGAACCATGAAGAAACCCTGTGCCCTGAAGGATTTTGGGAATGGAGCACATTTGGTGCCCCAAACAGCTCCCCAGCCCACCCAGGCAACTATCAAGCCCAATTTTCATGTGTGAGCTTCTTGCCCGATGAAACGCTCAAAACACACCCTATGGTTCAAAACCATGAAGAAACATCGTGCCCTGGAGGATTTTTGGAATGGAGCTTATTTAGTGCCCCAAACGGCTTGAAATGCAGCCCCTAAGGCCTAATCTTTGTGTGCGAACTTTCAATTGGGGTAGACGCTCGAAATGCAGCCAGTGGTTCAGTACCATGAAAAAACCCCATGCCCTGAAAGACTTTGGGAACATAGCTCATTTGGTGCTCCATACGCTTTGGGCCACGTTTAAGAAGACCCCAGGCCCAATTTTCGTGTGAACTTTCCATCAGGTGAAACGTACCCAATGGTTCAAAACCATAAAAAATCTACATGCCCCGGAGGATTTTGGGAATGGAGCTCACTTGATGCCCCAAACGATTCCCGTGCCCGTCTAGGAAGCCCTCGAGGCCCAATTTTCGTGCACGAACTTTTCGCTAGACGAAACGCCCGAAACACACCCAAGGCTCTGAACCATGAAAAAACCCTGTGCCCTAGAGAATTCTGGGAACAAAGTTCATTTGGTGCCGAAAACGGCTACCGAACATGCCCGGATAGCCTCCAAGGCCCAATTTTCATGCATAACCTTTCTGCCAAGTGAAATGTCCAAAATGCACCCAACAGTCCAAAACCATGGAGAAACCTCGTGTCCTAGGGAATTTTTGGAACAAAACTCTTTAATGGCCCAAACCTTGGGCACGAACTTTTCGCCCGGTGAAACCCCTGCGCACCTAGTGGTTCAGAACCCTGAAAAAACCTCATGCCACAAAGGATTTTGGGAACGGAGCTCATTTAGTGCCTCAAAAGTCTCTAGGGCCTGCCCAGGTAGCCCTTGAGGCCCAATTTTTATGCACAAACTTCCTGCCGATGCACCTAGTGGTTCAGAACCATGAAAAAACCCGTGCCTTGGAGGATTTTGGGAACGGAGCTCATTTGGTGCCCCAAATACCTTCTGAGCTCGCCCAAACAGCCCCTAAGGTCCAATTTTCATGCTAAACCAAGAGGAATTTAGAGCTCAGATTTTAAGGTAAGCTAGTTAAGACATTTTTAAACAAGTTTGTAGAAGGAATTTTTCCAAGATAAGGTTTGGAAAATTAGTTATTCGAGCTCAAAGTTTAATCTAGAATTTTGGTTAAACAAGCAAGCAGCTCAACCCAGGCAGTCTGCAAGCGTGCACGAAGGACTAGTTGGGCGCAAGGCAAGTGTTGGGCTGTGCGCAAGGATGCACTAGTGTGTTGAAGTCGTAAGTGCAAGGGAGACACTGTGTGGGTGTTAATGTTCGACTGGTTGAGCTTCTAGGACATGCGTTGGCGCATGAGTTATTAATGGTTAGCGGCATAGCTAAGCCATATAACCAAAGATTTTTTCTAAGTGTTGAATGCATAAAGAAGGTATGCATTGGGCTGAAAGATGATGTTTTAAGATTAAATATTAAACTTTTTTATATGAGATAGTCTCACAAGGAGACCATTAACATTGTCTAAACATATTATTCATTTCCACAGGGTTAACGCCAATAGGAAGGGCTTATCAACCCTATGAGGAATGCCAAAGGCTGTGATTGACAACTGAAATGTTTTCTCAATGTTTTAGTAACTCATGTTTTACGTAAAGTTCAGATTCATGCTAGCTTATTTTAAATAATGTTTTCCAGGAAGTTAAGTTTAAAAGGCTATTGATGCATGTTATCTAAAAGGAAGTTCACAAAGCATGTTTAAGTGTTTATGTGCTTATTTACACAAAGCATGCGTTAGAGGTTTATGTTTATATGATTAAGAAGTGAAAACTCATGTTCATGTTACTATGCTTTTAAGTATAAATGATTTCAATGTATGAGTATTATGATGAATATGTTAAGCTGATACTAAAGAACTAGGAGAAGGTATCTAGGTTTAGTACCTAAGGTATGACGGTACTTAGTTATTACCATGTGCATGTAGGTAGAGTTGATGTTGGTTGTGTTGAGAACGCTCCACACCAACTAAGGTTTGACATTGAGAGATTGAGCAAAAGGGTTCTCTCTCAACTAAGGGGTTAAGTTAAGCAATGTTTCCAGCTATGTATGTTATGTTCTAAGAAAAGTTTTAAGTATGAGTTTTCTTGGCAATTTTTAGTTCAAATCATGATGCTTATGATTTATTAGTCACTGACTAGGCTAGTAGCTCACTCGTTTCAAATGTTTTCTCCTCCCCCAGAGGTTAACTATGTTGCTGCTCTACCACTCAAGGACACCAGTTAAAGTTCAAGTTAAAGAAAAGTTTAGGTGTTTACTTATAATGTGTGTTCATGTTAGGGACTAGTATTAAGTGTTAGGACCCAATGAACTCTGCTTTTATATGTATGATGTGAATATGTTGTTGTTAAACCCTTAAGGTTGTATAAGTTGTTCAAAGTTCCAAAAGCTTATTGAATTTTATAATTGTATTTCCAGGGTTTCATAAGAAAGTTAAGGATATCAGTTAGGTAGTAAGTGCCTGAAAAGGGTTGGTAACTGCTGTCGTCACATTCTCTTCTAGATTAAAAGGATAATCTGGAAGGGGGTGTGATAAGTTGGTATCAGAGCATAAGGTTTTGAGAAAGAGAGAGAGTTCATGCATTAGTTTAGGTCCATATTGTGAGTCCCTAACATGTATACTTTATAATTAGGTAAGGATGCCTAGAAGGAGTGGCAGGCGGAGCAAGCAGACAAAAGACGGGGACCCTGACCCTGCCATCAGAAATGTTGAGGTACGAGGGGATCCAAACAAAAGAAAAGGTAGAGATCCTATAGTTTAGGAAATGACTTTAGAGCATGAGTCGAGTACTCCATAAGTAGTAGCAGGTTCTCAACTAGAGGAAAGGGTGTTTCATAGGATCGCCCAAAAATTGGCAGCAAGTGTAGGATCCGTGCAAGCACATCCAGAAAAGAAGTATGGCATCGAAAGGCTTAAAGCCTTAGGTGCAAAGATGTTTGAAGGTGCCATAGATCCTGCAGATGTTAAGGTCTGGCTAGACTTGATTGAGAAATGTTTTAATGTGATGAGATGTCTTGATGATCGCAAGGTCGGGTTAGCATTATTTCTATTATAGAAAAGAGACGAGAAATGGTGGAAGATTGTAGATGCCAGAAGGAATCGATCAGAGGTTATGACCTGGTCGGAGTTCAGGAAGGTTTTTGAAGATACATATTATCCTAGCTTGTTTAGAGAAGCTAAGAGAGATGAGTTTCTCAAACTTGTTTAGGGATCGATGACGGTCACTAAATACGAGCAGAAGTTCATGGAGATATCTCAATATGATCTTCCGATCATAGTGGAAGAAAAAGATAGATGCAGGAGGTTCGAGAATGGCTCGAGGAGGGAAATCCGTACTTCAATCATTTCTACAACAGTTAATTGGATGGATTTCACTCAGTTAGTGGAGACAGCTATTAAAGTTGAGAGGATCCTAGCAGATGTTGATAAGGCGCAAAAAGAAAAAGAAGAGCAGCAGAGAGCTCCAGCAGAATCGAGAGGTAGGAGTTTTAGACCTCATTTCTCTTGACAGTCAGCTAGGAGAAGTCAGGAAGCTACGAGCTAGCAAGGATCGAGTTTCAATTTCCCTTTTTTTAATTTTGAAATTGATTTTCAAAATCAAAAATTTTTCCAAGTTTAATTCTTTAATTAAAATTGAAATTTTATTAATTTGAACAAAAATTAATTCAATAATCATTTTTTCTAATAAAATTAATAATTAATTAAACAATTTAATTAATTCTATTAACTTAATATCAAATATTAAATTAATTTGACATCAATTCCATTACCATGAATCCCTATTCATGAAATTAATATTTAAATCATATTTATATTAATCAATTTTCCAATTACGTTTAATTCCAAAATTAAACATGTAATTATATCACATATAATTACTAATTTCCTTAATTCGAATTTGAACGTTTCATAAGTTAATTAGGTTAACCCTTCACAAGTTGTTCGTGATAACAGTTGGGTCAAAAGGTTGTTTACCTCCGAGATTACCTTTTGTTCCTTAAGTCTCACTGATCCTCTAATGAACAATTGATTTTGTATTTGATCATCAAATCAAGTCCCTCTCGGGCCAATGAGAGGGTGGGGCCCCTTGTTCAAGATCGGAGTCAACACTTAAGGGAACAACATCTCTACTATCCCTGAAAGTGGGTAGGAGTGAATTACATCTTGCACCCTGTGTCCCCAGTTATCTACCTGTCTCTTATACACATCTAGATGTGTATAAGAGACAGCTCTCGGGCCAATGAGAGGGTGGAGCCCCTTGTTCAAGATTCGGAGTCAACACTTAAGGGAACAACATCTCTACTATCCCTGAAAGTGGGTAGGAGTGAATTACATCTTGCACCCCATGTCCCCAGCTATCTACCCGGTCTTACCCTTGAAATGAGAAGCTTATTGAGCCAGCGCTATTGAGCCAACCCACACCCACGAAAATCTAAGGATAATCTCGAATAAATAGAAGTTCATAGTTAGCTCCAGGTTAAAGTCAAGTTACCTAGGTCATCGTTTTGAAATAGTTAGTCTTAAACAATAAACAGCGTTATAAAGTAAGAGCGACTTATTTCTTGGTTCGATCTTATGCAAACTCATTATACAGGACGCCCCCACTCCTCATGTCACCACATCAACGAATCAGGATCACTTAATTTGTAGCACTTTACAACTCCTTATGACAACTGCAAAGTGGGTCACACCCGATAGTGTTACCAGAATAAGGTACCCAACCTTATTCGTATACTATAGATCATTTTCGCTATTTACACGAATCTGATCCACTCTTATGTCTCCATATAAAGTTCAAGTACACATGTAATAGTCATGGATCTTGTAGTTCATTGGATTTATTTATAAAATGAAATAAACAATTCATATATTCAATAACAACTTTATCGATTAAAATAATGAGTTTATTGTTTACAAACCACGAGTTTTAGGACATAACACCCGACATGGTATTGAAAGAGTTGAGAAAAGCTAATGTTGTTCTAGCATTGATTAGGCAAGAGGTTTACTAGCTTCATTTCAGGTACGACCTACCTTAGTTGATGACATTTTACGTGAGCAGCTAAGAGATTCTAGTCTCCGAAAGATAGCTGAGGAGGTAGGTAACAGTAAGAGGACAAACTTTGAGCTTTGGACAAATGGAGTTTTACTGATGGTTGGCAGATGTAGTTTTTCATGGTTCTGAACCACTGGATGCATTTCGAGCGTGTCGCCTGATGGAAAGTTCGCGCAAAAAATTGAGCCTCTAATGCTGCCCAGGCAGGCCCCAAAGTAGTTTGGGGCACCAAATGAGCTCTGTTCCCAAAATCCACCGTGGGATGGGGTTTTTTCATGGTTCTAAACAACTGGGTGCATTTCAGCCGTTTCGCCTGGGGGAACATTCATGCATGAAAATTAGGCCTCGAGGGCTGCCCAGACGAGTACAGAAGCCGTTTGGGGTATCAAATGAGCTTCATTCCCAAAATCCTACAAGGCACAAGATTTTTTCATGATTCTAAATTATTGGGTGCGTTTCGGTTGTTTCGCGAGGTAAAAAGTTTGTGCATGAAAATTAGGTCTCGGTCCTTGCCCAGGCGGGCACCAGAGCCGTTTAGGGCACCAAATGTGCTTTGTTCCCAAAATCCTTCTGAGTACGAGGTTTTTTTTCATAGTTTTGAACCACTTGGTGCATTTCGGGTGTTTTGTTCGGCGAAAAGTTCGTGCACGAAAATTGGGCCTCGGGGTTGGTGCCCTAAATCTCGTAGGCTTTTATAGTTTGTAATTGTATTGTACAAACATCTTATTTATTTAATAAAATATATCTACTCTCCCACTTTAATATATCAATGGGAGAGTAGATATATCGTGCAAATACTTTAATTATGTAATTGTTTCAAACCCATTTTTATTTATGTATTTCCTTTGAGCATGTTGTATTTTTCTGAATTAAATACATGATTTTGTTCTTCTACTATAAAATTTTATGTACTATGAATTTTGGGATTTGAGTCTGATCCCCATTTTCACTCAAGGACCTTTAATAGGGTTCCTACAACCCAGTGGTTCAGAACCATGAAAAAACCCCATGCTTAGAAGGATTTTAGGAATGAAGCTCATTTGGTGCCCCAAACAGATCTGGGGCCACCCGGGCAGTGCCCGAGGCTCTATTTTCGTGTGCGAACTTTTCTACGAGCGAAAACGTTCGAAAGACACCTAGTGGTTAAAGACCACTAAAAAACTCTGTGTCCCAAAGGATTTTGAGAACGGAACGCATTTGGTGTCCTAAACGGCTCCCGTGTCCCTCTGGGAAGTCTTCGAGGCCAAATTTTGGTGCACAAACTTTCTACCACGTGAAACACCCAAAACGCACCCATTGGTTCAAAACCATGAAGAATTCCCAAACCATGGAGGATTTTGGGAACGGAGCTCATTTGGTGCCCCAAACGGCTCCGAGGCCCTGTCGAGTAGCCCACGAGGCCCAATTTTTGTGCGTGAACTTTCTTCTGGGTGAAACATCCGAAATGAACATAGTGGTTCAGAACCATTAAAAACCCCCGTGCCCTAGAGGAGTTTTGAGACGGAGCTCATGCCCAAATGGCTCCCGTGTCTGCCCAGACAACCTTTGAGGCCCAACTTTCATGCACGAACTTTCCACTGGGAGAAATGTCTGTAACGCACCCAATGGTTCAAAACCATGAGAAAACCCCGTGCCCTGGAGGATTTTGAGAACGGAGCTCATTTTGTGTCCCAAACAGGTACAGGACCCACCCGGGCAGCTTCTGAGGCCCAATTTTTATGCGTGAACTTTTCGCTAGGTGAAATGCCCAAAACACAACCAATGGTTCAGAACCATGAAAAAACCCCATGCCCTAGAGGATTTTGAAAACAAAGCTCATTTGGTGCCCCAAACGTCTCCCGTACTTGCCTTGGAAGCACCCGAGGCCCAATTTTCAGGTGTGAAGTTTTCGTTGGGCAAAACGCTCAAAACGCACCCAATGGTTAAGAACCATGAAAAAAATCCCATGCCTCAAGATTTTGGGAACGTAGCTCATTTGATGCCAAAAACGGCTCTAAGGCTCGCCTAGGCAGCCTACGAGGCCAAATTTTTGTGCGCAAATTTTTTGCTAGGCAAAATGCTCGAAATGCACCAGTTGTTCAAAAGCATGAAAAAAACCTTGGCCCTGGACGATTTTTTAACAAAGCTCATATGGTGCCACAAACGGCTCCTTTGCTCGCCCGGGTAGTCCCTGAGGCCCAAATTTTGTGCGCGAATTTTCCGCCGGGCAAAATACCCTAAACGCACCTACTTGGTCAGAAGCATGAAAAAACCCCATGCCCCGATGGATTTTAGGAATGGAGCTCATTTTGGTGCCCCCAACAACTCTCAGGCGCACCCAAGCAACTCTCGAGGCCCAATTTTCGTGCACGAACTTTTTGTTGGGCAAAATGCATGCCCAAAATGCACCCAGGGGTTCAGAACCATGAAAAAACCTCGTGCTCCGGAGGATTTATGGAATGGAGCTTATTTAATGTTCCAAAAGGCTCCAGAGTCACCCAGGCAGCCCTCGAGGCCTAATTTTCATGACAGAACCTTCCGCTGAGTGAAACACCTGAAAAAACCTCGTGCAATGGAGTATTTTGGGAATGGAGCTTATTTCACGCTACAAAAGGCTCTAGGGCCTGCCCAGGCAGCCCCGAAGCCCAATTTTTGTGTGCGAATTTTCTGCCAGGCAAAATGCCCGAAACACACCCAGTCATTCAGAACCGTGACAAAACCCCGTGCCCCGGAGGATGTTTGGAACATAGTTCATTTGGTGCCCCAAACAATCTGGGACCCATTCGAGCAGCCCCCAAGGTCCAATTTTCATGCACGAACACTATGTTGTGCAAAACATCTGAAACGCACCTAGTGGTTTAAAACAATGAAAAAACCTCGTGCCCTAGAAGAATTTGGGAATTGAGCTCATTTTGCATCCAAATCGGCTCCCCTGCCTACCCGGACAGGCCCCAAAGCCCATTTTTCGTGCACAACCTTTTCAACCGGCGAAATGCCCAAAATACACCCAGTTTTTTAGAGGCATGACAAAACAACGTGCCCCGGAGGATGTTTGGAACGAAGCTCATTTGGTGCCCCAAACGCTCTAGGGCCCGCTCGAGCAGCCCCCGAGGCCAAATTTTTGTGCCGAACTTTCTGCCGAGTGAAACGCCTGAAACACACCCAATGGTTCGAAACCATGAAAAAACCCTGTGGCCCAGAGGATTTTGGGAATGGGGCTCATTTTGTGCCCCTAAACAGCTCTCGAACCTGTCTGTGTAGCCTCCGAGGCCTAATTTTCGTTCGTGAATTTTCCATTGAGTGAAATGCCCGAAACGCACCAAGTGGTTCAAAACCATGAATAAACCCCATGCCCAGAGGACTTTTGGAACGAAGCTCATTTGGTACCCTAAATAGCTCCCGTGCCTGGTCGGACAGTCTCCAAGGCCCAATTTTCGTGTGCTAACTTTTCGTTGGGCGACATGCTCGAAACACACCTCATGATTCAGAACCATGAAAGAACCCCGTGCCATGGAAGATTTTCGGAACGGAGCTCATTTGGTGCCCTAAACAACTCCGAGACTCCCCTGCACAATCTTCGACTGATTTTCATGTGCAAACTTTATGTGAGCGAAACACCCAAAAAATACCCAATGGTTTAGAACCATGAAAAATTCCCATGCCCTGAAGCATCTTGGGAACGAAGCCTATTTGGATCCCTAAACGGTTCTAGGTCCTGCCCGGGCAGCCTCTGAGGCCCAATTTTCACGTGCGAACTTTCCACCACGTGAAATGGACGAAACGAACCCAATGATTCAGATTCATGAAAAAATCCCAAACCTTAAAGAATTTTGGGAACGAAACTCATTAAGTGTCCCAAACAGCTCTGGGCCCACCCGGGCAACCTCGAGGCCCAATTTTTGTGTTCGAACTTTCCATCAGATGAAATGCCCGAAACGAACTTAGTGGTTCAGAACCATGAAAAAACCTGGTGCCCTGGAGACTTTTGGGAATGGAGTTCATTTCGTACCTCAAATGGATCCAGGGCCTGCCCATGCAATCTCGAGGCCCAATTTCGTGTACAAACTTTCGCCAGGCGAAACGCCTGAAAAGCACCCAGTGGTTCAGAACCATGAAAAAATTGCATGCCTCGGAGCGAAGCTAATTTAGTGCCCCAAATGGCTCTAGGGCCCACCTTGTCAGCCTCTAAGGCCCAATTTTCATGCACGAACTTTTCTTCAGGTGAAACGCATCTAGTGGCTCAGAACCATGAAAATCCCATGCCCCGAAGGATTTTGGGAACGGAGCTCATTTGGTGCCTCAAAAGGCTCCAGGGCTCGTCCGGGCTTCGTTTGAGGCCCTATTTTCATGTACGAACTTTCCATCGGGCAAAAACCTCGAAACGCATCCAGTGGTTAAGAATCATGAAAAAACTCCATCCTCAAATAATTTTGCGAACGGAGATCATTTGGACTCCCAAATGGCTCTCGTGCCTGCCTTGGCAGCCCTCGTGGTCCAATTTTCTTGGGCAAACTTTTTGTTGCGTGAAATGCCCAAAATGCACTCACTGGTTAAGAACCATGAAAAATTCCCATGCCCTAGAGGATTTTGGGAACGAAGCTCGTTTGGTGCCCAAAACATCTCTGGGGCTCGCCTAGGTAGCCTCTAAGGCCCAATTTTCGTGCACGAACTTTTTGCCAACCGAAATGCCCGAAATGTACCCAGTGGTTCAAAACCAAGAAAATAACCGATGCCCTAGAGGATTTTAGGAATGGAGTTCATTTTTTGTCACAAACGACTCTGGTACTCGCCCGAGCAGGCTCCGAGGCCCAATTTTCGTGTGCGAACTTTCTGCTGGGCAAAACGCCCAAAATGCACCCAATGATTCAGAACCATGAAAAAACCTCGTGCAACAAAGGGTTTTTGGAACGAAGCTCATTTGGTGCCCCATATGGCTTTGGGGCTCACTTGAGTAGTCTCCCAGGCCCAATTTTTGTGTGCAAACTTTTTGCTGGGCAAAACGATTGAAATGCGCCTAGTTGTTCAAAAGCATGAAAAAAAAACCCGTGCCACAGAGGATTTTTGGAACGGAGCTCATTTAGTGCCTCAAACAGCTCTTGTGCTCACCTGGGTATACCTTGAGGCCCAATTTCAGGCATGAACTTTCTGTCAGGCGAAAAGCCCAAAATGCACCCAGTGGTTTAGAATCATGAAAAATCCCCGTGCTCGAAGGATTTTGTGAATGGAGATCATTTTGTGCTTCAAACTCCTCCCGTGCTCGCTCGGGCAGGCCTCAAGACCCAATTTTCATGCGCGAACTTTCTGCCAAGACGAAACGTCTGAAACGCACCCAAAGGTTCAAAACCACGAAAAAACTCTGTGATCTGGAGGATTCAGGAAACAGAGCTCATTCAGTGCTGCAAACGGCTTCCATGCCTGCCTCGTCAACACCCATGGGCAAATTTTTGTGCGCGAACTTTCCACCTGGTGAAATACTCAAAACACAATTGTTCAGAACCATGAAAACAGCTGGTGTCCGGAAGGATATTGGGAACGGATCTCATTGGGGGCACCAAATGGCTCCCGTGCTCACCCGAGCAGCTTTCGCGGCCCAATTTTCGTGCATGAACTTTCCATCATGTGAAACGCCCAAAACGCACCCAGTGGTTTAGAATCATGAAAAAACCCCGTGCTATGGAGGATTTTTGGAACAGGGCTCATTTGGTGTCCCAAACGGCTCTGAGGCCTGCCTGGGCAGCCTCCAAGGCCTAATTTTCATGCGCAAACTTTCTGCTTGGTGACACGCTAGAAATGCACCCCGTGGCTCAGAACCTTGAAAAGTCCCCATGCCTCGAAGGATTTTGAGAACGGAGCTCATTTGGTGCCCCAAATGGCACTCGTGCCCACTCGAGCAACCTCGAGGCCCAATTTTCATGCACGAACTTTCCACCAAGTGAAACGTCTGAAATGCACCAAGTGGTTTGAAGCACGAAAAACCACGAACCCCTAAAGATTTTGGGAACAGATCTCATTTGTTGCCCCAAACGGCTCCCGTGCCCGCCCGGGCAGCCCCCGAGGCTCAATTTTCGTGCATGAACTTTCCACCGAGCGAAACACCCAAAATTCACCCAGTGGTTCAGAACCATGAAAAAACCCTGTGCCCTAGAGGATTTTGGGAACGAAGCTCATTTGGTGCCTCAAAGAGCTCTGACGCCTGCCTTGGCAACCCTCATGGCCAAATATTCGTGTGCAAACTTTTCGCCTCGCAAAACGCCTGAAACACACATAGTGGTTCATAACCATGAGAGAACCATGTGCCCTAGAGGATTTTGTACATTGTGGTCATTTGGTGCCGGATCTGGCTCTGTGGCCCACGCAGGTAACCCTCGAGGCCCAAACATCATGCATGAATCAGACGAAATGCACCCAGTGGATCAGAACCATGAAAAAACCCTGTGACCCAAAGGATACAGAGCTCATTTGATGTCTCAAACGGTTCTAGGGCTCGTTCGGGTAGCCCCCGAGGCCCAATTTTCATGCGCGAACTTTCCACTAAGCAAAATGCTTGAAACACACATTGCGGTTCATAACCACGAGAGAACCCTGTGCCCTAGAGGATTTTTAAAATTGTGCCCATTTGGTGCCCCATACGGCTCCGTGGCCCACCTGGCCAACCCTCGAGGCCCAAACTTCATGCGCAAATTGGACAAAATGCACCCAGTGAATCAGAACCATGAAAAAAGCCTGTGACCTAGAGGATTTTTGGAACGGAGCTCATTTGATGTCCCATGAGATCAAAATGCCTGAAATGCACCCAGTGGTTCAGAACTATGAAAAACACCCAGTACCTCGAAGGATTTTGAGAATGGAGCTCATTTCGTGCCTCAAACAGCTCCGGGGTCCGCCTGGACAGCGACAAAGGCCCAATTTTCATGCCCGAACTTTTTGCCACGCGAAACACCTGAAACGCACCCAGTGGTTTAATACCACGACAAAATCCTATGTCCCATAGGATTTTAGGAACAGAGCTCATTTGTTGCCCCAAATGGCTCCCATACCTGCCTCAGTAGTCCCCAAGGCCTAATTTTCATGCAAAACTTTCCCCCAGGCGAAATGGCTGGAATGCACCCAGTGTTCAGAACCATGAAAAAAACCCATTCCACGAAGGATTTTGGTAATGAAACTCATTTGGTGCCCCAAACGACTCTAAGGCCTACCTGGGCAACCTCAGAGTCCCAATTTTCGTGTGCAAACTTTTCGTCGAGCGACACACTCAAAATGCACCCAGTGGTTCAGAAGCATGAAAAAATCTTGTGTCCCAAAGGATTTTTGGAATGAAACTCATTTGGTGCCCCAAACGGCTCATATACTCGGTCGGGCAGCCTCCGAGGCCCAATTTTCGAGCACGAACTTTCCGTCGGGCAAAACGTATGAAACACACATAGGAGTTCAAAACAATAAAAAAAAACCTCGTACCCTGAAGGATTTTTTAAATGGAGCTCATTTGACACCAAATGGCTCGAGGCCTGCCTGGGCAACCTCCGAGGCCCAATTTTCATGCGCGAACTTTTCACTGGGAGACACACTCGAAACACGTTTGAGGGTCATCTAGAGAGTCTAGATCTGCAAGATATGTACATTGTATAATCTAGGGCAAGTGAAAAGTATGTAATGGGTACATGGATACCCTAGTTTGTTGTATTTATTTTCCATTTTCGTTGTTTTGAGTTATTGATATTATGTACATCCCACTAAATAGAGTTTTAGTCCAAGTGGGAGTTTGTTGAGTTTTATGCCATAAAACTCATAGATAGAAAATGTAAATAATTGGTCATCATCAATAAAGAATTATCGATGTTATTTCAATAAGTGTTATTGATTGTATTGAATTCATTTTGTCTTAATAACTTTAAATCAAATAAACTAACATCCTAGGTTGTCTTATGAGTCTTGAACTATATGTGGAGACATATAAGGATCAATGTTCAAAATACAACCTAAAGGGTCTATAATATAGAGATAAGATTGGGTACCTTATCCTGGTAACACTATGGATACGACTCACTTTGTATTTGATACAAACACAATGATCCAATGCATTCGTGTAGGTGACATGCGAGTGAGGGTATTCTATGTAATGAGTTTGCATAAGATCGAACCATGAAATAGTAACCACTAGATGTAACTTCGTTGACTAGTTAGGTATCTGTTTCAATAGAATGACCTAGGCAACTTAGTCTTAATGTTGAGTCTATTATGAACTTCTATTCAAGAGGGATTGTCCTTTGATTTGTATGGGTGACAGTGCCCAATTCACCAACTCAATATGTCTACCATTTTGAGGACAAGATCGAGTGGGGAGCTGGGAACATAATAATACAAGATGGATTTCACTCCTTTCCGACTATAGGGTAAGTGGATGAGTCTTTCCTTAAGTGGTGTCTTCGAGACTTGAATAAAGAGCCCTACCTTCTCACTAGCCTAAGAGAAGCTTATTTTTAATGATTTGACCATAAATAGGTTGTTCGTTAGAGGCAGCTGGTACTTAAGGATAAAGAAGTAATGTGGGGGTAAAACGATAATTTTGATCCAGCTGGTGTTATGAACACTCATGAAGGACTAATTTTCTATTATTAGTCTATATCCATGGATACAGGAATATATCTGCAGTGTGAAGAGTGCAATTGTGAATCTTTAGTGGAGTGTACCCACAGTTAACGAATATTGATTAATGGAGTTGATGAGTTTAGCCAATTAATCTCATATCGTTGAGGCTTCTGATCTGTTGGTCCATGAGGTTCCCTTCCTAGCTCGTAAAGCGAATTAAGGTAATTATGTCTTGAACAGAGTTTGAAATGTTCAAATTCACTTATGAAAATAGTATAATGTATAATCATACATTATAGTATAAAGTTTATATTTTAATTAAACTTTATAATTTAAATTTAATTTTTGATATGATTTAAAATTAATTTATGAGAAAATTAAATATTTGAACGAGTTAAAACGTTCAAATATTTAATTAATATGCATTGAATTCATATTAAAACTGTAGGTTAAAATTAATGCATATTAGATGCACATTAAAACTATAGGTTATAGGAGAAATACAATTGAATATGATTCATATGTAGGATAAATTAAATATGTGTTATTTAATTTGAAACACATCCCAAAGAAGAATTGGTGTTCTTCGATTCGAGTCATCAATGAGAGTAAGTGGATTTCTTTTCTTTGTAGGATAAGATTTCTATTTTTTGATGCACACTTAACCTAAATTTTATAGCAGGTTGAGATTTCCAGGTCTCTGTAATATTCTATAATTTTTTGCTAGTGTATTAGTATTTCAATTTCTCAATTGATTTCGAGATAGGTCTTGATTTTTCCGTTGCAATAGATCTTTTGTTCCTACAGTTTCGGACGTAAATAGTGACCTAAAGAGGTCATCAACTTTCTTTACGAAGATATCCTAGGCTTCTTCTATTGTAGTGACCTTCATATCAAATCTCTTTGGTAAAGATCTGAGAATTTTTTGGGCTAGTTTTTCTTCAAAGATTTTTTCTTCTAAGGCAAAAGATTCATTTGCAATATCAAATAGGCTAACATTAAACTCAATGATAGCCTCATCTTCTGGCATTTTTGGAGTTTCAAATTTTTTAGCAAGCAACTGTAATCAAGATATCTTAACTTTGGATGTTCCTTCCTGAGCAACAGTTAGAATATTCCAAGTTTCTTTGGAAAAAATACAAGTGTTGATTAAATGAAAGATGTTTTTGCAACACCGTTGAATATGACATTAAAGGCGCATAAGTTTCCAAGAGAGGTTTCATCCTCCTCGTCAGTTCTCTCAACTTTAGGCTTGATTTTCAATTCAACTCTCTCATTAGCTACTTGAGGATGTGACTAGCTAACAATAATGGGCTTCTAGGATTTGTTGTCTAAAGATTCTAGAAAAGTTGTCATCCTCGCTTTTCCAATACGCATAGTTAGTTTTGTCCAACAGACGGACGTGTGGTAGATCTTCCTTCCTTTACTCCTTCTATCAAAAAGTGACAGGAACACAATACCAAAAATAATGATGACCTGTTTTGATACCAATTGAATAAAGTAAGAAGGTGTGTATTGTAGGTTAACAATGTGAAGGAGTTAATATATAATCAACAGAAGAAATTAGGATCATTAAGTATCTAATTCATCAATTTTAGCATCTAACTAAGTATGTTCATAAAATAAAAGGAGGGTTTGTGAAACATACCTTTGAAGAACTCTTTGATCTTTAAATTGAGCTTGAATTTCCTTAACAAAAATATTATAGACCACCACTTGATCTTCCCAACTATTCTTTTGTACCTTAGATTGGATTATGGGATCCAAAATGAGCTTCAAATATGGGGATTTTGATTTGTAGGTCTCTTGTTTTGAATTCTTAGGAAATGTTGAAGAACAATCTTCTTTAGAAATTTCAGACTTTGCATGGTCTGAAATCTCAGTACAAAAACTGAGTTTTTGTTCCATTTTCGCATGCAATCAGATTGCATTCCTGGATGACAGCACCTACTTGGATGAATTAGTGGGATTTGGTGTTGTCTAAAGTGGGATAAACCCACTAATTTTCAATTTAGTAATTTAAATTGAATTTATAATTAAATTCAATTTTTCTTTTTAATTTTGAAACCAATTTCCAAAATTAATCATAAAATTCAATTTATTAAATATTAATTCTATAATTAATATTAAATAAAAAATATTAATTTTATACAAAATTAATTCAACAATTAAAGCAGTAAGTGACAAGAATATTCTAATAGACTTGATCATGGCAACCGAAGATAAGGTTTCTTCATAGTCTAACCCCTCTCTTTGGGTTAACACTTTTGCCACAAGTCTAGTTTTGTAGGTCTATACATTATCAGCTTGGTCTCGTTTTTTCTTGTAGATCCATTTGTAACCAATAGGTTTTACCTCTTCTGGTTTATCTATAAGTTCTCATATTGAATTAAAGTACATTGACTCTGTTTCGAGGTCCACGGCTTTTATTCATTGGTCTCTATCCACATCTTCCATTGCCTGTTTAAAAGTCAATGAATCCTCTAAACCATCATCAAGTATGATGACCCAAGTTTCTGTTAAACCCATATATTGGTGAGGTTATTGAATAACCCTCTCACTATGTCGAGGCACTCTCAACTCTTGAGAAGGATTTGAAGTATTAGTTTCATCAATAACTCTTGTTTAAGGACCAGCTTGATCAACAACTCTTGTTAATCTGTCTATAGTTTCTCTAGACATCTCACTTAATACTAGCTTACTACGAGGTTGATGATTCTTTATGTGGTTCTCCTCTAGGAATGTTGCATTTGTTGATACAAATACTTTATCTTCCTAAGGATCATAAAAATGACCATCTTTTGTTTCTTTAGGATAGCATACAAATAAGCATACTTTTGAATGGCATTCCAATTTCTTTGGGTTCTGCACTAGTACATGTGTTGGACAACCCCAAATCTTGAAGTGGCATAAACTACCTTTACGTCCTCTCCATAACTCGTAAGGTGTTTCTGAACACTTTTCGAGGGAACCATGTTCAAAATATATACATCAGTCCCTACTACATGTCCCCAAAAAGAATTTGGCAACTGAGCATAACTCATCATAGAACGAACCATGTCTTAACAGGGTTCTATTTCTTCTTTGTGTTACACCATTCTGTTGGGGTGTACCATGTGTCGTGAGTTGAGACTAAATTCTGTGTTCTATCAAATAGTCCTGAAATTTTAAGTCCATATACTCCCATCTCGATCTGATCGAAATGTTTTAATTTTTTTACCTAATTGGTTCTCAACCTTTACCTTATATTCCTTGAACTTTTCAAGTGTGTTAGACTTATGATGCATTAGGTAAATATAGTCATATCTAGAATAATCATCGATGAAGCTGATGAAATATTCACACCCTCCCCAGGCTTTAACATTCGTCAGACCATAGAGGTCTGAATGTACTAGCTCTAAGGGTTCTTTGGCTCTAAGACCTTTTCCCGTAAAAGATTTTTTTTGTCATTTTACCCTCAAGATAGAATTCGCATGGTGGTAGAGAATTTTCTTCTAACTGGTTTAGGAGTCCACTCTTAAACAATCTCCTAATTCTATTGAGATTAATGTGATCCAGTCTTAAGTGCCAAATATACGCATTAGGAGAAATTTTCCATTTCTTATTTTGAGTTTCAGCTGTTTTAAACATCTCTATATTCAAAATAGCTTTTACCTCAGTCGGTTTTAACACATATAAATTATTTTCCAGTTTTGCAGAACATATTTTAATACCTTTTGAAATAATGAACACTTCATTATATTCAAAAGAGACTTTATACTTCTATTCTAACAATCATAAGATAGATATTAAATTCCTCCTCATAAAAGGAAAGTAATAAACATTTTCAAGCAAAATGAATCTATCTTCAATAAATAACTTCATATCTCCTACTACTTTAGCTGAAACAACCTGTCTAGTCCCTACCTTAAAGGTTGTTTCAGCTTCTGTAAGCTATCTCCGGGAACTAGTTTCCTTTACGAAAACACAGATATGGTTAGTGACATATGAATCTAATCTTCAAGTTAATTTATCATTTTCTACTAAGCATGTCTCAATGACAAGTAAATCATATTTACTTTGATGTGCTTCTTTTGTTTCCTCATCTATGACATTCAAAACCTTTTGATTTATGGATGAGTTGGGAGATAGAGGACATTCCTCTGTTAAAACAAATTTTAAATCATCATCTACTAGTATTGCGTTTATATTTAACGTTGAATGATTAAGACTATTATATTCATCGGAAGCGAGTGATTTTGAAGAATTCAACATGCTGAAATTATAAATAAATTCTAATTAGTAAATTGCTTCCAAATCCAATCTAGTTTTAGCAAAGTAATAATGTACCCAAATTTCATTATTTTATTTGCAACTATACTTTAGTGAGTCAGAATAGATGCTACCGAGGAACAGTCAAATAATCATTCATTGAAGTAAGACATTCTTGACTAAATACTAACTCCAGAATAACTCTTCTTCCTATAGTTATTTGGTTACCGCTTTTGGTTAAGAACTTACTAACACTTAGTAAGTCTTGTAAGTGTAACCCTCAATTTTCAGACCTCAGAAGTTGGCCCTAACGATGCTATCGAATTGGAAAGTAAAGGTTAGGAATCAACCTAAGAAATCCTATTCATTTCTAGAGTTTCAGTTGTTCTGAATCCCATATTACAACCCTCCAAGGGGATAGCCACTGTAAAATGACTAGCTTATGTCGCCTAAAAACGACAAGCAGGCACAACATATGAATCTCACGGTCCAAACTAATGGAAAAGATCGCAGGACATGTTGACACACATCCTTCACCCACTTACCATGAACTACTTCCTCTATTCACCTTGCTATTGACTCATGCAAACACTTTCTAAATGGGGGTTACTCCCAGGGTGACACAAAGTTGAGCATGAATCTTACAGTGTGAAGTTTTAGGGACATGAGAGCCAAGGATAACATATCCTATATATTATTAATCTCCTACTGAAATGTTCTACTATGTTTTGGATAAATATTTACTCAGGTTTATTCCAGCTAATAAACAACCTAAGTCTAGATGATCTTCCAAATATAAATTTTATATTTAGTTTTAACCTACGATGTCTAGGTGATAAACTAATTTTAAAACCTCACATCTCTCATGCATGCTCATAAAACCAGGTCAACAACTCTCAATTATTTGGTTATAATCCCCAGGTAAGAGATGTTCCATAAACCGTCAACTTAAATACCTCTAGTCATAGACAGGATTGTAGACCGGTTGAGTTTATAACCACAATTTTACAAGATAACGACCTATTTTAACTATTAAAACAAGTTTTTTATTTATTAACCTAGGTAAGCTGCATCTTATCTTTGTTATGGATTTTAAATGTCTAATCCAATTTTATAACAACTTATAAAACTATAGACATGCTTTTGATCCATAACATACATCAAGCATTTTTGAATTTAATATAACACTTTATATTAAAAACTTGAAACCCTAAAGCATGCATACTATACATTATAACTATTTATAACATATTTTTAATGCATGTTACATGCTACCTATGGTGGGATTTTAAATCTAATGGCATACTATATGCACATATAAGATTTATTTAAGTATAGCATACATTCATAATGCATAAATAATTAAACACACACTGATATGGACCAGTTTTGACATTCCCAACAAGTAAATAGCCTAAATTATTACGATAATAATCGAAACCGACTTCCAAAACACTTCTAAACCACTCAAACCGACTCGAACTGAACTCAAACCGCCTGAATCGAACCTTTAAAGTTTTAAAATTGGTTGAACCAACCAAAACTGGACTGAACCAGACCTCCAAGACCCTAACTGGTTGAACCGATTCACTTGAATCGCAGTCAGATTGCGAGCATTCAATCTAGGATAGGATGAGCAGCGTTGCGGCGCTTCATCCCAGCATTGCAATGCCACAAGAATTTCTTCATTTTCTGAGTTGATTAATAAGCAGCCTTGCAATGCTCTAAGGGCAGTGTTGCAATGTTGCCTTGCAGTAGCTTCAAACCAGGTTTTCTTCAGCTGACCCTTCTTGTTTCTTTCTTCAATTACAACCTAATTGCAACTCTATTGACTCTAACAAATTTACAGACTCTTAATCATACATTAAGGCCCATAAACAAAGAGAAAATTATGACAATTAACACTTAATTGAAGAGAATTTTAATGCTAAAACTGAAATGATCCATATCAATAACTATTTTCATACAACCTATAAAAATCACCCATCAAGCTAAAATTACAACGAATTGAATGTTTAAATCATGCTCTGATACCAACTAATGGAGTTAGCATGCAATCAGCAGAAGAAATCGGGATCATTAAGCATTTTGATTCATCAAATTTAGCATCTAAGTAAGCATGTTCATAAAATAAAAGGAGGGTTTCTAAAACATACGTTTGAAGAACTCTTTGATCTTCAAATTGAGCTTGAATCTCCTAAATAAAAACATTGTAGACTACCACTTTATCTACCCAACTATTCTCTTGGACCTTAGATTAGATTGTAGGATCTAAAATGAGCTTGAATTATGGGAATTTTGATTTGTAGTTCTCTGGTTTTGAAGTCTTAGGAAAAGTTGAAGAACAATCTTCTTAAGAAATTTCAAACTTTGCATGGTCTGAAATCTCAGCACAAAAACTAAGTTTTTGTTCCATTTTTTCATGTAATCAAATTGCATGCCTAGATGACAACACCTACTTGGATGAATTAATGAGATTTGGTGTTGTCTAAAGTGGGATAAACCAACTAATTTTTAATTTTCTAATTTAAAATAAATTTACAATTACGTTCAATTTTTTAAAAATTTTGAAACCAAATTCCAAAAATAATCAGAAAATTCAATTCATAAAATATTAAGTCTGTAATTAATATTAAATAAAAAAACCTTACTTTTATACAAAATTAATTCAACAATTAATTTCAAATAAAATTAATTCTTTAATAGCTAATTAAAATTTTTAATTAATTACATTAATTTAATATCAAATATTAAAATAATTAAACACCAATTCCGAACACGAATCTCTATTCATGTAATTAATATTTAAATCAGATTTTAATATTGTCCAATTCTCCAATTTTGTTTAATTCGATAATTCAATGTGTAATTATATCATATATAAACTAATTCCCTTAATTCAAATTTGAATACTTTAAATTTACTCATCACTCTATGATAAGGTTTAATCTGTTTGTGAGCTAGTAGGGGGACCTAATAGACCTATAGATCATGGGCTCCAACAATCCAAAATTAATTGGCTAAACTCTTAATCAACTTTCGTTAACTACCGGGTCACTCCACTAAAGCCCAGTAGTTGCATTCCCCCCACTGTAGATATATTTCTGTCTACTTGATTTAACCATAATCGGTAAGTCAACCCTTCACAGGTTGCTCGTAATAACGGCTGGGTCAAATGCTATTTTACCCCTGAGATTACATCTTGCTCCTTAAGTCCCATTGATCATCTAATAAATAATTGGTTTGTGATCCAATCACCAAACTAAATCCCTTCCAGGCTAGTGAAAGGGTAGGGTCCCCTATTCAAAATCTAGAATCAGTACTTAAGAGAACAACCTCTCTACTATCTTTAAAAGTGGGTAGGATTCAATTTCGTCTTAAGTCCTATGTCCCCAACGATCTACCCAGTCTTATCCTTGAAATGTAAGGCTTATTGAATCAGCACTGTTGAGCTAACCCTCACCTATGCAAATCTAAGGATAATTCCGAATAAATAGAAGTTCATATTTAGCTCAGGATTAAGGTCGAGTTATCTAGGCCATTATTTTCAAATAGTCAGTCTTAAATAGTACACAATATTATAAAGTAAAAGTGACTTGTTTTTTGGTCTAGTCTTACACAAACTCATTGCATAAGATGCCCCCACTTGCATGTCTCCACATGGATGATTTAAGATCACATCGTTTGTACTAGATACAAAGTAGGCCGCATTTGATGGTGTTCCCAGAATAAGGTACCCAACTTGATTCATATACTATAGACCGTTTTGGCTATCTATTCGAACTTGATTCATTTTATGTCTCCACATAAAGTCTAAATACTCATGTAATAGCCATAGATCTTAGTTTATTGGATTTAATCTTTTACAAGTGCAATTTACATAATCAATTGTTGGGTTTTATGTCCTAAAACTCGTGATATGTAAACAATGGAACTTATTCTGATAATTCAATAAAGGGGTCATTGAATAGATCTATTGCTTGAATAGAAATCAAATAAACCTAAAATTTCCTTGACTATTGGATGAGTACTTGAACTTTATGTGGAGACATAAAGGTGGATCAGGTTCGAGTAAATAGTCAAAATGATCTATAGTACATGGATAAGGTTGGGTACCTTATTCTGGTAACACTATTGGATACGACCTGCTCTGTAGTTGTTACAAGAAGTTATAAAATGCTACGAACGAAGTGATCCTAATTCGTTCATGTTGGACATGAAGAGTGGGGGTGTCCTTGTACAAAAGAGTTTGTACAAGATCGTACCACGAAATGAGTCACTCTTATTTTATAACGCTGCTTACTGTTTAAGACTGACTATTTCAAAGCGATGACCTAGGTAAGTTGACCTTAATCCTGAGCTAACTATGAACTCCTGTTTATCTGGGATTGCCCTTAGATTTGCATAGGTGAGGGTTGGCTCAATAGCACCAGCCCAATATGACTGCCATTTCAAGGGTAAGAGTGGATAGATAGCTGGGGACATAGGCTGCAAAAGAGAATTCAGTCCTACCCACTTTAGGGATAGTAGAGAGGTTGTTTCCTTAAGTGTTGATTCTAGGGCTTGAACAAAGGATCCTGCTCTCTCATTTGGAATGAGAGGGACTCGGTTTTGTGATTGGATCACAAAACAATTGTTCATTAGGGGATCAGTGGGGACTTAAGGAACAAGAGGTAATTTTGGAGGTAAAACAGAGATTTGACCCAGCTGTTATTACGAACAACCTGTGATGGGTTAACTTACCAATCATGGTTATATCGAGTTGATATAATATATCTACAGTGAGGGGAATTCAACTATGAGCTTTAGTGAAGTGACCCATTAGTTAACGAATGGGGGTTAGATCGGTCTAATGAGTTTAGCTGATTAATCTCGGATCGTTGGAGCCCATGATCTGTAGGTCTATGAGGTCCCCCTACTAGCTCGGAAATGGATAGTTCTAGAGTAGCGTGATAAGTTAATTTGAAACGTTCAAATTAGAATCAAACGAAATTGGAGAAAATATATTTAAATATGATTTAATATATGAAGATGAATTTGTGTAAAAATTAATTTAATATTAGATATTAAATTAATTAGAATTATTTAAATTGTTTAAATGATTATTTATTAATTTTATTAGAAAATTAATTTGTAAAATTAATAAATATTGATTTTAGAAATAAAATATTATTTTAAAATCAATTTTGGATTTTTGGAAATTGGAAAATCACACAAATTTGAGAAAATGGGTTTTTCATCTTCAAAGTAGCTTACTTTGAACCTACTTTTTCCTTTGCTTTACTCCAACCATGAGTTTCATCCCATGCAGCACATCTCTTTGCATGATAGTCTACAATATATTGAAGAGATTGGAGTGAAGAAAGAGAAGGTGAACCGATTGAATTTTTGTTGGAAAATTCGGATGAAGGAGGAGTTCTTCAATGAGCTATGTCTAGTGAGTTTTCTCCATATTCCCTTTGATTCCAGCTTATTTTGAGTCTCACAACTCAATCTAGAGCACCAAGAGGATAGCAGGGAAGAGCTTGTGGTGGTCTACACAAGGATTCAGAGGATTTTGCAACTGGAAATGGAGATTTCGTTGATTCGGCCAAGGTATGTTCATGAAATACTTTATACTCTGTTTTTAGCATGTTTCTTTTCAACCAAAATTAATGAACTAGAGTGCTTATGGATCCTGGTTTCTTCCGTTGCGTGATGGTGTTGATCCAACATCAATAACATATTTATTTAATAAACCTCAATAACGTCTTTATTTCAAATAGAATATGTTTAAATTTACAAACTGCGAGTTTTAAGACATACAACCCAACACAATGTTACTTACAATATTATAGCATTCCACAAAACAATTACAAAAAATAATAAGCATATTAATGAACACCAGAGAATGGTAACCCAGTTTGGTGTAAAGCACCTATGTCTGAGGGGCAGTGCGCCCAGGAAAGATAACTTCACTAATATCAATGATAATCAATTATAACGTAATACTTATCTATGATAGTTACACAATTACCGTGACTCTCGAACAACTCTATCACCCAATCGATCACTTAGGCTCCCCCTAGGTGTGAGACTCCCTCTCACGGTAACTTAGGTTCCCCCTAAGTTGTAGTATTAATGAAGAATATCATAGGCTCCTCTAAGATAGAGACTCCCTCTCTACAATACTCGAGCTCCCCTCAAGTTGTGCGACTCCTTATCACTTGAATTGTATCTTTCCTCCTAATAATAAATCTCCTTTGCTTGATTGGTATAGGCTCCCTTCTCAAATGAATCTCAATATCCCCCTGAATCTCATCACACAAGACGTGAGTAACTTGAACTACGTCCCCAAACAATTTAACTCTTTCTCTTTTCCGCAATTATGAATGAATACTCACTAAGTATAACATAATGATGCTCTTAGAAACAGAATGGCCAACCCAAGCCAAAGATCTAAATGTCCTTTAAATAAGAACAACGAATACATGGAAGAGCAATACTAACTTCCAAAGCATCTACACACTGAAAAAGGAAAGGGATCAGCGAATAATACTACAGAAGGAAAAATTCAATAAGGAAAGTATTTTGCAAAATCAGCATTTCCGTAGAACATCCCTTTGCCAGAAAACCACCAATGCAGAGATAATTCAAATAGCATCTGTGACACTTGAACAAATATTGCAAACCGCATAATATCAAATATTTAGTTTTCAAAATTTAGCTTAGTTTTTTAAACCATTGGTAAAAAATAGATAATAAAGAAGAAATTTGGAGGTAGAAGTAGTGTCTATAAGGTTAATTTTAAAAAAAAACAAGAACAAAAAACTAAAGCCTCATTTGGTAACTATTTGGTTGTTAATTTTTGTTTTTGAAAATTAAGCCTATAGACATTACTTCTACCTCCAAATTTTTTATTTTATTATTATTATCCACTTTTTAAACTAATGGTTTGAAAAAAAAAAGCGAAAATTTAAAAACTAAAACAACTTGCTTTTAAAAACTTGTTTTTGTTTTAAGAATTTGACTAAGAATTCATCTATTGTACTTAAGATAGATGCAAATCATTGTAAGATATCGGAAAAAAATAGGTTTAATTTTCAAAAACTAAAAATAGAAAACGAAATGGTTACCAAACAAGGTATAAATTGTTACAAATGGGGTCTAAGTCTCGTTCAAGAACTATTTGATTTTTTGCTTTTAAATTTTTTAAATTAAGCCTATAATTAAGCATCTCTTTCAATTCTAAATTTTTTGTTTTATTATCTACTTTCTATAGTATTTTAAAAACCAAGCCAATTTTTAAAAACTTAGACCTCGTATGGTAACCATTTGATATTTTCTTTAAAAAAAATTAAGTCTATAAACATTCATTTCTCCTTCGAATTTCTTGATTTGTTATCTATTTTTTGTCAATGTGTTTAGAAACCAAGCCAAATTTTAAAAGCTAAAAATGTAGTTTTTAAAAGCTAAAAAAAGTAGTTTTTAAAAACTTATTTTTGTTTTTGAAATTTTGCTAAAAATTCAAATTTTATACTTAAAAAATATGCAAATCATTGTGAGAAATGGAGATAAAACAAGCTTAATTTTCAAAAATCAAAAACTATTTTTTTAGAACTATTTTTTTCCTTCAAAATTTGGCTTGGTTTTTTAAAAGATAGGTAAATAATAGATATAATCTAGAGGTAATTAGAGATGTTTATAGACTTAATTTTCAAATACTAAAAATTTAAATTTAAAGGGTTATCAAAGAGGACGTGGTTACTAAGAATTCTAAGGGTCCATTTGAATTGACTTGAGAATAAAGTGTTTTTCAAAAAACTCATTTTTATTTAAACACTTTTAATAGAAACTTATTAAAATGTACTTGAAAAGTTATTTTAAGTAGTTGCAATACTCTAATTTGTTTTAAAATGACTTTTTTTAAAAGAAAAATAAATACTTTAAAATATATTCCAAACATACCCTAAATAACTGTGGTTCCACCCGACCAAAATCTCTTTAATCTCTATTATTTTTCACGTGAATCAAAATTTGATTCATATCATAGACCATTGATGAATAAACATTATTATCCATAAATATTTATTAATTTATTTTCGATTATAGATAAAGTTAGTTTTTGGTAGGGATAATTTTGAAGGTTTATTTGTCTTACTAACCTAAAGTTTATATTATTGACTTTATGATTAGTGGGACAGAAAAAATTAGTTTCATATCTATTTCACATAGTAGTCGTTCCTTCCTACACACCCATTATTATGTTAAATTATATACCTATTTCTTTCTACATTAGATTATAATTTAGTCTACAAATTTTGAAATTTGTGTTCGTACAATTGATTTCTAAACTTTCAAAAATTTAAAATTTAGGTTCTAATATTTTATATTTTCTTAAAAGAAATTTATAGATCTACTAAATATATACAAGATTAAAAGTAGAGAGACTTTTTAGATAAAAAATTTAAAATTCAAAAACTTCATAGACATATATTTAAAATTTTAGAGACTAAATAAGTATAAATTTCAAAGCTCATAAACAAAATTTATAATTTAACATTTATTGGGAATGACTTAGGTTTTTGGCCCATAAAAAAAAAAAAAAAAAAAAAAAAAAAAAAAAAAAACCAATTTTAAAAAAAAGTAGTATGTTATTGGCCTACATTGGAAGATTTTGAACGGGTCACCTGCAAGAATAGCAAAAAAACATTTTTAAATTTACAAATTTAGCACTGATTTTTCAAAATTTTTAAATTTAGCAAAAAAGCATAAAAACCAGATTTTTCGATTTTATTATTCCAAATTTGCCTTTATTGGTGTATCAGCATATACATCTGTAGTATATATGACATACTTTATATCTGGTATATCAATTATCTAATATACTTTATATTTGATATATATCAGTTGACAAATATACCAAACATAAAATATATAAGTTATACAATGGTTATACCAAATTTATTATTCATTAACTATATTTATCAATCAAGAAATGTTTGTTCATTTACAATTATTCATGGACTTAATTTAATCCGTATTCGTCTGCTATAGAATATTATTTTCTACCATATTATAATCAACTTATAATGGTTCAATCCATATGTTAGTAATCATTTTAAATGAATGTTGATAAACTATTAGTACATCAATGTTACCTTGAAATTGAATTTTGAACATGTGTTGATATATAATTGATATACTTAAATAAATTTATTTATAAGAAGTACTAATATATTAATGATATACCAACGTTTTATACTTGAGATGAATTTTGGATTAATGTTGATATAATACTAATACACCAATGTTATATCTTACAATTTTATTTAGAAGAAATATTGATATACAATTGATACAATTTTAATATACTTGAAATTAGTTTTTATAAGCATTGATACAATATTAATAAACTAATTTGTACTTTAAATGAGTTTTGCATAAATGCCTGACTATGACTATGAATGCACCTATGAAGTCCAGACACAGATATAGCTACATGATACGGATACGATCGGATACGGCGATTCGTCAATTTCTAAAAACTAAGATACGGATACGTCTAAGGATACGCCATTTTTTATATATTTTTTAATATATATCTATATCCTATATTTTTTAAAGAAAAAAATATATCTTCAACGTATCAGTATCCTCATTTTTTATAAATATATATATATATATATTATATATATATATATTATATATATATATATATATA
>NC_052351.1:30288796-30324756 GCF_009727055.1 Benincasa hispida | reverse complement strand
TAGTTTTAATATTTCATCTCATGAAACATATAAACCATAGTTCTTTTTCTATTCCATGGTATTTAATGTAAATCTCATTTACATCAATCCTCCACTAGATGTATCTTATACATCATACCGATTATATCATATATAATCAAAATATCTCTTGTCAATTTGAACATTTCAAATCAACACCAAGAACTGATCCTCAACAAAATCCAAGCTACCAAGGGGACCTCATGGGCCTGTAGCTCCGAAGCTCCAACGGTACGTGAATAACTGACTAAACTTTTTAGTCATGGGATCTACCATCCGTTAACTGCCAAACACTCCACTAAAGATCGACAGCTGAACTCTTCTTACTACAGATATATTATGTGTCCATCTTAACCAATCAATAGTGCGACAACCCTTTACAGATCACTCGTAAGTACAGCTGGGCCAATAACCATTATGCCCCTGTAATTACATCTGTCTCCTTAAGTACTACTGATCCCTCTAATGAACATAAGTCATAGTCCTACTATAACTGAGTCTTCTCTTCCAAAGAGAAGTTGTGGCCACTATGCTCAAGTCCCCGAATCAGCCCTTAAGAGAGCAATCTCTCTACTTATCTCTGCTTCGGGAAAGAAGTGAATTCCATCTTGTGGATTGAGTTTCCAGCTCCCAGATCAGACAAGTCCCCAAAAAGGTAGGCATATTGAGTTGGCAATCTGGCCACTCTCACCCATATTAATCAAAGGACCGCCCTCAAAGGCAGGAGTTCCCAAAACACTCAAGATTGAGGTCGTGTCACCTATGGTCATTTAGGTGAGATGCAAGTCTCTAGTATCAACGGCATTATATACAGAGTCTAGTCATCTCGTGGTCTAGGTCTTATACAAACTCTTTGTATAGGACACCCCGCTCCACGTCTCCACATAAATGGCCAGGATCTACCATCTGTAGTAGTTTACAACATTTGCAAACCTTTACAAAGAAGGTCGTATCCATAGTGTCACCAGACTGATTTAGGTTATCACTTAAGACATAATCTACTTGTAGATCACATATACATGTTTAAGTTCACATAAGATAACCAAGGAGCTTTATTTATTGGATATGAGTAAATGCCAAATTTAAATAACACTTATTTTATTTATTGAACATTGTGTATCTTTACAAAACAACGAGACTCTGAGAGAATTAGGACTCCAATCCCAACAGAAAATGTATAAACTAGTTGGCTTTTGAAAGTGGCAAAATCCCACTTTTGGGATTTTTCCATTTTTAAATTCCTTTAAATCTTGATTTTAATTTTCAAAATAATTTTTTTTCCAATTTTAATTCTCTAATTAAAACTTGAGATTTTATTAATTTTACAAAAATTAATTCAATAATTAGTTTTTCTAATAAAATTAATAATAATTAATTAATTAAACAATAACAAATATTAAATTAATTTATCACCAATTTCCACTTTCATGAATTCCCATTCATGAATTTAATATTTAAATCACATTTAAATATTAATTGATTCTCCAATTTCATTTAATTCCAAAATTAAGCGCGTAATTATATCAGATGTAATTACTAATTCCTTTAATTCTAATTTGAACGTTTCAAATTAACATGCTACTCTAAGACTAATCCATTTGTGAACTAGTAGGGGACCTCGTGGACCTACAGATCATGGACTCTAACGATCCGAGATTAATTGGCTAAACTCTTTACACTAAATTAACCCTCATTCGTTAACTACTAGGTCACTCCAATAAAGCCTAGAGTTGCACGCTCCTCACTGTAGATATATTGTGTCCACTCGATATAACCATGATTAGTAAGTTAACCCTTGATAGATTGTTTGTAATAATGGTTGGTCAAATGACTGTTTTATCCCCGAGATTACCTCTTGTTCCTTAAGTCCCACTGATCCTCTAATGAACAATTGGTTTGTGATCCGATCATCCTACCGAGTCTCTCTCAGGCCAATGAGAGGTGGGACCTCTTGTTCAAGACTCGGAGTCAGCACTGAAGGAAACAACCTCTCTATTATCCCTGAAAGTGGGTAGGAGTGAATTCCACTAGTTTCTTATTTTAAGTAAGGTATTATATCATTCCACCCCTATGAAATAACACATTTTTTGCACCCTATGTCCCCAGCTATCTACCGGTCTTACCCCTGAAATAGAGATTTATTGATTCGGCGCTGTTGAGCCAACCCACACCAATGTAAATCTAAGAATAATCCCAAATAAATAGGAGTTTATAGTTAGCTCAGGATTAAGGTCAAGTTACATAGGTCATTGCTTTGAAATAGTTAGTCTTAAACAATGAACAACGTTATAAAGTAAGAGTGACTTATTTCGTGGTCCGATCTTGTGTAAACTCATTGCACAGGATGCCCCTACTCCTCATGTCCTTACATGTACGAATCAGGATTACTTCATCTGTAGTACTTTACAATTCCTTGTAATAACTACAGAGTGGGTCGTATCTAATAGTGTTACCAGAATAAGACACTCAACCTTATTCATATACTATAGACAATTTTGACTATTTACTCGAACCTGATCCACTTTTATGTCTCCACATAAAGTTCAAGTACTCATGTAATAGTCATGGATCTTTTAGTTTATTGGATTTATTTCTAAAACGAAATAAGCAATTCATATATTCAATAACAACTTATTGAATTTTCAGAATAAGTTTAATGTTTGCTAACCACGAGTTTTAGGACATAAAACCCAATATATAATGCCTTAACTTCCCCAAGTTTATTTAAATTGACCAACAGATGAAATTTTATATTTCAGGTTTCTTGTGCGTTTAATTTTACGGAGGAGTTGAAAAAACGATTGAGCGATCCCTTTCCCCTTTTCTCTTTTCCGTTTCCCTTTTTCCTTACAATAGCCCACAAGAAGGGTGAGGGTCTAGATTTTATTTGAAGTTACTAATGTTGCTAAGTTTAAATTTAGGTTTTATATTGAGGTTGATATTATTGTACAGATAAATGCATAGTTATGTTCAAGTTTTGTATTATTGTTGCTATTATTATATGGGTAAATGCTCGATGCATAAAATTAACTATTTAGTAGCACTGAAACTTATTAAATTTGGATTTTGTAGGTATCTCAGGGTTTTTGTTCAAGCAAAGAATAGAAGAATCAAGCTATTTTTTTGCGGATATTTGTAATTGTAGATTTGTATTGTGTAGGTATTTCAGAATTTATATTGCGTGGATATCATGAGATTGTAAATTAACTTTATGAAACTAAGTTAGATGTTGTGTAAGACAACTAATTAAATGTAAAAATTGTTGGTTTTAGTTTATTTACTTAAATTTGTAAGATTTGAGTGGCTTTCAATTGTTGCTTAAAAAACTACAAGTTTGATTTTCAGTAAATTAAAAAAAATGTATACAAAACAAGACCATTCCCGATGCCTAATTTTAAGGTGTTGGGAAAAATAGCAAAAAAAAAAAAAAGTATATTTTTTAGTTCGATGCCAAACTAGATTATTGTCGTGAAAACTACCCTCTCCCAAAGCTTATTTTTCGTATTTGGCGTCAGGAAAGGTTTTTTCCCCACATATCCAACCGTTTGCCGAAGCCAAAGAAGTGGCATCGGCATAAGGTACTTTCCCGACGCCAAATTTTTCATTCTTGACGTTGGGAAATGTGACTTTTCACGATGTCACCATTTTGGCATCAGCATATCTCCTCCCAATTCCAAGTGTAGCGAGATCAATTTTTCCCGATGAAGGAACTTTTTTGCAGCGAGATAGGGTTTTCTCGATGATGCTTTCCTGACGATCTTGCCGATAGTCAAAAAAATGTTGAAAAAGCCTTTTCCAATACTTTTTTTTTTTACTTTTCCAACAATTTTTTTCGTTGGAAGAAGCATAATTTCTTGTAGTGTTAGTACGCGTGTTGTGTGGTTTGAATAGAGATTCGGTCTTATATATCTAATTTTGAGGATCCTAATTATTACTTTGGGCATAATTTTATAATAATGAGCAATTAGAATGGTAACATTTTTAGAGCTAATAATTAAATGCATAGCAATATTTTTAAGATTTGCAAATATATTAAAATCTATAGGTGATAGACTCAATTGATGATATATTCCTATTAGTGATAGACTATCACTGATGGACTTCTCCAATGATATGATCGATCACAGATAAACACTGAAAGCCAGATCTAAATATTTTTATACCTATAAATTCTTTTGTATTATATTATATCTTACAACACTTTAATTTTGATTGATAAATTTGCAATGGCCCATATATAATCTATACATAACAACACAAAAAATGGTATTTGGTACCTTTTTTCCTCCTAATAATGATACCCCAACATGGGATTATGATAAAATGTTGAAAAAGAGCAAGAAAATATGAATCCAAGGAAAAAGAAGAAAAGATAACATGACAGTTGAAAATACACGACATATGGTTTATTTAAATTTGATTCTACACTTGATAGAAAAGAGCTTGAAAATTTTTCATGTCTTTTAAAAATTCATAGTACTACTAGGACATAATGATCAAGATTGTAATCTATGTATTTGTTTGATTGTTTTTTGGATTAATCCAATGTATAGAAATTTATATGGCTTAATTAAAATAGCGATTTTTAGAATGACATGACAATGAAACGGTTATATTGTTCATGATTTAGTAGGGACATTTCGTTACTTTTGTTTTGATGCAATAATCTAATATCTAGGGATTTGTTTTATTTGATTAATTAAGCGCTTTATCGTGAATGATGTGTAATATTATATATAGACGTGTGGCGTGTTACATTCCTGATTTAATAGGAACAATTTGTTTTTGTTGAGTTGATGTAACAATTTTGAGTAAAATCGAATATGTTGGATTTGATAATTTTTTATTTTTGAAGTTTTAAATCATTTTTATACTCGACTTATATATCCAAAAAGCTTCAAGAGGGTTTTAGTCCTTTGCTAGCAACTTTTAGAGTAACTCATTTTAATATTATTTTATCGTTACTTAAATTTTCAATCAAACTTCATATTTTTATTTTTTAATTCAACTCGAATACAACTTAATGTTAAAGATATCATTATAAACTAATTTTCTCAAATTTTTAAAGTTTAAATACCACATTAATTTTAATTTCAAATCAGGTATGATTTGACATCCCTTAAATCCATGGGGTTAGGAAAGGACCCTTTCAATCCCTAATGGCAAATTTTCAACATAAATTTTATAACCTAATGAAAATCTTTTAGTAAAAATTTATAGTTACTCGAATTGTTTTCGAATATAGGAAATAAGTTAATTTATAAATATAGTAAAATGTCACTGTCTATTAATAATAGATATTGATAGATGTCTGTCACTATTTATCATTATCTATCTAATAGACGATAATATTTTACTATATATGAAAATAATTCTAGCAGATTTAAAACAATAACCTTGGTCAAATGTCATTATAAGGTCTTGAATAAAAAAAATTATTATTAATATGTATTCTCTATCAATTGTATCACACATGTAGATTGACTTGAATTGTCAACTTAAGCATAACCCAAATGATTAAACTATATATCTTCAACCAAATAAGGTCAGAGTTTCAAATATTCACTCATCCAACTCAGATATGTTGTTGATCTAAAAACAAGAATGTTGAAGGGTATATGTTAGGTTAAAATATCATTTTGGTCCCTATACTTTAAAATTCATTCACTTTTATTTCTTATATTTTTATATATTCAAAATTTATTTCTAGCCACTTCACATCATTAGATTTTAATTAGAAATTCTTGTTTAGTTTGAAGATAACTTTATCTATCCTCTGTATGACAACAACAATAATAAATTTGCTTTATGTACTTTAAATTTCATTCTTGTTTTTCTTTTAAAAAAATAATTTATAGATAGTTGATAAAGGCTAATTATTATTTTTTTAAAAAAAAACAATAACTAAGTACACCTATGAGAACTTGGATAAAGTTAAATAATTGTTAAGGACAACTATCATCAAACTATCTCTCTACAACGGTAGAGAATATTGTCCACTTTGAGTATAAACCCTCATGACTTTGTTTTTGGTTTCACACAAAAGGCCTCATACCAATGGAGATAGTCATTCTCACTTATATATACCAATGGAGATAGTCATTCTCACTTATATACCCATGATCCTCTATCTGATCAATGTGGGACTTTGGTCGCATTCCCAACATGACAATTACAAGTTTGCCATTGCTCAATAATTACAATAATATCATTGGGCCTTTAAATTTCCAAAAAACCCAATAAAATCTACTTAAATACCTTATTATTGGGCTGGAAGAACCTTAGTTAACATATCTGACAAATTTTCAATTGTATGAACCTTGACCAGTTCAACATCTTTCTGGGCCACAACTGCTCTGATACCACTTGGACAACAACCCTCAAACTATCTCCATTGGTATGAGGCCTTTTGGGGTGAAACAAAAAACAAAGCCATAAGGGTTTATGCCCAAAATGGACAATATCATACCATTGTGGAGATAGTTTGAGGGTCGTTGTCCCTAACAATAATCTTAAAGTACATACCCAAAAAACATTGAACATGTCTTAATTTTAAAGTACATATTTTAATTAACTTACATGATTTTAATTTAGGTGAATCACTAGTTGAAACATTTTTGTTAAAACCACACACTATAAAATCATCTTCAAACGTGTTCTAAATTGAGTAGCAATTAACCAAACAAATAACATTATGACTTGTCAACCTTCATGACTGGAGAAAGTTTATAACATTGTAACTATAACAATGAATCAATAATCATGTTTAGGAAACACCAAAGAGACCTCTTTTGACTAGTTCATGGGTCGAGGTATTCCACCTTCGATAGATACAACGAAACTAACAATCCTGAAATGAGAACGTCATCCACCTAGGGATGGATTTATTATGGACCCAGAGTCCTCCTCAACTTTATGTTTTTTATATGATACATATATATATAACACTGGTATAATATCAAAGTCACTAACTAGCTTAGTGGTAAATCGTTTTCCTATGAAGCATAGGCACAGATACGGCTACACGATACGGATACGACGATTCGTCAATTTCTAAAAAGCTAAGATACAAATACGTCTAAGTATAGGTCATTTTTTTATATTTTTTTAATATATATATTTCTTAAAAAAATGAGGATACTGATACGTTGAAGATATATTTTTTTCTTTTAAAAAATATAGGATATAGATAAATTTAGCATACAAGTTAATAACAATAGCACAAAATAGAATACAAACACTGAAATACAATACAAAAAAAATAACATCTAATATGTTGAAGTACAATAGTTAATAAGAAGAAGAAGAAGATTAGAGAGAGAAGTATGAATATAAACGAAAAACTTCTTCATTGAATTGTTGAAGATATCCAAATGGTTTATATTTTAGTGGATTTTGTGGGGACTCAAATGTGAAGATGGAGATTAGATGATTCTAGTCTAGGGTTTGGTCCATTATTTATTTTTTTTTCTTTTAGTTCTGGACTCGAGTAGTGAGCTTTTTAAATAGGTTGCCTAATTTTAGATTAGGAAAGATTAGATGAGTTACTTGTCTTTTTTCTTTAAAAAAAAAGTACGCATAGAAATTGATACGTCAAATCGCGTGTTAGATACGTATCTGGAAAGTATTTGAAAATATAGATATGTCAGATCGCGTGTCAGATACGTATATGAGAAATATCTGAAAGTATCAATATCCGATACATGTCTGATACTGATTTTTTGCCTCACATGAAGTATCTGTGCTTCATAGGAATGCACTAATAATAAATATATTTGTTTCTGAAAAAAAAATAATAATATATATACTTGAAATTGAATTTTGAATGAGCATTAATATATTATTGATATACCAATACTGCAATACAATACTTAAAATAGATATAGATAATGAGTGATATACTATTTTGATACACTAAAAATGTACATGAAATGAATTTTTAATGACCACTGATGTACTATTGATTGATCTATGTTAATTATAATTTTAAATAAAATATGAATGAGTGTTGATAAATTACTTTAAGTATCATTCTAAATAATATACTTCATATTTGGTCAACAATATCATTGATATAGCTTTTTCCTTCATTTTAAATCAGGTATATAAATCAATTAATATACAAAATATTAAATATTTATTATGCAATTGAAATACCATATTAAATATAACTTATATACCATTAAAATCATATAAAAATTTGAAAATATAATAGATTAACTAATATAATTTATATTTGATATATCACTTAACAAAATTAATGCATCTAACATATACCATCGACATCAAAATTGAACTGATTGAATGCTCTATATCAACATGCAAAAAATAAAAATAATATTCATCATAATCGAACAAAAAACGTTAATCATAACACAATTAAAGTCATGATATATCAGTTATATAAATAATATTCTTTAAATAAAATATATCAATTGATTGATATACCAAATATAATGTATATCAGTTGATTGTTGTATCAAAATATAAAGTATACCAGATATACCTTCTGATATACAAGTGACGGTAAAATCAAATAAAAAATAGGGAGTCTTATTTAAATTTTTTGTTATATTTGTAATTTTAGAAAACCATTGATATATTTGTAAATACCTTTGTGTATTTTTTTGCTACTCAATGCAATTTTCCATTTTGAATTGGTACAAGTATTTATAAACAAGGGCTTGCGCGTAAGCTTCTAAATAATGATTTGTATTCGAAACTAACAACATTATCTTTAAATTTATTAGATAAAAAAATATATGGAAGAAAAATGCATTAGGGGAACCCACTTTGGAACACAAAGTGACATCACATTGATGACATCATCACCCCTAACGCATTGACACGAGTCAAGGAACCTTCTTAGCAGACAGTAACAAATTGAGAGGAAGGTGAGTGGGAAAGAGTCAATATTCAAAAGGGAAGAAGGAAATTAATTCGTTTTTATTAAAAGAAAAAACTTTATATAAATGTTTAATTATAGCAAAACAAATCCAACAATTGACTCTCTATCACTTTGCTCCCCCATTTTTCTCCTCTTCTAAGCATTTACTTTCCTATAGCTAGCCATGAACTCCCCTCAAAACCTTAGCTTCTTCTTTGACAACCATCAATTTCAAGACTCATCTTCTTCATCCATGGATTTTCTCAATTTCTCAGGTTACCCGACACCCGATTTCCACCTTGAAGCCATGGAAGCAACGTCAATCGACAATAATACCATGCAAGTGATATCAAACAGCTTTTAATTTATATATTTAGTTAATCAATTAATAAAAAACCATGCATATATATATATATATATATATATTTATATTTATATTCAATCAATTTTATTTGTTAGTAAATGGAAAATGATAAAAATAGTTAATGTGTGTGTTTTTGCAGAGATGGGTGGTGTGAAGCGAAGGGTGTGGAGAGAAAAAAAGAGAGAGGAGGTGGGTGCAATAATAGGGTTGCATTTATAACAAAGTCGGAATTGGAAATATTGGATGATGGCTTCAAATGGAGAAAGTATGGCAAAAAATCCGTCAAGAATAGCCCTCATTTCAGGTAATTATTCAATCGTTTGGTAACTATTTCGTCTTTAAATTTTATTTCTTAAAATTAAATATATTTCTTTCTAATTTTTTACCATGATTTACATATTACTTAGTTACAAAAGTGGTATTCTTAACCTATTTTTTTAAAAAAATAAGTTTTTAAAAACTATTTTTTTAAGTTTCAAAATTTGACTTTCTTCTTGAAAACAATGTTAAAAAGTAAACTAAAAAGCAAAAAATTTAGATGTGAAATTAATGGTTATAGACTATTTAGAAACTAAATGATTACTAAATGAGTCTTCATTATTTTGTTAAGATATTTTATAGAATACGTAACATCGAGATTGATCATACATTTTTCATGTCAATTGAATGATGTTCTTTTAGTATTAAAGATTTTTAATTTACTCATAAGATTATTCACAAAATAATGTTAGTGAATATAATTTTATTTTATTTCATCTTCATTATATTATTTTATTTTATTTTATTATATTATATTTAATTTGATAATATAAGTTCTATGTTAGTTAAATAATGAGTTTGGTGAGGTGTTTGTAGGGAAAAAGGGAAAGAGAGGCGGTAGAATATTGAGATTTAAGATTGAGATAAAAAGCATTTTATTGTGGGTGGGAAAAAGTTGAATGTGACGAAGCTGATAATTAGAGATCAAGCAGTGGGTAAATTAAACTCCAATATTTATACACAATATTCCATTAGTAACCTTTTTTTTTCTTTTTAAATCATTTCATTATGCCCTTTAGCCCACCAAATTGCCAATTTGCCCAAATGGGAATAAACATCACAAAGTTTATTTCTCTCTCTCTCGTATGCGACAATATATTGTTGAGAGATATGAATGAGTGATTAGGGTCCTTATCTAATGTGATAGATGACAATTTGCTTTTTAATTTGATGCGTTTAATTACATTTAATAAGATGCAAATTCAAAACAATTAATATACTTTACCTTTTCAAATTAATCATAATTTGGATAAGGGTAATCAAGAAATTAACCTCAGATTAATATCCTTTCTCAACCTAGCTAGTTTGTTATCTTTTACACAGGATCTTATTTTTATTTAAAGAATAGTACATGTTTAATGTAGACATAATTCAACTAACATAAAGAGTATACTCTCTCGATCAAAACATCATGAATTCGAATCTTCGACCCTACATATTGTAATGCTAAAAAAGAAAAAGAGAGACTACTTATTAATTAATTCATTTTATTTTTATAATTCAACCTATTAATAGGTTAAAATATATACCCTCATTTAAAAGGTCATAGGACATACGAATGTAGGAAATCCTTCCCAACCACTTCAAATTATAAATTTATAGACATACATAACTAGGCGTGTGAAATAATCGAACGGTCTATAATTTAGTGGATATGTTAAGAGATCTTTCACATTTATCTCTTCTATAGGTTGTCCAAATACAACTGTATCCTTGAGTTCTAAGGGATCCTTCACATGCATGAGCTTATAACAATTCTGAGAAGCTTTCTAACCTTAAAAGTGCATCTATTTTGCAATTTTGGGAATAATTTTCTCTAATAAAATTGTTATCCCCCTATCTCGTGGGACATAACTAACACACTGTTGGTGAACCACATAAATCTATATATACGTTGATTCTTTACCATTTACGCTTTTCTATTTACCTTTATTTATCAATTACCTAACAATATGTGGAAATTAAATTTATTATCTTGATGTGATCCTAAATTTTGTTAGGAATTACTACAAATGCTCAAGTGGAGGGTGTGTTGTGAAAAAGAGAGTAGAAAGAGATAGAGATGATTCAAGCTATGTTATAACAACATATGAAGGAGTTCACAACCATGAGAGCCCTTTTTTGATGTATTGCAATGATCCAATATTATTTCATCCTCATCATCCCCTTTGCCCTAATACCTCTTCTCCTCCCTACTCTTCTACTACTACCCATTAAGTTTCACTTTCTCCATTTTTTTCCTTAGAAGGGGGAAAAGAAAATATATACATTATTCCAATAATGTTAAGTAATGATGTTGGAGGTGATTCTATGTTTATATATTCTTTTTCTTTTTACTTATCATGTACTTAATTATAACAATCTCTCTATTTGTATACTTTTATATTGTATTATTGGCTTAAAAATATACTTTATGACTATATTATAGCACCAATAACCATGTTTAATCTATTTTTTCAAGCGCTATGACATGAAGTTAATTTAAAAATGGATGTGTATTAGCTAGCTATAAATATTTGGCTTAATGGATTTTTCATCATATCTTTGATGTTATTGTAATGTTTACTAACATTAAGAAATGAAATCAATTTAGTATATACCTACCTCAAAATTGGGGGATTATCACTTTTCCTAAATCAAATTTGGCAAATATTTATCTTTACCCTAAAAAAGCTCGTCAATTTATCATTTTTTTTTAATTTTCTTAAATATGTGGGACACCAACCTTTTTGTAAGGCAAAAATCCATAAAGGAGATGGTTTAAAAAAGGAAGACCAGCTTCCAAGAAGCCTCTAAAGTCTATTTTAAATAAGAATGAAGTATTGTTGATATATAATTACATTTATCATATGATCGTGATGTTTGGAAGAACACAATTTAGAAAAAAAGATTTAGGTACAATTGATTTTGTAAAATTGAATTTCATATAATTATATATATTGATGTTTGGTTTCAAACTTTTAAATATGATTTTCATATATTTAAAAATGATTTGGTATTGTTACATTTGGTTTAATTAGAATTACTAAGTTATTAAAAAAAAAGTATTTTTTATTTTAAAAAATTGTCCAACACTAAATTTTACTAGAAAAGAATTAGACAGTTTTTAGGTGATTTCGATCAATTACCTCAATAGAAGCAAATTTCTAACTAATTACGTTGGCCAATTCTTAATGATTATAAATTTTCCTAAAATCAATTTTAAAATTTGCCAAACATCAGGTTCGGAAAGAAAGATAATGGTCATGTGAAAATCAATTTCAAACATACTATCCACTGAAGTACTTTTCGATTAAGTGATGGTGCATCTTTTCAATGCAATTGTGGAAAAATTCCTATATTACAATAATATAGAAATTTTCCATATTATCTCTATTTATTATGTGCACGTCAATGTATTTTTAAAAAGAGAGTGTGAATGGTGTGAATGCATTTTTAAACAAGGAGAATATAATGTTATAGTACTAGAAAATTTTCCTTGTGAATGGCATGAAGAACAATCTCCCTTTCCTATGATGGATTCACATTGGAATAGTGTCCATGCCACATATTATTCAAAGGAAAAAAAACGTAACATAAGATTAAAGAAATCAATCCAAAGAGATCATCCAAAGTTTCAAAAGATGTTTCAAATAACAAAGTAAATGAACTTTTCTTAACATAAAAAAGCACACACTATAATAGTCGGAAATGGCCCTATATAGTTCTCTATATATAGTATTTATATGATATATATATATAACAACATTCATTTACATTATCCATTTTGTTGATCAATCCCTCTCGCCCAACACAAACAGAAAAAAAAATCAAAAATTCATTTTAGTATGTATATGGATGTTTATAAAGCTAAAGATGAAATTGTAATAAACTATATATATTCTTCAATTTTCATCAGGGCATATTTGTTTAAATACCAGCAAACGACTTGTGGTTTTGGGGCCATGGAGGACACTGTCGATCTGTGTTTGAACATCTTGATCTCCATAATTTACTACTTGTAATTTGAGATCTGAAATTGGTGACCATGTTGAATTGCAATTATTGTTCTTATTGCTCTTCTCTGATCTCTTATTTCCGTTCTTGTTATTCACCACTCTGTAATATCTCTTCTGATCCATATTATATCCTTCGATATCCTACCAATAATCACCCCATAAAGAAAACACAAATGTTACAGTATAAGGTATCACACTATAATAGGTATCTCCATAATAATATGACATTGTCCACTTTTAACATAAGTTAATGACTCTACTTTTGATATTCAAAAGACCTCATCTCATTGAAGGTAATTTTATCCCCTTATAAATCTACGATCATCTAGTCAATATGAGACTTTACTTGATTGCTTTCAAACAATATTAACATAATCTCAAAGATTAGTTAGAATTAAGAGTGTGTTAACCACGATAACATAAAATATATATTTTTATTCTAGTCCTTATAATCAAGACAAAATAATAAAATAAAAATAATAGCAGCCACCATGTCTCATCCCACCTGTTGTCTTCTTGACTTGACTGACTTCTAATCTTCACGTTTATAATTTAAAATAATTTGTCTGCAATTCATTAATTAATTAACAAAAAGAGATACAACAACCAAACTGTTCATCAACTCCGTGGGGTTTTCCAGTTTTCATTTTTATTCTCAATGTATTATAATATTTTCCATTCACAAATAAGAAAATAGAAAAATAAATTCGACTTGATGAAACAATGATATATATATAAAAGAAACCCACTATTTTTTAATATATATATATTACTGACCTGTAATTTTTTTCTTGGCTGACCAGAAAGAAAGAGCAGTCTGCAAGAAAATTAGGATTTTGGAGCTGTCTATATTATATGATTTATAGAGATAAAGAAAAGAAAAGTGTTCTTAAAGGGTAAGGGATTTTTTGTAGAAAGAATAATATTCCAAAAGGAAAATCACTCAAAATTGTTATTTACTTAATTGTATGGTAATTTTGGGCTGGCAGTGTAAGTTGAGACTTTCCTTTTTAACTTTTAGCCTTTTTCCCTTTTTAGTTTATTTTTTCCTTCTGGATCCGTAGGTAATTAATTTTTATAGTAATCAATAGTCATAAGTGATTAATTCTATGATAATAATGTACTAAATACTAATTAAAAATCTATAATAAAATAAAAGAGATTTATTTTTCAAATATCTTTGATGAGTGTAAAAGAGATTAATTAATTTATTTTGCCAATTTAAATGTTTTATCCTTAAAAAAAAAAAAAAGCATAATCCAATAATTAGAGCTTGATTTTGGTAAAAGTAATTTGCTTTTAGAAGTATTTATGAAAATCCTTTGCAAAAAAGGTAATTTATGAAGATCCGAATAAGTTTTAGAAATTAAAGAAAAATAGCATTTAAATATCTACTTTTTACTTTTAAAAAACTCATTTTTGAAATTTTAGTAAGGTAAAAATTTAAGAAGGTTCTTCTGTTAATATTTAGAGTTATTTTTAAATATAAGAAAATGAATCAATTTATTTATAAATATAGTGTCTTTTAGTGTCTATCACATATAAACAATAACATTTGACTATATTTGAAAATATTTTCAGTCATTTTACCATTTAAAATAATTATCCTTATATTTAATATTTTTTTCTTTTTGAAACAATTTATTCTTATATTAATTTTTCATCATGCATACGTCTCTTATTATTTAATTAACGTACTTCGTGTTTTTTTAAAAGGAATTTTAATGATTTCATATTTAGATTGAAATTAATTATATATTTCTTTTCAATAATAAGTGTTCAAATAAGAAAAGTTATTGAAGTAAAACCTGGTGGGATTCTAATAACTCACTAAACTTGGATTTTTCACAATAAAATTTTCTATTATAAATATTATAACAATAAATGTCCATTAGACACTCATATTTAGTGTCCACTTATCAAGTGTAATATCCACAAATATTGTACATCTGTCTCAAGATTATACATTATTATTGTCCATATAATTCACCTCTTACTTGCCAAATTACCTAAAATAGTGGGATTTTGGTGGGTTTTGGAAGACATACACACATTGGTGAAGAATCCAAAAGATTGAAAAATTAGTGGAGAATTTTGGAGAATTTTTTCAATTTCCATTTTAGTCATTTTAGTCATTTTATATTTTAGTTATTTATTTTTTTTATATATTATTATTATATTATATTTCTCCCATATTCGTGTTCTTGTTGTGCATCGTTGTGCTCCTCAATTTCATGTCTTTTTGTGGCCAAACAAAATAACGAGTTATTGATAAAAGATATTTAGACTTAATGTTGTTGTTTCTTTTTCATCTTCATGTTTTTTTTTTCTCTTAGTAAATGTTAACTTTTTTATATTCAAAATGTTGTTTTTCTTATTATAATTATTTTCTTTTAATGAAGAAACCTGGATCATTTTCATATGTTGGGTGATTAAAAAATGAGCAAAGAAGATTTATGTCTGATAGACAGTAGAACTACACACAAGACTTACAGGTAAAAGATACTTTTCCAAATTGACAATGCTAGAAGCAAAAGTAAATACAATATCAGGTCCTACAAACCTGAGTGAATGATTTGGAAAAGCAAATATTTTTTGCCTAGAGGAATAAAATTTACAATTGACAATGTATTGTTCCCTAGTCAATCAAAGAGATATCTATTAAGTTTTAAAGATTTATGTTGGAATGGTTATCATATTGAGATTGATAGTAAAAATAATATGGAATTTCTATATATTATTTTTACTGTCCCAATTGAAAAACGTATATTGAAACATATACAACAATCAAACTGAAGTTCATGAATTCAGATATATTTGTTATTTTGGCATGATAGATTAGGTCATCTAGAATCTATAATGATAAGAAGAATTACTGAGAATTCAAATCGACATCTATTAAAGAGCTAGAAGATTTTTCAATCTAGTGAATTATTATATAATATGCTTGCTTTCAAGGTAAATTAATAATTAGACCATCACCAGCCAAAGTAGAAACTGCGTCACTTGCATTTTTAGAACGAACTCATGGTGATATATGTGGTTCTATTAGCCCACCAAGTAGACCATTTAAGTATTTTATGATATTAATAAACGTAGCAGATGGTCATACGAGTATTTACATTACAAAAGTTAGGGTCTATCGCAGCGGTTTTTATATGCTATGACGATAATTTTAAACCGTTGGGAGGCATTTCGTAGCGGTTAGCAAACCACTGGCAGAAGTTGTGTTGAAAGGGTCAATTGCAGCAATTTTAACAATTGCTGGAATCAACTTCAATAACCGTTGCAATAGGTACCTATATTGTAGCGGTTAATTACATCAAAATACAACATTTTAGTATTTGTTGTTTCATGTGCAACAATTTAGTAACTGCTATGATCATATGTGAACTACTGCAATTACGATCTCATTGGCAATAGTTCTTTAAATAAATTAGCAACGGTGAATAACCTCTGCTAATTCGGATCGATTAAGAAAATAATAGGAGCACCTTATAACTACTGTAATTTAACCCTATTGCAAGATTTATTATCGCTTCAATAGTTTTGATATCTGCAACGATATTTTTTCTTTATTGCCCCAATTTTTGTAAACATTAAAATTCTTTGTTAACTACTGCAATAATTAATTGATCTTATATGAACAATTTCAGTTCTTATATCACAACAGTTGTTACAATCTATTTTCCAACAAATTTATATTGTAACTATAATTCTTTTCGCATTTTACATCTATTTTCCAAATTTCATTTGCACTTCCAAAAATAATGACAACTCAAAATTGCTAGGGGAAGTAATGATATACTAATCAAGAATTAACATAAAAATTGCAAGATAAAGTATTCAAAATCCTACTCAAAATGCAATACCAAATTGTGATAAAATATGCCCAACATCAATAAAAGAAAGTGAAAACAAACTACCTATCACCTATCACCATTCAATTTTTAAGTTTAAAACTTTGTTATTGAAATTCATGTGAATTTGATCTACATCTTTTGTTACTCTCCGGTACATTTTTCCTTTGATCCTATTAAAAAATTTTAAAAAATGTATTAGATTGAGAAATGTATTAAAATAATAATATTAAATAAACTAACTTATATTTCCTACCTCTCTTGAATTGTCATCCAAAAAAGCCCCACTATTGTTGCCAACTTGGGTAAAATTCAATTGTTCCAATAATGAAAGCACTTTCTTCATATCTGACTGCATGTTTGCCACTTCGGACTCTAGTTTTGTTAGTCAAGATCTTTCTTCTATAATTTCATGGTTTTTCATACTTGTCTCAGAAGTGATCTCAGCCCTTGCAAATTGATGGTATTTAGTTTTAAAACTTCAGTGGGTCTTGGTCCTAATCTCATTCCACGAATGCGTCTAGAATGCTCTTTATCCATGACTTGTTCAAACACCCCCTTCTCTGTAGGCATAGCTCTTGAGGTATCTACATTTTGACTCATACATTCTTGAAATTTTTCCTATCAAAGAATGAGATTATAATTAGTAAATAATAAAACTTTTAATTTTTTAAAAATTAATTTAGAACTTACAGCAATTTTAGCAAACTTCTTATCCATGTAACTTCCATCTTTCCGTTTATGAGTAGCTAGAAGTCTCTTTCCGTTTATGAGTAGCTAGAAAGACTTCTACCCTAGTGGGATCTTTCTCCCCCTCTTCTTTTTATCGTTTAGCAAACTAGTCAATATGTGAATCATAATTTGCTAAACAATACAAATGTATAGAGAAAATTACTATCTCATCTGTTTGACGTGTCAGACTTTTTCTTCCACGTCAATGAGTAAATTTTTATTTTTATTTTTTGATGTATCTCAATATTTCTTGCACTTCATCTATGAGATAAATGTATAAATTTAGAGTTACATAAAATGATCAATTTATAATAATAATAATAAAAAAAATTAACAAGATACCATTCCTTCTGATGAGTACCAAAAAGAGACTACGCCAGCCATTGATCCTAGGTATGTTGTCATGTTTATGTTTCAAGCATTCATCTTTTTATCATATTTTGAAATATACTTTCCTCATAGATTATGTTTATAGCCACTCCATTTTCTAGATAATGATGATAAACACCAATTTTTATGCTTTTCTCGAACGGTGAATTTTAACTGAAAAATAACAAAGTCAAGTATAATAATAAGCAACATAGATATGAAAAATTCATACAACATATAATTTGGTTTATATACCTTAATAATATGCCAAACTTCTTCCTTGTATATATTTAAGTACCTTTCTCCAATCATCATAATTTAGGAGACAAAGATTGCAAGTTCTTGCAATAGTCCCCAAGAAATTTCCCAAAGCATTTGAACCAACTTTTATAGGTTGGTTCAAACTATTGAATTCGACTACAACCTTCTAATCTTCTTTTAAGTTCGAAATATTAGACATGCATATTTGACTACATGTCTTACATATCCCAGATGAATCTTTTCTTAAAGAAAAAAAGTTAGACATTTAAATTATAAAACTTAAATGTCAATTCATATAATAAATTCATACATATCTACTACATCAATATCACCATTAACTGTTAAATTAGCTTCTGTATCAATATTAGCTTCCTCCAAATTGCTAGTGTTTCCTTTTAAAGGACTAGACTAAAGAAGTTGTGACTCAAATACTTCAGCTATTTTTTTTTTGTTTATGACTAACTTTATATTGTAAACGTTTAGTTAGTATATGTTATAAATACCTCTGATCAGAAAAACAAAAATAGAGAGTTGAGTTCATCATTTTCTATTTTTCTGCAAGTTATACGCAATCTTCTTAGTGAAAAGAATTTAAATCTTCCCGTGGACATAGGCATCTTGACCGAACTACATAAACCTTTGTATTTCTTCTTCCTGTCTTTATCTTCTTTGTTCGTTCGACTGTAATCTTTCTGCAAATTGCGGCAAAATAATCTTGTTTCAAATCGCATCAAATTCAAAGTATCGAGTTGAATCGTGCATTAATTTTTACTATCAAGTAGCTTCGAGTCAGATGTTTTTTGCCTTCGAGTCGCATCGAGTAAAGATCAAGACTCATCAAGAGTATTGTTTAGCATTAATCAAGTTCCATCGAGGATTGAACAGAAACTCATCAAACAAAGAAGGAAATTCGCATCGAGCATCGAGTATCCTTCATCGAGTATTTTGACAGAGTCTTTCTCAGTCATTTCTTCATCTTCTCAGTGTTGATCTTGAGTAATTGGGCCTAGTGAAGATTGAATAATCCAACATGGACTCTATGACCACCACATGACGACAACCACTAGTTGAAGGAATATTTCACTGAAAAAAAAAAAGAGAAAGAAATAGCAAGAAAATTTTATACTGAAAATACAAAATTTAAGACAACTAGAATTGTTAAAATGAAAAAATATAACTTATAATTTTCAATTTTATTTATATGTCTAAGAATCAGAGTCAGTTTATCATTCAAATTTTCGTTTGTACCAACATTTAATGAATAGTGATTCCGTCGGCATCACCCTTGGCTAAATTAAAGTAGTAAAAGCATCATCATAAACATCATCCAACGAAGGTACGTTAGATGACGTAATCTCATAATGATTGCTCTCAATTTCACTTGACAAGTTCCCCATACCACATGTCACAAGGTTTAGTATGAACAACAATACTCCATTCAGGTTTTTTTGGATCCGAAATGTAATATACCATTTTTGTCTGAGATGCAAAGATAAAAGGCTTATGCTCTATTAATTCTCTAAAGTATAATTATACATGTCAACTTTTTTACTAATTCCTATAGTTGGATCCACCTAGTCACATTTAAAACAAAACAACCTTGAATCGATCATAATAATTTAATTCGATAATGTCTCTTAAAATTTCATAGTATATAACATCTCCTACTATTGGATTTCTGTTTCGTAAGTTAGCATAGCTTGTAATTTGTGCTACCACTGACACTCCACTATTTTGTGTTTTCGTGGATGCATCTTTATCCTTTGTATGGAAGGAAAACCTATTTATATTATATCTATCATACTTTTTAAGACTTTATTAAGACCGAGCAAGCAATAACTTCATCTTAAACTTTATCTCCTAATTTTGAAACCTCATATCAAAATCTATACTACAAATGAATCATTCATAAAATATATATGATGGAGAGTTTTTTTTATACATTTACATGTAACTGAAACCACTCATGAAATGATTCATTGATAATTTTATCAATTTCATTTCAAGATGGTAGTCTCTTCACTATTTTATCATACTCTCTACACATAACAATACTTGTTATGATATTTTTATCATCATAATTTTTATCCCACATACTACACTTTTACCAAAAACCACATTAACGGAAGGGTTTTAGAGTTGGGCCATAAATTTCATTATGATCGAAGATTTGATGGAACTATTGAAGATCAAATAGCCTCCATGACATCTTCAGGCTCTAAGTACTTTAACAATTACCTTATATGACCCATGAAACAAATTTCCTGTGTTCCTTTAATTTTAATGAGCTAATGTTGAATCCATAAGAAGGACATGCATATTTAGACTGAGTATTCCATCTGTTGGATTTTATGCTCTAAAACTCGTAAATTATAAATGTAATTAATTGATCGTTATCAATAAAGAGTTATCGATATTATTTCAATAAATGTTATCGATTGTGTTGTATTCTATTTTGTCTTAATAATTCTAAATCCAATAAACTAACATCCTAGGTTGTTGATGCGTTGTGAATGTGATGAAATAATGGTATGAAATTGTGGTGATGGATTATGCGTTGCACATGCAAGTTTTCCTAGTAAAACCCAAGTATAAATCTTACTAGGTTTCCTGGTAAGTCCAGGATCGAACACAGGGACTACTGAGATATTATGCGTTGGTAAATTTTTTATTCTTTTGTGGTGACAAATACAAATAAGTGGTTGATGTATTATTTTAAGTATAGATCCTATACAATGGAATTGAGTAAAGAGTTGATGACAATGAAAGTTAAAATGAGTATGAGGGGAACAGGTTGAAAATGGATTTAGCTAACATTTCCTAAGATTGCGTTCAAGTTATGCGATCATGTTACACACACACAACAGCATGTCATCTCTCAATGTAAATGTCATAGTTTCTATTTCTAGGATGCATGCGATATATATGATAATGTCGAGAACTTATGTCTAAGCCTCTATTCTTGTCTATGCGATGATGAATGTTACACACATACACAAGGTGACCACATACTATCATATCCTATTTCTAGGGTGCATGCGATGCATGATAGAAAACAGAACTTATCTCTAAGTCTCTATCTCTTGCTTATGCGATTCTAATCTGACTCTTTCAAGCCTAGATTCTAACCTGACTCTCTCAAGTCTAGGTTCTTTCTTTAGACTACTCTCTAAAATATCTCTAAAGGGTGAAGGATGTATACATAAGACAGGATGATCGCATAAAGTGAAGATCTTAGGTCATGCTAGCTAAGTACTTCTCAACCCATTCAGAAATTTAGCTACTCATGTGAAATGTGAAGAGATTGAACAGATGTTGAGAGGCAAATTCCATTTTATAAATAAAGTCAGAATACAGAACAACAATGGAAAGTAGGGATAAGAAGCCCGATAGCAATGCTTGCTTTCCGAGGCTTTTACACTGTCTTTTACTCTTTTCTGCCCAAAAGAATGTCCTTGCTTTCACTAGTGTCAGCCCTCTCTCCATTTATAGGGCCTCCTAGCAGTCTTTTGACCTATCCAGGAGTGATCTCTCGGCATCTTCTTCTCTCCACTCGCCTCCGCCTCTAAGTATAAGAACAACTATAGACTAACGGCTATCTATGATCTATTTTCTATGTATATGGCGAACTGTGTATATTTGAAACTATATCTAACTCTTCAAACTCCTTTAACGAAGGTGGCTTTCAGTATTTATAGAGCTCAAGGTGAAGAGGCTTTTTTCTCTCTAATGATTACCATGATGGGAGGTCATTAAATCTCTGTCTGATGCGCCAATTAATGGTCACCGAAAAGTTGAATGTACTTACTACAGTGTGTCGTTAACGGCTTGTCAACTAAATTTGGATTCGACAGTCATCAGCTTTCTATCCCATCATGATTTATAAGCTTTCACCTTGATGCACCGTCTTTATGTAGCCACTTTCTTGAGCAAATTATCGCGAGTACATACGATCACATGGCTTTACAGTCGCAATCTTCCAATGCGCTCGGATGTCGAATTCCTTGGATCATAATTTTCTTTGTGCCAACGCATTTTCCTACACAAAATAAGTAAATTAGTTGCTTTAATGCGATGGGTGCATGCGATCGCAACATTCTCAACTTAATGCTTTTGGACACAATTTTGCATATTTTTACCGTCGCATTCCCACATTATTTTATATCTTTGTGTTGTAATAATGTGCATTTCTACCCGTTATCAGCTATCTTATGAGTCTTAAACGTTATGTGGAAACATACATGGATCAATGTTCAAGATGCAATCTAAAGGGTCTATAGTATAGGGATGAGGCTGGGTACTTTATCTTGGTAAGACCATAGATACAACCTACTTTGTATCTGATACAAATGCAATGATCCAACGCATACATGTAGGTGACATGGGAGTAGGGGTATCCTATGCAATGAGTTTGCATAAGATTGGATCCTAAAATAGTAACTACTAGATGTAACACCGTTGACTAATTAGATTTCTATTTCAATAGGATGACTAATGTGTTTAAATATGCAATGGAGTGAGTGCTATGTGATGTCTTATTAATGCGTTTTTTAATTTAGTTAGACCTAAGTATAAATCCAATTAGTCCTAGTGAGTCCAGGGCCGAACTCAGGGATTACATTCTATATATGCATTGGCAAATATTATTTCGATCTTGAAACGAGTTGTTTACTAGATATGTGATGAGTTTGTTCTTATTTTATTGCTAAAATAAAAAGTGATAAATGCGATGGAAATCACAATCGTAAGTGAAACAGTCTATGCGAGAAGTACAAGATTCGAATGAATAAAGGTAGGGTTGAGAAATATATTCACTATAATTCTTAAGTAAAATCATAAATCATATGTTCAAGCAAACTACTCAAAATTACAACCTACACTTCTCAGTGTATTTAGGCACCATATCCTATCTCTAGGAAGCATGCAATGAGTACTTGATGCAAAAGATGTTTCTTTATTTCTAAAGATGCTCTCTTCTTGATTTATGAGGTCTAAATCTTTGGCCTTTTCAAACCTAGATTTGATCTACTTGGAATAATCTTTTGACTTATTCAAATAGTTTATAAAGCATACATAAAATAAGTTGAATGCATGATTAAGCCTTACTTAGTTCATGTTAGCTGCAATGTTTCTCAACCCATAAAGAAATTAGTTACTCATGGTAAAAGTTGAGGAGATGGATAAAAGATAAATCATAGATGCATTCATATTGAGAAACAGGAGCCTTTCAATGTTTTATACAATACAAATAACAATTGTGGAAGAAAAAAGAGAGATAAAGAATCAAGTTGTGGTATGTAATTCCTTGCTCTCTTCAGTTCTATAGATGACTACTTCACAAAGAGTGTGTTGAAGGTGAGGTTCCTTTCTTGCTTCAGAGAGAAATCCTAAGCTTTCGTTTAAGATTACATGAGGGCTCGAAGGAGATGTGTTTTTGAATTAAGAATTTGAGCAGGGTTTTTCTCCAATGTTTTGGCTCTTAGCTATCAGCTATCCTTCTTTTTCTTCTTCTTCTTTGCATGAAAATCTTGTTGGATATTTATATGCGTCAAGGAGTAACTTTTTCTTCTATCACTAATGATTATGCTGATAAGGTGCATTAATTTTCATACCCTAATGCACTGCCTGCTCCACGTCAAAAGTTCATTGACTTTGTCATAAAGCTTTCTTGTCAGCTACCAACTCCGTCTCTGATTTAGCTCAAATCTCCCACTCCCAAATTTAGAGGGCAGCAAAATCCTCATAGCTGAAAATTGAATTAAGCAATAGTTTCAGAAAGATATCGCAAAAGATGTTTGAGATAAAGCTTGCATGCATACTAATTTCGAGAAATGTTTTCTAAGGCAAAGTCCTAAAGCTTAGTACTGACATTAGACATACTAATCATTGTGTTGGTAACATAGTGTCATCATTGTGGTCATTTGTGGAACGCAACCAAAACACAGAAGACTATTAAGCGATCAAGAAAGATATGTAAGAGACAAACTAAAAGAAAAGACAAAGAAAAGTTGGCGCTTAAAATGGAATTCATAGTCATTAATTATAAAATTATACGATAACAAGTATAAAGATAAAAAACATGAAAAGCAAACACCCCCACATTTATTTTTCACCCACATCATTGTTATTTTACTCCTATGATGGTGCGTTTTCTTTTTAAAATTATAAAGAAGTTTGGAGATGCGAGGGAATAGCTGGTCCAACCACGAGGCGAGCACGACGTCTTGGAAAAACTGAAGCATGAAGTGAAATTGCTTATTCTACCTCTACGTTTGCTAGCGAATGAAGCTTATGGTAACGGTCTGTTGGCATTGAACTTCTGGTACTTGGCATTGCACAAATTATCTTAACTCGTTGTGTTGCATAATGAGTTATTGTTGTTGTCGCATCAAGTTACTCATCTAAGTTGCGATCATGTTTTGTTGTCACAACAATTCATCAAGACCTCCTAAGATGGGCTCATGGAGGTCATAATGAAGGAATCTGTACCATCCGTCAACTTCTGGGTCAACTTTTTCAGACGCATTGGAATTCTAGCGTTGGCTTCTTTTGTTAACTTGGTGTCCGTTGGTCTTATCAATGTCAGATCCTCCACCTACTTTAAGTGTAGGAGATGGTAGGCTTGGCTCATCAGTAGTGGGAATGGTTGGTTAGAAGCTTGGAGCCAACTCCACAAGGACCAGTACCTTTTGTGTAAATTTAGGGAAAAATGAGGCGTTGTAACTTTGGCGTGATAGGAAGAATGAGGAGAGAAGGTTCTTCAAGAGGGAGAGGGCGTTTGTTTAGATCAATGCCTATTCTAGTGGACTCTCTATGTGATGGTGATGCAAAGGGTTCATCAAGTTTTTCTAGATGCATGGAAGAGTCTGTCCTAGGTTTAGGCGAGGAGATTTTACTTCAACCTGTGGGAGACTTCTCAACTTAGGGTCATGCGATCACCCTTTCATCAATGTTTGGCGAAATGGCCATTTTTTGCTTCTTGTGTTGAGTAGGTTCTTGAGGGGTTTGGGCTTGTTGGGTGATGCATTATTTTATGCGATGAAATAATGGAGTAGAATGCGATGGTGGAATATGCGTTGTGCAAACAAGTTTTCCCAGCAAGATCCAAGTATAAATCCTACTGAGTTACCTGGTAAGCCCAGGATCGAACATAGGGACTAAGGAAGACAATATGCGATGGTAATTTTAGATCACTTTGTAGTAACAACTAAATCAATGGTTTGATTGGTTTGTTGTTTAAGGTATAAAAAGTATGCGGCAGATTTGAGAAAAGAGTAATAATGTGACAGATACATTGAGTATGCAGAGGAACGGGTTGAGAAGGTCTTTAGCTAGTGTTTCCCGAGAATGCGTTCAAGTTATGCGATCATGCTACACTCATGCGATAGCAAATCATTTTCCAATGCAAATTCAATGGCTCCTAATTTTAGGACGCATGCGATGAATACGATAATGTCTATAGAGCTTATTAAATCTCTACTTCTTGCCTATACAATGACGAAAGATGCACACAAGGACAAGGTGACCGCATACAATTATATCCTATCTCTAGGGTGCATGGATGCGTGAATAGCAAACAGAGCTTATTCCTAAGCTTCTACCTCTTGATTATGCAGTCCTAATCCAACTCTCCCGAGCCTAGATTCTAATCTGACTTTTTCAAGCCTAGATTCTATCCTTAGACTACCCTCCTGAGTATCTCTAATGAACGAATGACGCATATCTGATACAAGATAATCGCATAGCATGAAGATCTCAAGTTATGCTAGCTAAGTGCTTCTCAACCCATTCGAAAAATTTAGCTACTCATGCGAAATGTACAGAGAGTGGACAGATATAAAGATGCAATTTCCATTCTTATAAATAGATTCAAGTACAAAATGACAATGGAAAATAAGGGTAGAGATCCTGGTAGCAATATCTTGCTTCCCAAGGCTTTTACACTGTTATCTCTATTCTGCCTAAAAGATGTTCTTGCTTCCGCAAGAGTTGGCCCTCTCTCTGATTTTGACACTCCCCGGCACTCTTTTGAGTTCACCAGGACGATCTCTCGGTGTAATCTCCCTTCGCTCGCTTTCGCCTTCTAATTAAAAGAAAAATTATGAATAAGGCTAACTTCTATCTATATGGTGAATTCTGTAAAACTAAACGAACTCCTTCACTCAAGGTGGCCTTCGATATTTATAGAGCTTCAAGGTGAAAAGCTTCTTCTTTCTTATGATTGCACTGATGGGATGGCATTAATTCTCTGTTTGATGCGTCGAATAATTGTCATCGAAAAGTTGAGTGTACTTGCTACAGTAGCTCATTAACAACTTGTCAACTTAATTCGAAATCGACCGTCATCAGCTTTTTATCCCATCGTGATTTATTAAGCTTTCACCCAGATGTGCCCACCTTGATGCATCGGCTCTATGTGGCCACCTTTTTTAGCAGATTTTCGCGAATGCAAATGATCGCATAGCCTTGCAGTCACAATCTTTTATGCATTCAGACGTTATTTTCTTCGGATCGCATTTTCGCCTTGCGTCAATGCATTTTTTGCATAAAATACATAAGTTAGTTATTTTAATGCGATGGACGCATGCGATCGCAATGTTGTGAACTAATTGCTTTTGGACGCAATATTGTATATTTTTACCAACGCAATTCTCCATTGTTTTATCACTTAGCACTGTAATAACGTGCATTTCTGCCCGTTATCACACCCCCAAATTTAAACAATGCTTGTCCTCAAGTATAAGCTAAAGATTTCCTTTAGAAAGTCGACCACCTTCTCTTTCCTAGATTTCTCAAGGATGCCTTATTCAAATCCTTGTACCAAACTCTTCTTAATTTTTATCCAGGCCTCTTAAAATATTTCTAAAATTTAGGGACCGCAAGTTTAAACTTCAAAAAGACTTTACTAGATTCTAGGGCATCAAATGATTTATTTCATAAAAAAAAAACTTTTCCAACTAGGTTGTTTTCAAATGATTTTTATCCTTTCGTATTTTAAATATATATATATATTCTATGACCTTGCACTGATCCAAGTGCCTAGCCTTCGTTTTGGCTTTTCCTCACATGTGTCATGCGGATATCCAACTACGAGCAAGGCACTCTTTCTCAGTCTAAACTCATGCCCATTTGGCAGCGGAGATGCAATCATTTATTTATGCGTTGATCACGATTCCTACCTTTATTTTGGCTTGCCTCCATATGTGTCATGCGGACATCCAACTATGAGTAGGATCCGATCGCAACATTATGATTTTTTTTTAACCTAAAAATAGCAAGGTTGAAAATGAATACCGCACCCCAAATTTAAAATGTAGCAATGTCCCCATTACTGAAAGATTGAAAGAAGTCATGCGATGCTCTTAAGAAGTTTCATAAAAAGTCAGTTTGAAAGAAAGCTAGCAGGCCACTATCTTCTAAAAATATTTCATGAGATGACTGTCCTAAAATTAAGTTGACTCTAGCATATATGAAAAAATAGAGGCATGTGTTTCATCATTGAAATCCTAATTGACAAAGAGAAATAATGCAGTGACTTACTAAGTTAATCGATGTTAAATGATTGCGCCGACCAAAGAGGTTGCGATGCTAAAATGATCAAAGTTAAAATGCGATGCGATAGTGCAAAATTTGGCATAAATAAAGTTAAGGAAAGATACAACCCCTAAATTTGCACTATCGTCCGCATTATTTGTGAACGCATCCTGCTTTGCGGCGAACTGCTCTTTTTAATTGCGGTGACGAAATAAAGTAGTTGCGTCTTCCGTGTAGCGCCTCCGCAATCGTTCAGCTCGATCATTGCAATGAAAACATTGAGAGGGTCAAATAATAAAAAAACAAAGTTAACAAATTTTTTTAAAGATAAATAAATGATAATCGAAATAAAAGAAGAGTAGTAAGAGTTCATTAATCATTGGTAAGAAAAGGATATTCCAAAAGACTTGCGCCCCTGATGATTTTCTGTCACATGCCAGTGCAGGGGCCACTCGATTTTTCTTCATTCCGGATTTCTCAGGTCTACAGAGGTCTTTTCCCGATGAAAATCACCTCCACAATATATCTTGATTCTTTGCCCGTTAACCTTAAACGTGCGGGTCCCTTCCTCATTAATCAGCTCTATCGCGCCATGCGGGGATACTTCTTTGATTAGAAAGGTCTGAACCATCATGACTTTAATTTTTCGGGAAAAAGTCGTAGCCGTGAATTGAAAAGTAAGACCATTTATCCGACATGGAGATTCTTCCCGCATAGTTGTTTGTCATGCCAACGTTTTGCTCATTCTTTGTAAATTTTGGCATTCTCATAAGCTTGCGTTCTTCATTCATCCAGCTCGATCAATTGGAGTTTTCTTGCTTCCCCTGCTGTCTTTAAGTCGAAGTTAAGCTTTTTTACCACCCACAACGCTTTGTGCTCCAGCTCAAGTGGTAAATGACATGTGATGACATGCAGAAATGCATGTCATCTTAGGCCTTTTATTTAGAATTATGAAGGCTGTTAAGTAGAATATGCGGCAATTATGTTAGGAATTCATGAGAAAATGAGCTTGCGTCGTTCAGCATGATGAATCTCGGCTAACCCATTATTATGCGTTATTATGCGTTCAATTGTCTATTTTTATAGCTAACGCAGGAAGTGGACGCAAACGCATAAACGGACTATTGCATAGACGACCGCATACGGAGAAAGTCTCCATCACAAAGGCAAACGTGTTCGATCAACGCATGGGTGTTGTGGTAATCATCCGCATGCGTCCATCGCATGGGAGTTGCGCTCATTAAGCGATTACAGTCATCGTGTAGAAGTTGCATTATTAAATGAATGCAGTCACTACATGATTGCGGCTACACGATAACGCATGATAAAGGGATCAATGCAAGGTTGGTAGAATGAACACATCAACGCATCTCTCGGAAAAATAAAAAAGATGATGTTGACATCTCACCTACCACGCTGTTAGCAGCAGAGATTCAAAAAGGACTAAACGCGTCGCGAATGTCAGAATCAGAGCAGTCTATTAATGTTGTCGACGATCCAAGCTCTATATAAAGAAACTAGTGAGCAGAATTTCAACTTATCCAAGGTTTTCACCTGAGGTTCGCCTTAGGATGGATCCTTGTGATCCAAACAAATACGTGAGAGGAAAGCTTGAGAGTTCTTCACCTCCTTCATCCATTCCGAGTGACAACCGGAGCATTCGACCGGAGCTAGATCTCGAGAGAATCAGCTCCACTGCCCTTCCATGGCACCACCGACAGCCTTGACGCACATCCACTGGAAGCAAGTCATTGCTTCCAGCTGGTCCTTTCATTTTCTCTTCTTTTCTTATATTGTATTGTATTACATTTTGTGATTAAGGATTTAATACATTATATGTTTAATGCATTTCTGTGTTTCCTTTGATTCCATCTCCATCATTCTTTACTTAGCATCCATAACTTCATTGCATCACTTAGTGAGATTGCTAGAGTATCGCACACTTAATCATGTGGATTAGGGATATGAAGCATGTAGCAAACCATCGAGAGGTGTGTGTTGGGTGAGTGTGTGAGTAAACCTTATTTACTTAGTGTGAAGCTAACGCAGTGTCTGTCTATGAGTAAAGTTAGCAACAACCAACTGCTGGGGGGGGTAAGTGGTTGGTCGCATTAAGTAATGTAAGCTATTGTTCACTAGAGATAGGAATAATCTTATGTCAGCAAGTTCATGCGGTTACCTTGTCTTATGAGCGCATCATTCATCACTTAGGCATACTTGAGAGAGTAGTCTAAAATCCAAATCTAAGACTCGAGAGAGCAGATTGGAACGTATAAGCAAGAATGGGGAACTTAGAGATAAGCTCCATTTGCTATCACACAGCGTATGCACCCTACAGAAAGGATATTGTATGCATGCAGGAAGTAGGATATGGTGGTATGCAGCCATCACACTTGTGCGGCGAGAGCACGTGAACGGGTTATGGAGGTTTAGGCAGGCATAGGCTTCCCGACACTATTGCAGATACATCGCATACGTCCTAGAGTTAGGTTCAAGTGTGTGTAGCATGATAGCATGACTTGCATTGACGAAGGTTGCCCTTGCAGTAACTCTTAAGGGTTGCAATGAAGACATCTCCACATTTTATCTATTTTTCCATCCGTTTACTTCCTGCCAATAGTTGTCTCTCATTCATATTCTCATTGTATTGTCTACTAGTTAGAAGTAGGAGTAGTGTTAGCTTAGCAACCCCTCCATCATTGTTTTATTCAACCGCCACATGCACATTACCACATTCATCCAGCTACAAGTCCCTGAGTTTAATCTAGATCACCCGAGAAACTTGCGTTCGCGTTATACTTGGCGTGAGCGTAAGAAAACTTGTGACAGGCGCATGGTCATCGCATACATTTGTTAACGTAAAGTCATTCCAACGCATGACCACGACACATGATAATCAACATATACTTTAAGAATATGCATCGCATATTACGTCCACGGAATTTTAGTTGTCGAGTAATTGACATCTAATTTCCCATCATCAAGTTTTTGGCGCCGTTGCTGGGGACTTGGCAGCTAATTTTTTGTTGAGTTTTGTGTCTCTGCAGGCAGCCTTTTTATCTTGGGAGTATTGCAACTTGTACGACTAGGTTGCAAACAATATTAAAGTGTAGGCGATTGATGCTTGTATTTATGAAGTGGAAATATGGATGATATGCGTTGATGGATTTGCGTTGTGCACTCAAGTTTCCCCAGCGGAATTTAAGTGTAAATTTCTCTGAGTTTCCTGGTAAGTCCAGGGTCGAACTCAGGGACTTGTGAAAATAGATTGCGTTGGTGATTTTTATGAAGACTTTGTGGTAACCAGTTAAATAAATAACTGTTGGGTTTGTTGTTTGCGTTGATGAAAAATAAATAACAAATGCGGCGGAGTTTGAAAGGAGTTGGTAAACGGGAGATGCAATGAATATGCGGTGAACGGGTTGAGAAGGGTTTTGACTAACACTCCCTAGAATGCATTCATGCTATGTGATCATGCAACATGCATACAATAGTAAACCACCTCTTGGTGTGAATACCACGGCTTCTAAGGCTAGAACGCATGCGATATATGCGACAAGTCTACAAGGTCTATACATAAACCTCTATTTCTATTTATGCGATGACAACATGACATCCATACAAATATGCGACCACTTAATATCATTCCCATCTCTAGGATGCATGCAATGCAAATTGACAAACAAAGTTTATCTCTAAGTCCCTATCTCTTGTTTATGCAAGCCTAATCTTGCTCTTTCGAGTCCAGATTCTAACCTAGCTCTCTCGAGACATTAGGTTCTTTCTTTAGACTCTCTCTCGAGTAACTCTAAAGGGGATTTTGCACAGCATAAAACAAGACAATCGCAAGCAATGAACTTCCTAGGTCATGTTAGCTTAGTTCTTCTCAACCCATTCGACTAGTTTAGCTACTCATGCATATTAAGAGAGTGAGCAGATGTAGAAATAGAACTTCCATTGAATAGATATAAAGATGAAGTACAAAATAAAAATGCAAGTATATAATAAAGAGCCTGGTAGCAATCTCTTGCTGCCAGGCATTTACATTGTTTCTACTCGTGCTCAAAATATAATCTCGCTCTCACGAGAGTCGGCCCGCTCTCTACTCTTACGCCCCAAGGTTCTCTCTCGAGTTGCCTTGAGTGATCTCCAGTGCCACCACTCTTCTCTTGCTCCGCCTTAAAATGGAAAGGAAAACTATGGTTAGAGGCGTGAACTAATCGGTGAACTGATCAACTGGTTAACCCTATCTCTGAAGAATGCCCTTGGTATTTATAGAGCATCCATGGTGAAATGGGGCTTTTCTCTCCTGGTTGTATAGATGGGACAGCTTTAATTCTTGATTGATGAGCCAGATAATTGTCATCGAAAAAGCTGAATGTACTTTGTGACCGTTATCGGCTGTCAACTTAATTTGGATTTGACTGTCATCAGCTTTTTATCCCATCGCTCTTAGTTATCCTTTCACCCAAATGCGCCCACCATGTTATGCTGACCAAGTTGCGGCGATCCTTCTTGGGCGAATGTTTGCGAGCACGATCAATGCAAAACCTTGCGGTGAAGTTGCGCTCGACCAATGAATTCTTATGATCGCAATCTTTGCATTGCGTTAACGCATATTCTGCACAAAAATACAAAAATCAATTATTCTAATGCGCTGAACGCAAGTGACCGCAATATTATAGAATTTATGCTTAATGGACGCAATTTAACATATTTCATCAATGCAATCCAATATTGTTTAAGAACTTAGCACTATGATAACGTGCATTTCTGCCCGTTATCAGCGATGCGCTGAAAGCCAATGTTGACCCCAAGATAGATGGGCAATCAATCGCATGAGCTGAAGGTAATTCTAAGCACATGGTGGCCAACATGAGCCTAACAATTGCCGGAAGTTCCAATGGACAGGGTAAGGCCCTTGACCCAAGCAGTTGAGAGTAATCTCCTGCATGGAAGACTCTTTATGGTGACAACACTCCTACTTTTCCAAGGACGTCTTCTATTCTATCTTTACCTTGCTTTCTTAGTTTAGGTTATTTTTATTTTTTATTGTTATTTTGGATATGTGGTTGCTTCCTTAGTTGTGGTGTGTTTTCTCTTTGGAGGTGCAATAATAAGTCCCCTCGGTGCACAGTACAACGGAAGAATTCCTTTCATTCTTCAACGCATGGCTTTGATCGCATGGATTCCAACGCATGATTGCATGCGTTATTTTGCCTAAGGTTCTTTTCTTGTTATCCTATACGCATTATCCTTTTGAAATTCTAGTTTTCCCATTTGCATTGCTTTGCGGTGTTTCTATGATGGTATGTATAATTCACCGCATCTTCTAACTAAGCATCGCAAGACACTCCTTACTTTTAATAGCTTCTTCAAATTTTGAAAGTCTTAAGTTTTATTTTGTGCAAACCTTCGCTCAAATGTTTGTTACCGCATTCCTGTAATTTTGCTTTTAGCTTTGCGGTGAGAACGTTGCCAACCTCTAAGTTTGGGGGTGGCAGCGGTCTCAGAGAAATTTCGTTCATTACATTGCGATCATTTGAAAAGAAAAAGTGAGAATTTTGAGAATAACAACTCCACTGTCAACGCAATGGGGAAACTCATGTTGATAAGAGTTAAGTTGTGAAAGGAACTTACCCGTAGTTGGATGTTCGCATGACACATATGGGGGCAAGCCAAAACGAAAGTAAGTCGCCAGGATCAACGCATAAGCGCAACTCCTCTGTCAGGCGCATGCCAATTTAAGCAAGACATGGAACGCAATCGAAGTTGGATGCCCGCATGACACACGTGGGGGTAAGCCAAAACGAAGAGCATAACTAGATTCAACGCCACATTTGAATAAGTCATTGCAAATTTTTGAAGTATTTTGAACGAACACAGTTTCAAAAGGTAAACGCAAAGTTGCGGTGAATAAATAAAAAGTTTTTGAGCAAAGGCTTGCCGGATATAAACTTAGAAAAGATCTTTTTGAAGAAGCAGCTGAAGTGGAGGGGAGCATTGCGACCATGGTTAGAGGTATGAGGAAATTATATTATGAGAAGTTGTTCATCGCAAAGGAAAGTAAGAAGGTGAGTTATAATTTCTTGAGTATAACGCATGCTTGAGGACAAGCATGATTCTAAGAATAGCCTTGTTCTTAGTTTTTCTTTTATTTTAAGGCGGAGCGAGAGAAGGGAAGAGATGCTGGAAGATCGCTCAGGGCAACTCGAGAGAGAACCCAGAGGCATGGAAAATCAAAGAGCGGGCTGACTCTCATGGGAGCGAGACTATCTTTTGAACAGAGTAGAAAAGACAGTGTAAAAGCCTTGGGAAGCAAGAGATTGCTACCACGCTCTTTATTCTCATATTGCATTGTTATTTTGTATTTCAACTCTATATCTATACAATGGAATTTTTTTATCTACATCTGTTCACTCTCTTGAAAGCACTACGAATGGGTTGAGAAGAACTAAGCTAACATGACCTAGGATCTTCATCGCATGCGATTATCTTGTTTTATGTTGTGCTCAACACCCCTTTAGAGCTACTCGAGAGAGAGTCTAAAGAAAGAACCTAACGACTCGAGAGAGCTAGGTTAGAATCTAGACTCGAGAGAGCAAGATTAGATCTGCATAAGCAAGAGATAGGGACTTAGAGATAAGCTCTGTTTGCCAACCTGCATCGTATGCACCCTAGAGATAGGTATGATATTATATGGTCGCCTTATTTGTGTGTGTGTCATTTTTTCATCGCATGTATAAGAATAGAGGCTTATGTGTAGGTTCTATAGACTCATTGCATATATCGCATGCGTTGCCTTGCCAAACACCAGCGCATATGGAAACATACCTATAGGTGTCTTATAGGCGGTCTTGTATGCCCACAGTACGTCGTCCAACTTTGTTGCCCAATCTTTTCGTGAAGGCTTTACCACTTTCTCTAGTATCAGCTTGATCTCCCAGTTGGACACTTCAGCTTGACCATTCGTCTGTGGATGGTATACGGTCGCAACATTATAGAGGATATTGTATTTGAGCGCAAATTTTTTACGATGTAATTGACAAAGTGAGAGCCTTCGTCACTTATTATGGCATGTGGAGTACCAAAACGAGTGAAAATATTTTTCTTCAGGAACTTGGAGACTACCGCCGCATCGCTTGCGGCGCATGCTACCACTTCTACCCACTTGGAAACGTAGTCGACGGCTAACAGAATATATTTGTGATCATTCGATGGTGGGAATGGTCCCACGAACTCAATGCCCCAGACGTCGAACAATTCCAGTTCTAAAATGATGTTCATGGGCATCGCATGCTTCCATGAAATATTACTTGTGCGTTGGCACTAGTCACACTTCATCGCGTAGTCTCTTGCATCCTTGAATAGTGTTGGCCAATAATACCCACTTTGTAATACTTTCGCTGTTGTGCGTTGGCCTCCAAAGTGCCCTCCATAAGGCGAGTCATGACACTGTGATAATATGCATTGGTGAACAGCATTTGGAACACATAGGTGCAAGATCTGGTCTGACCCCTTCTTATACAGATTTGGCTCATCCCAATAATATGATCTGCATTCATGTCTAAGCCACCTCTTTTGGTGGTTGGTATAATCTTCGGGAAATTGCTTGCAAACCAGAAAATTTATCACATCTGCATACCATGGAAACTCGTCAATCTTAAATAGCTGCTCGTCTGGGAACGTTACACTCATCTCTGCCTGGTTGTGGTCAACTTCTGGATTTTCTAATGTGAATAAATGGTCTGCAACCTGGTTCTCCGTCCCCTTGCGATCAATGATTTCCATATCAAATTCTTGTTCTGTGGTGGTGTAGTTTGTTTGAGTAGGATTCAGGGTTTTACTCGCATATGCGATGTGATGTAGCATTGTTTTTCTCTTCTACGCAAGCACGG
>NC_052351.1:30223587-30288675 GCF_009727055.1 Benincasa hispida | reverse complement strand
ATTTCCCATCGCATAACCACTTGCGTCGCACATTAATCAAAGGACTGTGGGTCTGTCTGGGGTTGCGTTCAACAACAGGTGTGATGTCAATGCGGTCTTCAAAATCATGAATGCGTTGAAGGCATTGGTAATCGAAGTAAACTATTCTCTATCTGCCCTCCAACAGACGCACTTCAGTTGGTCATGCAATCTTTGAGAAGTCCTTTAGACAACATACGTCTATAAAAATCCAGTCTGTCGAAGAAGCTCTTGACAGCTTACATTCGTGGAGGTGGAAGCTTTTAAAGATCGCTTCAAGTTTTTGCCTTGTCCACCTCCATCATCTCTTGGACGACCTTGTAACCAAGCACAATCGTCTTCTTCACCATAAATTGGCATTTCTCCCAATTAAACACGAGGTTCATCTCTTTTACATGATTTTTCAATATCTTCTCAGGTTGTAACGAAAGACTTCGTATGTTTGCGCTCATACAACAGAGAATTCGTGCAATGAAATATTTCCTACAGAGCTTCGAGATATTCACGAAAAGAATGCCATCATTACACCTTTGAAAAAAGTGCCTCGGCCGCATTGCAGAAGCCGAAACAACATACATCGAAACGCAAAATATTCCATTACGGGCAGGTGAATTTTGGTTTTTTATCTCTTGATTTCATAGAGGGAATCATGATCTGTTATAAGCCAACATAAACCATCCAGAAGCAGTAGATAGTCATTTTTTCAGTTAGGTGATCTAGCATTTAGTCAATAAAGGCAAAGGGAAAATGATCCTTCTTTGTTTGTCGCATTTAATTGCACGTAGTCCATGCAAATCCGCCATCCTGTGACGGTCCTTTGCGGTTATCAGTTTGTTATTTGCATTAGGGATATTGTTATTCCCTTCTTTCTTTCAGCACTCATTGCATTTGTGGCTGACGCACGTGCTATTCGAGTATTTTGATTAGATGATGCTCGCGTCTAATCACTTGATTATCTCTTTCTTTACGACCACCTTCAATCGCAGGGTTGAATCTGCGCTGATGTGTATCCGATCTTCCTTTATGAGTCCCTTCTTCAAGAACGGAATCCCTATGTATGGCAGTATGCGGGGTTGATTCCTTCTTAATGGTCTGCGAGCGTTAGAAATTACGTTTTACCTACTTTTCAAAAATGCTCAAGGCAGCACATTTTCTTGGTCTTTCATTAAGTACAGAGGATAATTGATGACAAGTAGGCTTTTCATTCTGCCCCCAGAAACGGATTACTTCAGGATGGTTAGAAGGGTCATTCAACTCTTTTGTTGGATGTTGTTCCAAGGATGGTTTGATATGTTATTCTTTTCTTCATTCACTTAGCTTCATTCCTTTCTTGGGATGCGATCATACTCATCTTCTTTGGTTGTTTTTTCTGTGAATCGCATTGGCTGATAACAATTGGATGTGATATCGATCACTCATCTTCATTTGTCATTCTTCAGGCTTTCTTTGTCATTAAACATGGTTATCGTTGATTCATTGAGCTCTTCTTCATCAGGTATTTCATGGCTCAGGATAATGTCAAACTAAGTTCTGTCGATTCACGCTCAGGCGTGATATTCTCCTTTGTACACATCAGATCTGGGCACGATCAGCGTAGATAAAAATGGACTCGCTCCTAGGCCAATGTTTGGGCACGATTTGACTGCTTCGTAAGATCCAGGATGATGAGTCTATGGTAGTATAATTTGTCAATTGTAACTAGAACATCCTTCACATTCCCCTCTGGACACACAAGAGGATTAATATCACTACGAGACGTCACCGTCGTGAGGTGCAAGTTGCCCCAATTCAGCTGCTTGAAATTGACTGGAGGCATCAAGTTGATATTGGCCCCGGAGGATCGCATAGTGCTTGATCCGAATGTTATTAACCCTCAATAGCAGCAGTATAGTGGAAAATTCCCAGGGCTTCGTGCCATTTTTCATGGTTACTAGAGGTTTGAAACTCTGCGTAAAGCCACTGAGTTGCGACACTTACCAGTGCCTACTCTTTTTGTCACCATATCCTTTAGAAACTTTAGCATATCGGGGCCATTCTCCTCATTGCTTCATATGTGAACGGATATTAATAGCAATGTTTTAAAATATTCATGAAGCGTGATAACCTATAACCTCATCATTCTTTTTTTTAGTTCTGAAGGGATGGTGGATATGTATTCTTCATGGTATCTTATTCTTTTCGGATATCGAGCTGGATGCAATCTTTGGTTCATCACCTTCTTTTTTCTTCTGTTTCTCCTTCAGTGTCAACATAATATCTTGATTTTTAGTGCATTGAAGCAGGTCCGGCTAGGCTCTTCATTCTCGCTAGTTCATTTTTTCTCTCATGCCACAATACATTTTCGCTCCCGCACGTCATCAACTTAACATTGCTTATTTTCAGTACCCCCTAGGTTGCGTGGATGTTCCGTTGAACTCGGCGGGTACGACTTCGCAGTCTATTCTTGAGTTCGCCCGCAATCTCGTGCCTACTGAATTTTCAAGTTGCGGATAGTACGTCGCTTCGGGTTTTGAAGACTTTTCGTTTTCTTTTCAACTATATTGCTGTCAATTAAATCTCCAGAGGAGAATTCTTCCTCTTTGCTAGGTTAGAATCTAGACTCGAGAGAGCAAGATTAGATCTGCATAAGCAAGAGATAGGGACTTAGAGATAAGCTCTGTTTGCCAACCTGCATCGTATGCACCCTAGAGATAGGTATGATATTATATGGTCGCCTTATTTGTGTGTGTGTCATTTTTTCATCGCATGTATAAGAATAGAGGCTTATGTGTAGGTTCTATAGACTCATTGCATATATCGCATGCGTTGCCTTGCCAAACACCAGCGCATATGGAAACATACCTATAGGTGTCTTATAGGCGGTCTTGTATGCCCACAGTACGTCGTCCAACTTTGTTGCCCAATCTTTTCGTGAAGGCTTTACCACTTTCTCTAGTATCAGCTTGATCTCCCAGTTGGACACTTCAGCTTGACCATTCGTCTGTGGATGGTATACGGTCGCAACATTATAGAGGATATTGTATTTGAGCGCAAATTTTTTACGATGTAATTGACAAAGTGAGAGCCTTCGTCACTTATTATGGCATGTGGAGTACCAAAACGAGTGAAAATATTTTTCTTCAGGAACTTGGAGACTACCGCCGCATCGCTTGCGGCGCATGCTACCACTTCTACCCACTTGGAAACGTAGTCGACGGCTAACAGAATATATTTGTGATCATTCGATGGTGGGAATGGTCCCACGAACTCAATGCCCCAGACGTCGAACAATTCCAGTTCTAAAATGATGTTCATGGGCATCGCATGCTTCCATGAAATATTACTTGTGCGTTGGCACTAGTCACACTTCATCGCGTAGTCTCTTGCATCCTTGAATAGTGTTGGCCAATAATACCCACTTTGTAATACTTTCGCTGTTGTGCGTTGGCCTCCAAAGTGCCCTCCATAAGGCGAGTCATGACACTGTGATAATATGCATTGGTGAACAGCATTTGGAACACATAGGTGCAAGATCTGGTCTGACCCCTTCTTATACAGATTTGGCTCATCCCAATAATATGATCTGCATTCATGTCTAAGCCACCTCTTTTGGTGGTTGGTATAATCTTCGGGAAATTGCTTGCAAACCAGAAAATTTATCACATCTGCATACCATGGAAACTCGTCAATCTTAAATAGCTGCTCGTCTGGGAACGTTACACTCATCTCTGCCTGGTTGTGGTCAACTTCTGGATTTTCTAATGTGAATAAATGGTCTGCAACCTGGTTCTCCGTCCCCTTGCGATCAATGATTTCCATATCAAATTCTTGTTCTGTGGTGGTGTAGTTTGTTTGAGTAGGATTCAGGGTTTTACTCGCATATGCGATGTGATGTAGCATTGTTTTTCTCTTCTACGCAAGCACGGATCCCATCGCATAACCACTTGCGTCGCACATTAATTCAAAGGACTGTGTCTAGTCTGGTGCGATCAACACAGGTGTGATTGTCAATGCGTTCTTCAAAATCATGAATGCGTTGAGGCATTGGTCATCGAAGTCAAACTTTCTATCTGCCTCCAACAGCGCACTCAGTGGTCATGCAATCTTTGAGAAGTCCTTGACAAATCGTCTATAAAATCCAGCCTGTCGCAAGAAGCTCTTGACAGCCTTTACATTCGTTGGAGGTGGGAGCTTTTAAATCGCTTCAATTTTTGCCTTGTCCACCTCCAATCCATCCTTGGAGACCTTGTACCCAAGCACAATGTCTTCCTTCACCATAAAATGGCATTTCTCCCAATTAAACACGAGGTTCATCTCTTCAGATCTTTTCAATATCTTCTCCAGGTTGTTAAGACAGACTTCGTATGTTTGCCCATACACAGAGAATTCGTCCATGAATATTTCTACAGAGTCTTCGAGATATTCAGAAAAGATGGCCATCATACACCTTTGAAAAGTGCTCGGCGCATTGCAGAAGCCGAACAACATACATCGAAACGCAAATATTCCATACGGGCAGGTGAATTTGGTTTTTTCTTGATCTTCTAGAGCAATCATGATCTGGTTATAGCCAACATACCCATCCAAGAAGCAGTAGAAGTCATTTTCAGCTAGGTGATCTAGCATTTAGTCAATAAAAGGCAAAGGGAAATGATCCTTCTTTGTTGTCGCATTTAATTTGCAGTAGTCCATGCAAATCCGCCATCCTGTGACGGTCCTTTGCGGTATCAGTTTGTTATTTGCATTAGGGACTATTGTCATCCCTTCTTTCTTCAGCACTCATTGCATGTGGCTGACGCACGTGCTATCGGCTATTTGATAGATGATGCTCGCGTCTAATCACTTGATTATCTCTTTCTTTACGACCACCTTCATCGCAGGGTTGAATCTGCGCTGATGTTCGATCGATCCTTTATGATCCTCTTCAAGACGAATCCTATGTATGCAGTATGCGGGGTTGATTCCTCTAATGTCTGCGAGCGTCTAGCAAATTACTTTTACCTACTTTCTCAAAATGCTCAGCAGCACATTTTCTTGGTCTTCATTAAGTACAGAGGAAATGATTACAGGTAGCTTTTCATTCTGCCCCAGAAACGCATACTTCAGATGGTTAGGAAGGGTCTTCAACTCTTTTGTTGATGGTTGTTCCAAGGATGGTTTTGTTGTTTTTCTTTCTTCATTCACTTAGCTCATCTTCTTGGGATGCGATCATCTCATCTTCTTTGGTTGTTTTTTCTGTGATCGCATTGCATGCTACAATGGATGTGATCGCATCCTCATCTTCATTTTCATCTTCAGGCTTCTCTTTGTCATTCAAACATGGTTCATCGTTGGATTCATTGAGGTCTTCTTCATCAGGATATTTCATGGCTCGGATAATGTCAAACCTAAGCTTCTGTCCATTCACGCTCAGCGTGATCTCTCCTTTGTACACATCAATCTGGGCACGATCGGTAGATAAAAATGGTCGCCCTAGGATGTTGGGCACATCCTTGACTGCTTCGTAGTCCAGGATGATGAAGTCTACTGGTAGTATAAATTTGTCAATTGTAACTAGAACATCCTTCACCTTCCCCTCTGGACACACAAGAGATCTATCCACTACGAGAGTCACCGTCGTGGGTGCAAGTTGCCCCACATTCAGCTGCTTGAAAATTGACTGAGGCATCAAGTTGATATTGGCCCCGAGATCGCATAGTGCTTGACCGATGTATAACCCTCCAATAGAGCAAGGTATAGTGAAACTTCCAGGGTCGTGCATTTTCGATGGGATTATAGATTTTGAACTCTGCGTCAAAGCCACTGTTGCGAACTTACCAGTGCCTCTCTTCTTTGTCACCATATCCTTTAGAAACTTTGCATATGCGGGCATCTCCTCAATTGCTTCAGTGAACGGAATATTAATAAGCAATCGTTTTAAAATATTCATGAAGCGTTGATACTATACCTCATCATTCTTCTTTTTTAGTCTCTGAGGGGATGGTGGAAGTTGTATTCTCATGGTTCCTTATTCTTTCGGATTCGAGCTGGATGCAATCTTTGGTTCCATCACCTCTTTTTCTTCTGTTTCTCCTCAAGTCAACATAATCTCTTGTTCTAGTGCCATTGAAGCAGTCCGGCTAGGCTCCTTCTTCTCTGGCTAGGTTCATTTTTCTCCTCTGCCACAATATTTTCGCTCCGCAACGTCACAACTTAACATTGCTCTATTTCAGTACCCCCTAGGTTGCGTGGAAGTTCCGTTGAACTCGGCAGGGTACCTTGCAGTCTATTCTTGAGTTCGCCCGCAATCTGGCCTATCTGAATTTCCAAGTTGCGGATAGACGTCGCTTGGTTTTGAAGCACTGTTTCGTTCTTTTCAATATATTGCTTCAATAAACTCTCCAAAGAGGAAGATTGTGGCGCCTGCGAACTGTTGGCTTGATTATACGTTTGACCGTTGGTTCGCATAAAAAATCCGGTGGCACTTTTTTTTGTGCCACTGATTGAAAATTTTACTGTTGATTTTTCCACGCGAAGTTAGGGTGGTTTCTCCGCCCAGGGTTGTACGTGTTAGAAAATGGATTATTCTTCACAAAATAGACTGACTGTGGGTTTCGCGGGCATTCCTCCTTTGTGTGTCCTTCACCGCAAGTAGCACAACTTGCGGTCGTCTGGTTGATTGCGTTCACTTGCCCACTATGCGTTATTGGGCTGTTGATTGTGATTCCCTGTATCAAGTTCATCATTGCAGTCATTTGACTCTGAAGGGATGCGATGGCCCCATTTTTCGTGTCACTGTCCTTGATTCTCAATCTTTGATCACTTTTTCTCTAGTCTTCATGATTTGAAATGCGATCAAGGATATTCTTGGCCTCATCATAAGTTTTATCCAAGAGACCTCCAGCTGCTGCTGCATTGGTAGCCGTCTGCAATGCAGGGTTTAATCTGTGGTAGAAAATCTTCATCTGTAAGCTATCTGGTAAGCCGTTATGCAAGCAATCTTTTACTAGCCTCTTAAACCTCACCCAAGCGTCTCTAAGCAATTCGTTAATATCATGTTCGAAATTGGTAATCAACTTCCTTCTTCTGGCATTCTTCGTCAGAGGGAAGTACTTCTTCATAAACTTCTCTACTACTTGCTCCCATGAGGTAATCTCCCCTGGCTCAAGAGAATAAGCCCATTTTGTGCCTGGCCACACAACAAAAATGGAAACAAAGTTAGTCAAACCTCCTCAGTGGAGATGTTAAGGAACACAAAAGTGTTGCAGATGTCGATGAAACTCTGAAGGTGGGCGTGTGGTTCCTCGCCACGCCTACCTCCAAACTGTTCAACAGTTTGGATCATCTGCAGCATCACTGGTTTCATTTTGAATCTCAATCTGTCAAGAGCGGGCCTTATAATTCCTGGGGAGAAATCGTAGAGGTTAGGCGACGCATAGTCCCGAATGGGCCTATTGCTGTCGTTCGCCAATAGGATGGGATTCGCCATGACATTATTTTCATTTGGTGCTCCATTTCCTGGTTGTTCCGCCATGTTATTTTTCTCTTGTTGTTGTTGTTGGAAGCTGTCTCTCAATCTTCTTGGAAACGTTCTTTCAATCTCTGGGTTGTAATTCTCCAGAGATTGAAAGCTGCAAAGAAAATCAAAAAATTACCGTTAGCACAATGTATTGTCGAAATCTCCGGCAACGGCGCCAAAAACTTGATGCGTTATGCAAACAAGTTTTCTCAGCAAGATCCAAGTATAATATGCGTTGTGGAAACAAGTTTTCTCAGCAAGATCCAAGTATAAATCCTACTGAGCTGCCTGGTAAGCTCAGGATCGAACACAGGGACTAAGGAAGACAATATGCGATGGTAATTTTAGATCACTTTGCGGTAACAATTAAATCAATGGTTTGATTGGTTTGTTGTTTAAGGTATAAAAAGTATGCGGCAGATTTGAGAAAAGAGTAATAATACGACAGATACATTGAGTATGCAGAGGAACGGGTTGAGAAGGTCTTTAGCTAGCATTTCCCGAGAATGCGTTCAAGTTATGCGATCATGCTACACTCATGCGACAGCAAATCATTTTCCAATGAAAATGCAATGGCTCCTAATTTTAGAACGCATGCGATGAATACGATAATGTCTACAGAGCTTATTCCTAAGTCTCTACTTCTTACCTATGCAATGACGAAAGATGCACACAAGGACAAGGTGACCGCATACAATTATATCCTATCTCTAGGGTGCATGCGATGCGTTAATAGCAAACAGAGTTTATTTCTAATCTTCTACCTCTTGATTATGAGGTTCTAATCCGACTCTCCTGAGCTTAGATTCTAATCTGACTTTTCCAAGCCTAGATTTTATCCTTAGACTACCCTCCCGAGTATCTCTAATGAACGAATGATGCATACATGATACAAGATAATCACATAGCATGAAGATCTCAGGTTATGCTAGCTAAGTGCTTCTCAACCCATTCGACAGATTTAGCTACTCACGCGAAATGTACAGAGAGCGAACAGATATAAAGATGCAATTTTTATTCTTATAAATAGATTCAGAGTACAAAATGACAATGGAAAATAAGGGTAGAGAGCCTGGTAGCAATATCTTGCTTCCCAAAGCTTTGACACTGTTATCTCTATTCTGCCTAAAAGATGTTCTTGCTTTCGCAAGAGTTGGCCCTCTCTCTGATTTCGATGCTCCCCGGCACTCTTCCGAGTTCACTGGGACGATCTCTCAGTGTAATCTCCATTCACTCTCTTCCGCCTTCTATGTAAAAGAAAGACCATGAACAAGGCTAACTTCTATCTATATGGTGAATTCTGTAAAACTGAACGAATTCCTTCACTGAAGGTGACCTTCGATATTTGTAGAGCTTCAGGGTGAAAAGTTTCTTCTCTCTTATGATTGCACTGATGAGATGGCATTAATTCTCTGTCTGATGCACCGAATAATTGTCACCGAAAAGTTTAGTGTACTTGGTACAGTAGGTCATTAACGGCTTGTCAACTTAATTCGGAATCGATCGTCATTAGCTTTCTGTCCCATCGTGATTTATTAAGCTTTCACCCAGATACGTCCAAGCGCCAGCTCTATGCGGCCACCTTTTTTAGCAGATTTTTGCAAACGCAAATGATCACATAGCCTTGCAGTCACAATCTTTTATGCATTCGGATGTTATTTTCTTCAGATCACATTTCCACCTTGCGTCAACGTATTTTTCTGCATAAAATACATAAGTTAGCTATTTTAATGCAATGGACGCATGCGATCGCAATATTGTGAACTTAGGGCTTTTGGACGCAATATTGTATATTTTTACCATCACAATCCTGCATTGTTTTATCACTTAGTGTTGTAATAACGTGCATTTCTACCCGTTATCATTGGGTTCGCCGCTTTGCTAACTGCTTCGGCTGATTTCAACTTGTGACGCTGGTAATCTCATAAGGCGGCAGAGAGACTGGCTTGTGAGTAAGCCTCTCACTTTCACTTCCTTTTCTTCTTCAAACCAACTTTACGTTGCGCACAGCCTTATAATCAATGATAGGAAGAATAGTTGCCCCATTGGTTTTGAGAACGAGATTCACATCTGCCTTGAGATAATGTGGCCAATGTTGATTGGAATCATCCACATTATGCAGTAAATTGCCATTACGCGTTCTCTTGAAATGAAATGGTCATGCGTCGTGGGGAGCAACTTTCTTTTTGTGAAGTATAGTGATACATTTGCCTCAGGCGTCAGGTTGTATAGCGATAAAGTCTTCATTCCTTTAGCAAATGTGGTTTATTTAGTCCCTGGTTGGGTGACCACTTTCAGCGCATCTTTCTATTCTTCAGCAATTGGGTCATCAATGATTCTATTTCCCTTAGCGTCGGGAATGTCTTCCAAATTATATATATCATTTATTTTCCTAACACCGAATCCTATTGCCGCATCACCAATATCTGCTTTATCTATACAAATGCGGTGTCCCATCATAGAATTCATGAACTACTGTTGGTTTGACCGTTCTGGCCTCTTCACAAAAATCTCTCTATCCCATCACATCTACAACATCCATGATAAAGATGGGCAGTGATGCGTTCTCCAAGAAAAATCCCATTTCCATCAAGATCGGTGGTATCTTCTTTGGTGCTTTCTCCTCCTCGACTATAGGCGCTTTGCTATTTTCTTCCCTCTTCGAGCCACTTTTCTTGACGTTGTTTCCTTCTTCATGGCCTATGTCATCTTCTTCTCTAGCTGCTTCTTTTTGCTCACTGCCTTTTTCTTCCCTTCTTCCTCCTTCAAAATCCTCTTTTCTTCTTAAATCTTCTTCAAATTACGCTTGATGCACTGAGCCTTCTCCTTGCAGGCTCTCTTTTCCTCATCGCTTTCTTCCCTCCATTCTTTTTCAAACTATAGTGTGGCACATTCTGCACTATCCATCAACTCATCTGGCCTTGATTGCGATGAGGCCCCGGCTCTCTCAATATCCTCATCGCATAGTTCGTGATGAAGTTCTGTCGTAGCGATAAGGATTTGGGCTTCCTTTCTCAGCTCTTAAAAGTCCTCCTTAACCTTCTTGGCCTTAGTGGCCAATTTTTCAGCCAAACACTCAGCAGAGGAGGTGAGCAGAACGATCACTTTTTCCTCACTTTTCCTTTTTCCTTCCTTCGTGTTCTTCCGCTGAAAGGGCTCTTCATCTTCATCCACAAGATCGACGCATTGAGCCTCCACCTTATCGCTTTTTTTCTTCACCTTTTTCTGTTTAATGCAACGAACATCTTTCCAAGGGGCCCTTCCTTAATGCTTGGTGCATTAGATGCTAATGCCTCAGGGCCACTTACTGCATGGCCAGATCCAGCCCCCAGCTTTCTTGACTGGTTAACAACACCTTCATCTTCGAGGGAATCAAGCAACTTCAAATTTTTAAGAATATCTTCGTACACCTCTCGCTCGTCCCTTTGCCTCACTTCACTGGCGTTAGAAGTCCATGGTTGAAGGCGTTTTTGTGGGGCAAATGTGATAACATGGGTTCAAGTCGGATCATGGAGGCAATCTTGATGAGGTTAGGGTTGAATGGTGGAAGAGGCACCACATTTGTTGGTGGAGCATATACTAGTGCGAGGGTGATCGAAAATTTTATAGGTTGGAGGCTGACCGATGGTGCTACCACTCATAGGAAGAGGAGGAGGTGGCAACATGGGTGAAAGAGGTGACGTTTTGGTGAGTCGTTGGTGTAGAAAGGAAATTTCATTGATCGAAAGGCTTGGTGAAGGGAAAAGAAGGTGATGATCATTCGAACAAGATGCTCACCAGAAATCGCAATAGCTTAGGGTTTTTTGAAAAGCGTAGGAAGGAAACGGGGAAGAAAGGGGATTTAAATAAGCATGTGAGGGGAGAGGAAACGATCGATCACTTGTCTCAAGGATTGATGACATCATGATGCACGTGCGATAAATGAGTAATGTGAAAGAATGTCAAGCGGTGCTTTTGATAGCGTCTTTTCATTATCTTAATGGTCAGCTTTTGTCGTTCAAGGTTCCCTCACCTACAATGAGTTTGACTGGAATGCGTTGAGTTATGATTCCAACGGATTTCAAAACTCATGCAACACTCAACGCTTCTAAACCCTATTCTTAACCCACACCGATCCAATCTTATGAAGCAATCATTGTTCACAAATCAAGAAAGCAATCAATTTAAGAAATAAGCAAAATAAAAGAAAAGCATATGGACTTTTTGATACATCCTTCAAAAGTTTTCTTACTAACGTGTTGGTCACGCCAACGCTTCATGCGCTCTTTGTAGATATTGGTGTTTTCGTATGCTTGTAATCTCCATTCAACTAGCTCTAGCAACTGCAAATTCTTTGCTTCTCCCGAGGCTTCCATATTAAAGTTGAGCTTCTTGGTGGCCTAGAATGCCATATGTTCAAGTTCCAAATGCACATGACAAACTTTACCAAAAACAAGTGCATATGGGGACATTCTGATAGGTGTTTTATATGTTGTACGATAGGCTCATAGTGCCTAATCTAGCTTTTCAGCCCAATCTCTTTGCATTGAATTGACAACATTTTCAAGTATTGATTTAATTTCCTGGTTTGACTCCTCAATTTGACCATTTGTTTGAGGATGATAAGTTGTTGCAATTTTGTGATGAACGTTATATTTAATCCGAAGCTTGTTGATGATGCGATTGATAAAATGAGTTTCCTTGTCACTTATAATGACACGTGGGGTGCCAAAGCAAGTGAAAATATTCTCTGTAGGAATTTCAAGACTGTTGTCACATCATTTGTAGCACATAAAATTTCTTCGACCCATTTTGAAACATAATGTATGACTACCAGAATATAGTTGTGGCCATTGAAGGGTAGGAATGAGCTCATGAAGTCGATTCCTTATACATTAAACAATTCAACTTCTAGGATAACGTTCAACAGCATCTCAATTCTTCCGAAAATATTCCCAGTACATTGATGCTATCGCACTTCATAACATAGTCTTTGGCATCTTTAAAAAAATGTAGACCAGTAGTACTCACTCTGAAGTACTTTGGCGGTTGTGTGCTGACTTCCAAAATGGCACCGAATGGTGACTCATGACATTGATATAAGATGTGATGAAAGGAAGTTTCTAGAACGCATTGCCTTACGATATGATCTAGGCCTCTTTTATAAAGATGTGGCTTATCTCAATAGTAAAACTTACATTCGTGCATAAGTTTCTTCTTTTATTGCGAAGTATATTCCTCTAGGATTACTTGTAGACCAGAAAATTAACAATGTCTGCATACCAAGGCAAGAATTCATCAATTTTTAATACTGTTTCATCAGGAAACAAGCGTTCAGTTCGGGCTGGCGGCTATCACACTCAACATTCTCATGTTGCGACAGATGATCTGCAACTTTATTTTCTGATCCCTTGCGGTCAATGATTTCAATATCAAATTCTTGCAAGAGTAATATTCATCTGATTAATCGCGTCTTCGCGTCCTTCTTGGTCATAAGATAATTGATGGTTGAATGATCCGTATGAATGATTACCTTCGATCCCAACAAATACGGTCTGAATTTTTCCACAACGAACATTATTGCGAGCAATTCCTTCTCGGTTGTTGTATAATTCTCTTGTGCACTGTCGAGGGTTTTGCTCGCATATGCGATTGGATGGAGAACTTTATCCTTGCGTTGGGCTAAGGCTGCACCCATCACATAATCGCTCACATCACACATCAATTCGAATGGTTTTGACCAACCTGATGTGATTGAAATAGGTTTTGTGATTAGCACTTCTTTTAATGTTTCAATGCTCTTAAGCAGTTTAGATCAAATTCGAATGGTCTATTTACTTCCAACAGCAAATTCAAAGATCTTGCAATTTTAGAGAAATCTTTAATAAATTTATGGTAAAATCCAACCTGCCTGAGGAAGCTTCGAAGTGTTTTTACCAATCCAACTCTTGTCCATTGATATGATTAATCTACCAAATTAATAGTAAAATAGTAGTTAATACATAAACATAATAAAGTAAACAAAACTAAGATACAAAAAAAATGTTTTCAAACAATTCTATGCAAACAATAATGTCTAGCTACCATAACTACCGGATAGCTATACCAAAAAAAATAAAAAGTCATCAAACTTATGAGAGAATACACTTAAAGTATCTAATACACATATACATCATCTGATATGATAAAATCAATATAAGATGTATGAAAAATAATCTCGAAATAAAACATCATTATGAGTACAAGAGTCCTATAGTAAAAAAAATTAAGTAGCCCAATTCAATTGACATATATATACTACATCCTAGCTATTGACTACTTTACGCTTGTGGAAAATTCACAATAAGTCTCACTGCCATGTGGAGCAAAGAATTATTGAAGTCATTAGTCATAAAGAAGAAGATTGCAGGGAAATAAGTTTGGCCCTTGTCTTTGGATGAAATATGAAAAATAAAATATAAAGAAGGTGAATGAATGGACTCACAAATGATCCATTTTGAGTTTTGAGTTTGACAATCTATCTTTGTAGATTGTATTAGATTAGTTTGACAATTAGTTTGTCAATCCAAACTGGAATATATGTATCCAGAAGTAGCTACAAGAGCAAGATCAGATTCGTAGATTGTTTTTTAAGGAAGTTCAAATGAAGGGTGCGTCAGTTTGAGATTTTTGGCTCATAAATATGATAACTCATTAATAGAGATAGTGTCTTGTTTGGTTGGTGGTCGTGAAAGAAAAGGGGAAAAAAACTTGACTCTCTCTAATTTTTAGTTTCAAAGTTTGTTTGTTTCAGCATTGTTGAAGATATAAGTCCTTAGCCATTCATGTTTTCTGATCCAAGTACATTCCTTAAGGTGAAAAAATCTACCATTGATAGTATCATTTTTATTTTTATTGCCCTCTTTAATTTTTTTTACTCTTAATGACAGATATAATATCAACAATAACGTGAAACTTTCTTTATCCACCCATTGTGTTGAAATTTCTATTGAATTCTGAAGACATATTCCCAGCACAACAAACATGATAAGAATTTTATTGGGGACTGTCAAAATTTGTTGATAACAAGGCAGGGGTGTTTGTTGGGTCAACCTCAATTGGTTAAGGGCTGCTATTTCCAAATATTAAAAGGGAAAACAAATAAACAAAGTCTTGGAAATTTTATACATTAGATAAGTGTGATTGACAATCTATTTCAGCAAGTAGCAACCAGGCGGACCTTCTCTGTATTCTAAAGGCATCAAACTCAAAACTGGGAAAAAAAAAATAATGGTAACTTTCTTAAATATTAGGGAGTGACATTTCATTCTTCATGCAATTATACCAAAATACAGCAGCTGGGCGTCAATAAAACTCAATAAAAGCTTGATGCTAATCAAAATCCACAAATCTGGATTCAACAAGCTTGGTTGTTATGGCTGCGACTTGAAGATGCGCGGAGAAATTGAGGTTGAAGAGAAATCTCTTTGTCTTCTACTATTCCATAAGGATTTCAAAAGGTGAATGGAGGTTGCTGTGTGGGAAGACAAACAGTCTGTTGCCCTAATAAAATGTCTAATCTTCCCCTATTCCTTCCCGCTTCTTTTTTTCCTTTTTCTTTTCTTTCTTTTTTCTTTCTTTTTCTTTTATTTGCTTTCATTTTCTAATTATAAGAAAAATAGAAAAATAAAAATATTTTCTTTTTTCTTTTCTTTTATTTTATTCTCCCCCTTCTTTTTTTTTTTTTTTTTTAATTTTTAAGAAAAATATCACATTTGCCTAGTTTCACTTTGAACCATAAGTTGCAATGATAATCTTATGCATTGCTATTAAACTAATGCAGTTGCACTAAACTGTCGTGGCGATGCACTAATTGTTGTAAATTAACTGTTGCAATTGACTCTATTACTACATTGAAAACAAATGTTGCATTATAAGTGTTGCAATAAACATATTGTAAATACATCATTAGTACGATCGTTGTAATAGAATCTCAATCACGACACTTTAATAAACGTTGTGACCAAACTGTTGCAATTTATATCAAGAGTAGCAGTTTGGTCATTTGTTGCTAAAAACGTTGCAATGTTATAATCGTTTGCAACATTTGTCAAACCGTTGCGAAAAACTGTTGCAATAGACATCTTTTTTGTAGAGTTGTTATCAAGTTGAAACCTTACATTTGCAAGATTACTTGCTCAAATAATTAAGTTAAGAGCATAATTTACTGATTATATAATTAAGACCATTCATCTTGATAATGCTGGTAAATTTACATCTCAAGCTTTTGATAAGTATTGTATGTTAGTTGGGATAAGTGCTGAACATCTATAGCTCCTATTCATATACTAAAATGGTTTAGCAGAATCATTTATAAAATGTTTGCAGCTAATTGTTAGACCATTGCTTATGAGAGCTACGCTTCCTACATCATTTGTATAGGATCATGCTATTTTGCATATTGTGTCACGTATATGCATTAAGTCAGTAGTTTATCATAAGTACTCACCATTACAATTAGTTTATGGCCATGAGCCAAATATTTCCTACTTGAGAATTTTTCATATGTGCAATATATGTTCCAATTGCTCCACCACAACGTACTAAGATGGGTCCTTAAAGAAGGTTAGAAATATATATTGGATATGATTCCCTGAATTTTTTTTTAAAATAATATTTTTTTAATAAATAATAACAAAAATAGGATTGGGGGGAAAGTATTCCTAAAAATAGGTGTTTAAATCGTGTATCGGGTATACGATTGCACCTTAATTGTGTACCGGGTACACAATAAGACCTAAATCGTGTACTGGGTACACGAGTACCAAACCACCTGGCACACCCAGTCTGGCGTGGCAGTCATGCAGGTTTGACTGAGGGAATCGTATACCGGGTATACAATTACCCTAAGTTATGTACCGGGTACACGACTTCCATGCCTTAAAACCTCCGCCCGAACCTTTCTTCTTCCTCACCAAAATGCCCATTCTTCTTCCTCACCGCCGCTTATAATCGATTTCCTCACCGAGACCACCGATTCCTTCCTTCTACTTACCAAAATCTCGTTGACCTTCTTCATCGAGGCCTCTATTTCATCGAAATCTTCCAAATTTTCAATTTTGCTTGATTTTCAATCCTCCATTTAATCCTCACCGAATCCTCCATTATAGCGGTCGTGTTGCTCGATTTTCATGTCTTTTTGTCTGTCGATTTTTGCTCGTTTCTATGGTATATTTCTTTCTCTAGTTTGGCTGATCTGTATATATGTTTTGGTGTATAGTTTATGTATGTATAGTTTATGTATGTATAATTTATGTATGTATAGTTTATGTATAGTTTCTGTATAGTTTCTGTATAGTGTATTATATAGTTTATGTATAGTTTATGTTGTATAGTTTTGTGTATGATTTAGTTTATGTATGTATAGTTTATGTATAGTTTATATATGTATAGTGTATATATAGTTTATGTATAGTTTATGTTGTATAGTTTTGTGTATGATTTAATTTATGTATAGTTTATGTATGATTTAGTTTATGTATTATTTAGTTTATGTATAGTTTATGTATGATTTAGTTTATGTATTATTTAGTTTATGTATNATTTAGTTTATGTATAGTTTATGTATGATTTAGTTTATGTATAGTTTATGTATGATTTAGTTTATGTATGATTTAGTTTACGTATGATTTAGTTTATGTATGTTTTTGGGTTGATCTTACATTTTTTTATTTGTTTGGATTGATTTAAACTTAGAAATCTGCTATTTATAGTTTAAGTATGATTTAGTTTATGTATGATTGATTTAAACTTAGAAAACTTAGAAATTAGAGTTTGTTAGGTTGACATATTAACATATGTTTTGTTAACTATAACAGTTGAAAAAAACATAATAAATATGTTGATGCGTCCTGAAGATATAATAATTCTTGAATCTGGAAATGATGGAGATAGTGATATTGACGCTGAAGTGGATGAATTATTTGGAAACGACAGTAGTGGTGAACATGATCTTGAGTTGGTACCGTCGGAAATGTTCACCCAAATAGATTGGCAAAAGACAAATTCAACGTGTGAACTAGGGTCTGCTTTGGAAGAAAGGAATGTAGGAGTAGATAACTATAGTTTAATACAGAAGAGAATGTTGTTTAATACCAAAGAAGATTTACAGCTTGCTGTAAAAAAAATATTGTATGACAAAATACTACGAAATTGTCGTAGTGGAATCAAATCAGGATCTTTGGTATGTTAAATGTAAATCCTGGAGTGACGATTGTACTTGGAGGCTACGGGCATGTTGACACAAAACTCATGGGATGTTCGAAATCACAAAACTTCAAGGAGAACACTCATGTTTGTTTTCAAAGTTGACACAGGATCATTCACAGCTGGATTCAAATTTCATGAGTATCGAAATTCAAAATTTGGTTAGAGCTGATCCTGGAGTACCTGTGGTCCTACTTCAAGAAGCCATTAAAAGACAATATGGCTATAATGTCAATTATAGACGAGTGTGGCAAGCCAAGAGAAAAGTGTTAATTGCTGTGTTTGGCGATTGGGAGAAATCATATTCGGAGCTTCCGTATTGGCTGAGTGTTGTTGTTCATTACAATCCAGAAACACGAACAGATTGGTTTTTCCTTCCCTCTGATGTGCCAGGCAACCACTAACAGGCTCACTATAATATGACTGGAAGAACGTCTATGAAGAGCTCTTAAGCGCTCTACCAAAAGATCTGAAGGGATCAAGATTGAGTATACCTTAGTTGGCATCCCATTTTCCCGAATTACCTCTCGATGCCGATGACATCAGCGTACGCAGGTACGCACGAGCATACATCCTGCAACTTATTGGAGGATTTTTATTTGTCGACAAGTCAAATACTCTGGTGCATCTCATGTTCCTCCCATTATTGTCTGATTTTCGAGCATGCTGGTACGTACTCGTGGGGTGGTGCATGTCTGGCATGGTTGTACAGAGAACTTTGTCGAGCTTTCAATGCACAGGTTGGAAATAGCAGGGTCACTGATACTATTACAAGTATGGGCTTATAATCGATTTCTAATTGTAGCACCACAAGTCCAACTACATGTCCCAGATCATCAATCCAAAGGTATATTTTATTTATATATTTATTCGTTACCATTTTATGTAAGCAACTATTATCCGAATGTATACTTGTATTTTTTATAATTTTAGATGGAGTGGTGTATTAGCTGCCTCTGAACAGTCAGCAAATATGTTGCTCATGTACAGAAAAATATTCGACATTCGACATGCTGACACCCAATCAGGTAGTATATATGTATATAAATGAATATTTAAAAAAATTATATGTATACTTTTTTTTTGTCAGGTTATTTGGATGCCATATACACAAATTTGATCATCCTTACCTGATTATTGTCGTGATGGTGAAGACATTTGGTTGACTGTTAGCCCTCTTATATGCTTCCATATAGTAGAGTGACACCATCCAGATCATGTGCTGAGACAGTTTGGTATGTGGCAAACGATACCTTCATTGTCCTATACACTCCCAAAACTACACCAGATCGATTTTAGAGGTAAGCACGACCAAGATTGGTGTCGAATCCATGCGGAGTATTTATCCTACTGGCATGGACGACGTGATCGTTGTGCACAAAGAGAATTAACAGATACTAGCATGGATGACGTGATCGTTGTGCACAGGGAGAATTAACAGATGAGCCAGCTGTATTAGACGACTACTTTCCCTGGTATAATTCAATCACGAGGCGATTTATCTCACCTAAGACGCTTACTATTACTACATGGTAAGAGATTTAAAATCAGAAATTTTTCATATATATAATATGAATATTGTTTAATATTTTTTTTATTCTACAGAATAATTTTATCGGCGATGTTCAACAATATTCAGTGTAGAACAACTTACCAAAAGTGGGTTCAATGTGTCAGCAAACATTGATCAACGTAGAAAGTATTATTCAACAAACAAGATGACTCAATGTTGCTGACTCTGATCGAAGACGTATTCGTCGTAGACAATAGCGACAATGGGATGAACCTAATTTAGAGGGACACGAAGACAACCCCCATGAGAAGTAAGGGCCAGGGGGATCGTTTTTAAATCCCACATTGTATCATGTTCAAATTGAAAATCTCAAAAGAACTAATTGTAAATATTCTTTAATATCATGGTTTTTTTTTAATATGAGTGCAAGATATTTTCATTGTAGATTAAATATATAATTAAGTTTAATAATGAAAGAATTAAATTTAATAATTAAGTTTAACAATTAAAAAAACAATTATAAGCAATAATGAAGAAATTAAGTTAAGTTTAACAATTAACTTAAAAAAAGAAAAAAGAAAAAAAAATTATAAGCGAATCGTGTACCGGGTACACGAGTTCGCTTGACCGGTCAACCAGTCAGCCGCTGTCTCTTATACACATCTAGATGTGTATAAGAGACAGCTCGTATACTGGGTACACGAGATATGCCATATGGAAATCGTGTACCGGGTACACGATTCCACTACCCTAATTTTGTCAATACTTTCCTAAAACACCTACTTTTGAAAATACTTCCCCTCAATCCTATTTTTGTCATTATTTATTAAAAAAATATTATTTTAAAAAAATATATGATTCCCCATTAATTCTTAAATATCTTGAACCTTTAACGAGTAATAAATTTATTGTACAATTTTCTGATTGTCATTTTAATGAGATAAATTTTCCAACATTAAGTAGAGGAATTAAGAAGCTGGAAAAAGAAATTACATGGAATGCATTGTTATTGTCTCATTTAAATCTTCATACAGATCAATGTGAACTTGAAGTTTAGAAAATAATTCATTTGCGAAATATAGCAAATCATTTACCAGATGCATTTATAGATGCAAAGAAAGTAACTAAGTCACATATACCAACTACAAATGTTTCATCGTTAATTGATATCCCAATACAACAGATTGTCACTGGTGAGTTTGGAACACGCCAGAAGCGTGATAGACTAGTGGATTCCAAAGATAAAAATCCTCGCAAAAGAAATATAATTAACAGTCAAAAGGGATTGGCTGAGGATATAAATACCCATGAAGAAATCATTGACATGACTAGTGAGGAAGGTAAAATACCTAAAGATAATTATGGGATTTCAATAAACTATGTCATGACAAGAAAAAGATGGAACTGAACTAATGAAGTTATTGACAACATTTTTGTGTATAATTTTATTCTTTATATTATGATTGAAAACAAGGATCCAGAACCAAAATCTATTGAAGAATGTCGACATAGAAAAGATTGACTTCAGTAGAAAGAAGTAATCGAGGAAAAATTAAACTCACTTTCAAAATGTTAGATTTTTGGACCAGTAGTCCGAACACTAGAAGGTCTCAAACCTATGGGATACAAATGGGTATTTGTGAGAAAAAAAAATGAAAATAATGAGATCATAAGATATAAAGAAATACTAGTAGCACAAAATTTTTCATAAAGATCTAGTGTTGATTATGAGGAGACATGTTCTCCGATGGTGGATGCAACTACACTAAGATATTTAATTGGCTTGATTGTGTATGCAAGTCTAGATATGCATCTTATGAATGTAGTCACAATATATTTATATGATTCTCTTGATAATGATATTTATATGAGAATCCTAAAAGGATCTAAAGTACCTAAAACATATAAATCAAATTTCTGGTAATTGTATTCAATAAGGTTACATAGATCACTGTATGAATTGAAACAATCAAAACAAATGTAGTACAATCTTTTGAGTGGATATTTGTTGAAAGAATGATATTAAAATAACCCAATATGTCCGTGTATTTTTATAAATAAATCACAGTCAGGATTTGCAATTATAATTGTATATGCTGATGACTTAAATAGAATTGGAACTCCTGAAGAGCTTTCAAAGGCAATAGAATATCTTAATAAAGAATTTGAGATGAAAGATCTTGGGAAAATAAAATTTTGCCTTGAATTACAAATTGAGCATTTAGTGATGGGATATTTGTTCATCAGTCAACTTAAACACAAAAAACTTTGAAAAGATTTTATATGGACAAAGTACATCCATTGAACATTCAATGAAAGTTCGTTCACTAGATGTGAAGAAAGATATATTTCGACCTCGAGATAATAATGAAGAACTTCTTGGTCCTAAAATACCATATCTCAGTGCAATTGGTGTACTTATGTATCTTGCTAATAATACAATACCATATATTGCATTTTCAGTAAATTTATTAGCTAGATATAGTTCTTCTGCAACAAAAGAACATTGGAATGGAATTAAGCACATACTTCATTATCTCCGATGAACGATTGGTATGAGTTTTTTTTATTCAAATAAATCGAATTTTGATATAGTTGGTTATGCAGATTTTGGATATTTATCTGATTCACACAAAGCTAGATCTCAAACAAGTTATTTATTCACATGTGGAGGAACTATTATGTCATGGCGATCAATGAAATAGACCATAACAGGCACTTCTTCAAATCATGTTGAAATCCTTATAATCTACGAGGCTAGTCGAGAATGTGTATGGTTAAGATCAATGACTTAGCACATTTGTAGAACGTGTGGCTTATCTTTTAACAATATTATATGAGGACAACACAACTTGTATAGCCCAAGTAAAAAAATGATATATTAATGGAAATAGAACAAAACATATTTCACCAAAGTTTTTCTACGCTCATGATCTTGAAGCAAATGGTGACATCATTGTACAAAAATGGTTAAAAGGATAACTTGACAGACTTATTTACAAAATCATACCAACCACAACCTTTGAAAAATTTGTGCACAATATTTGAATGCAGCGACTCAGAGATCGCAAGTGATGTTTCCATGAGGAAGAGGAAATACACTATATTCTTTTAAAGAGTATTAGATTATATGAAATTTTTTTTTTTCCTTCACTATGATTTTTTCCCAATGAGTTTTTTCCTAGTAAGATTTTAACGAGGCATATTTTATATATATAGATAGATAGATAGATAGATAGATAGATAATGGGCATCTAAGAGGATTACTATAAATATTATAATAATAGATGTCCATTAGATGCTCATGCTTAGTGTCCATTTACCATGTGTCATGTCCCGATTACCCCAAATGTTATCCATGTGTCTCAAGATTATACACTATTGATGTCCATGTAATCAACCTAATATTTGCCAAATTACTTATAAATAGTGGCATTTGGTGGATTTTGGAAGACATACATACATTGGTGAGGAATCCAAAAGCTTGGGAAATTAGTGGAGAATTTTGGAGAATTTTTTCAATTTCGATTTTAGTCATTCTAGTCATTTTACTTATTTGATATATTATTATTATATTATATTTCTTTATATCCGTGTTCTCCTTGTGCACTGTTTTGCTCCTCAATTTTACAACATTTTTTATGTTACTTTTTCTAAATAAAGAAATGTTTAACTAAATGGATAATTTCTTATGACAAATCTTTTTTACTTGGTTAAATCCTCATGTAAGAACCTCATTCAAATAGAAAAATTCTTAGACCTCTATTATGATAATGATTTTAGTTTTTCCATTCATTTATTAAGTGTGTATTTGTTTTAGTTATTATTCCTTTATAAGTAGAACTTGTTAGCATAAATACTTTAAATCTATATTGAATAGATATAACCCTAGGATCAATCATGCTAAATTGTCAAGAATAACATACCAGATTTCATTGCAAAATTGACGGCAATTACAAGGCGGCTATTGATTTCCTCAACCAAAACTCCAAATGCCCTATGTGGAATCTCTCTCTAGATAGGGGATTAAAGAGAGACTGGGTGCTTACTATTTTTGTATATTGGGGACTATAGCCCTAAAATCTCTTTATATACTAGTTCAATTAAGGTTCCCATTAAACCCTAACTAACTAGGAATGGACTTCTACCCATTAAGTTCATATTCAATTAGAAATCCAGGGTCTTAATTAATTAGATCACATAATATGGCACAATCTAATAAAATAACCCAATGTGATAAATTATTAATCCACACACTTTAATTAAACGTATTATTATTTAAATGCATCTAACAATCTCTCACTTGAGCTATGTTTGTGTACATAATATAATTAAATCACATAAATCTTAAGTGCGCATAAACAGATTAATTTAATAATAGAATTGAAGGAAATCGAATTCGAGGATTTTCATGAGCAGAGGAATAGATCATTCCAAATTACAATCATGTATAAACAATACAAATTACAGTCATAAACAAAACATACAGTTATGCATTCAATACAAAAATTACACCATGAAAGTACAAATAAACAAGGAGAATGCTATGAACATATGTAGACTCATCTCCACGCTTCTTGCTCACAAACGCTCGAACACAGCAACCTCGAACACTCGAACAACACGATTGCTCTACAGTACGAACTCCGTGATCGCCTTGGTCACGAGCACTCTAATAACACGAACGGCCTCCACATAATCTTGACGGTTTCGAGTTGAGTATGACACCACCAAAAAGGGTACCTTGATATTTTTGGTGTAAGAATCAAGAAGGTGGGCTCTGTTCGGACTTGATTTGAGGCAGACAAAGGAGGAAACTACAATGTACATGATTCGGTAAGTGGAAGATGGCTAAAACCTATCGTATAGGTCGATGCCCAATCGTTTAGCAAAAGTTAAGCGATCGTCTAGCAAAAGCTATGCGATCATTTAGCTCATCGCTTAGTACCGTGTCTATCTTTTACAAAACACTACACGATCGTTTACTAAAAAAGTTGTCACTTAGTAAATCTATATTTACTTGACAAGCTTCTGTGAGATGTTTTTCCGAGTGAAATCTCAAAACAACTTTTTCCAAAAACTTCCTAAAATTAGGAAAATAATTTTTCTTTTATCTCACGGTTACCATAAACCACCAATAACCTCCCACTCAATTGGTTATTAGAGAAAAAGATTTAATTATCCAATAATTAATATTATTATAAATATAAATGATAACCAACTTATCATACTATATTTATAACCTATAGTTTTAATATCTCATCTCATGAAACATATAAATCATAGCTCTTTTTCTATTCCACTTAATGTAAATCTCATTTACATTAATCCTCCACTAGATGTATCTCATACATCAAACCGATCATATCATATATAATCGAAATACCTCTTGTCAATTTGAACATTTCAAATCAACACCAAGAACTGATCCTCAACTGAATCCATTAAACTACCAAGGGACTTTATGGACCTGTAGCTCGAAGCTCCAACGATACGTGAATAACTGACTAAACTCTTTAGTCACAGGATCCACCATCCGTTAACTGCCAGGCACTCTACTAAAGACTGACAATTGAACTCTCCTTACCACAGATATATTATCTGTCCATCTTAACCAATTAGTAATGCGATAACCCTTCACAGATCGCTCGAAAGTACAGGTGGACCAATAACCGTTATGCCCCTATAGTTACATCTAACTTCTTAAGTACCATTGATCCCTCTAATGAACATCAATCATAGTCTGAGTCCTCTCTTCCAAAGAGAAGTTGTGGCCACTTGTTCAAGCCCTAGAATCAACCCTTCAGGGAGTAATTTCTCTACTTATCCCTGCTTCGGGAAAGAAGTGAATTTCATCTTGTGGATTGAGTTCTCAGCTCCCAGATCAGACAAGTCCCGAAAAAGGTAGGTATGTAGAGTTGACAATCTGGCCAGTCTCACCCAACTAATCAAAGGACCCCCTTCAAAGGCAGAAGTCTCTAGAACACTCAGGATTAAGGTCGTGTCATCTATGGTCGTTTAAATGAGATGTAAATCTCTAGTATCAACGGCGTTATATATAGAGTTTAGTCATCTCGTGGTCTAGGTCTTATACAAACTCTTTGTATAAGACACCCCCACTCGTACGTCTCCACATGAATGGTCAAGATCTACCATCTGTAGTAGTTTACAACACTTGCAAACCTCTACAAAGTGGGTCGTATCCGTAGTGTCACCAGAGACAGGTATCTCACCTTAATCCTTATACTTCAAACCTATTTAGGTTATCACTTAAGGCATGATCCACTTGTATATTGCATATACATGCTAAAGTTCACATAAGATAACCAATGAGCTTTGTTTATTGGATATGAGTAAATGTCATAATTAAATAACACTTATTTTATTCATCAAACAATGTGTATCTTTACAAAACAACGAGACTCTAGGAGAATTAAGACACCAATCCCAACAACAATTCCCCTTTAGTTCAATATAGCTCATCCTCTGTATTAGCACGGAATCAAGGCAGCTTTTGTCACTATCCTTGTAACTAAACCTTCCTTGATTACCAATTCCAATACATTATTTGACATAGATCAAGTATGGATGTATAACATGAAAATTACATGCAAAGTGATCTAGATCATGTCTGTTTCCAACTGGTCAAAATGCTTTAGTGAGATCATTCTTAAAAACTTTATTCTAAACCGCATTTACTAAACCACATGCATGATAAACAAGTTCAGATAATAAAACATAAACCATCAACTTTATTCTATATAGAAAATAAACAAAATAAGGTCAAAGGTCATTCTCAATAACAAACTCCCACTAAACCATGAAATCAGAAAAGTGATTAACACACATGTGAGCAACATGCTCATAAAAAACTTTAAAAGGTAAACTTTTAATCAATGGATCTGACACCATAGAGTTTGCTCCTATATGTTCTATTGAAATTTAACCATTTGGGAATCTTTCTTTAACAACCAGAAACTTCATGTCTACATGCTTTGACCTCATATTGCTTCGTTGTTGTTGAAATACAATATTGCCGACTTATTGTCACAAAATAGTTTTAGTGGTCTTTTTACGCCAACCATTATCTGCAGTCCAATGAAAAAATTTCGCAACCATATTCTATGATTGGATGCCTCATAACATGCTATGAACTCCACAACCATGGTATAAGAAGCCATAGATGTTTGTTTAACATTTTTCTAGGATATAGCTCCTCCAGGCAACATGAAAATATAGCCTGAAGTGGATCGCAAAGTGTCTTGGCATCCAGCATAATCGGAATTAAAGTATCCAATGATCTCCAAAACTTTTGATCTTCGATAAGTGAGCATATAATCTTTTGCTCTTTGTAAATACATCATAACCCATTTTGCTACTTTCTAATGATCCATCCCCAAGTTACTCAACTATCTGCCTAACACTCTAACTATGAATGCAATATTTGGATGTGTACATACTTAACCGTACATTAGACTTCCAAGAGTCGATGCATAGGGAGCCTTCTACATCTCCTTAATCTCGAGTACAGTTTTGGGACATTGACCTAAATTAAATTTATCATCTTTAGCGACCATGGTATCTCTTAGTGTACAATCTTTCATGCTAAATCTACTCAAAATCTTTTCAATGTAGTTCTTTTGTGATAATCTCAAAATACTTTGAGACTGATCTCGTAGTATTTCAACTCCTAAAACAAAAGAAGCATCACCAAGATCTTTCATCTCAAAATTCTTTTTGAGAAACCTCTTAGTTCATATAATAAACCTACATCACTACTTACTATGAGTATGTCATCAACATATAACACTAGAAAGATAGATTTCCTCCCACTAAACTTGTGATATACACAATCTTCCACAATATTCATCTCAAAACCAAAGGATGAACTTAGTGGAGGAACTCTTATACAAGAGTACCTATGAATGGAAGCGAATCTTTACAATTTCATTGTTACAGAATTTCTACACATACATTGCAACATACAAATATGCATTGAAAGACTAATTACTAGCATGCTATAAAAGATAAATAAAAAAGATCGAGAGAACATACCAGTTGAAGACTTTCTTCAATAGAACTTGGTCCAATGTGAATGAACTCCTCATGCTCTTTATCGTCCAGCAAGCAATCGCTTAGCAGCACCATGGTCATCTACACGAATAGCAGCGCACGAACAACAAGAAACCGGGAACGACACCACCACTCGAAGCCCTCAGTATTCTCGGAGTGAAGATCCAAAAGGTGGACTTTGATGGAATTGGTAGACGGGAAGAGGAAAAGTGATCGTGTATTACGAACAAGCAAATGGGAGAAAAGGGAAGACTATCGTATAGTCGGGTGCTTGGTCNAAAAGGGAAGACTATCGTATAGTCGGGTGCTTGGTCGTTTAGGTCGGGGTACACGATCGTGTAGTAAATGCTAAGCGATCATTTATCAAAAGGTAAGCGATTGTTTAGTTTTGCTCGGCGCGCTAAGCGAACGTTTAAGAAATCGCAGACGATCGTATAATAAACGCAAGTGTGCGTTCGTTTAGTAGATGGCCGCTATCGTATAGGCTCTCAACACTAAGCGATCGAAGGCTTTCACACCGTGAGCGATCTTTTGTATCTTTTGCAAAATGAAAACAATTTTCATTTTATTCTTCAGTTACAAGAACTGAATTGAACTTCCCACTTTCGCACGAATTTGGAGAAAAACTCGGCCAATTATCTCATAACCACCTAATTAATTAAATAATGAATATAATCGTATTATATTCTTAACCTATAGTTTGATATCATATATCAACTATAGTGTTTTCTCCTCTACTTGATATAAATCATATATATATCCAATTTCCTCCAAAATAATATATCTCATACATTTAGTCAATCATATCATATATAATTAACCAGTTCAATTATATCATATATAATCGAACTCCCACTTGTCAATTTGAACATTTCAAACTGACCCAAAAACTTATTCTAAACTTTTATCCAAGCTACCAAGGGGACCTTATGGACCTATGGCTCGAAGCTCAGCTGACTAAACTCTTTAGCCACGAGATCTACCATCCGTTAATTGCCAGGCACTAAAGACCAATAGCGGAACTCTTCTTACCACAAATATATTTCTGTGTCCATTGGATATAACCAATCATGAGTACGATAACCCTTCACAGATGCTTATAAGTACAGTTGGGCCAATTTATTGCCCCTATAGTTACATTTCACTCCTTAAGCATCACTGATCCCTTTAATGAACAATACAACATAGTCCAACTATGTGTCTCTTGGGCCAAGAGAAAGTGTGTAGCGCCACATCGTTCAAGTCCTGGAATCAGCCCTTAAGGGAGCTATCTATCTACTTACCCTTGACATATCTGGAACAACTTCCAGTTCTGTCAAGAACTTCCTGAGCCAAACGTCCTCTTTAGCAACTTCGCAAGCTGCTACATACTCCACCTCCATAGTGGAGTCGGCGATGCACCCCCGCTTAGTGCTTCGCCACACTACAGCTCCTCCGTTAAGAGTAAAGACTGACCCTGACATGGACTTGCGAGAGTTCCTATCAATCTGAAAGTCAGAATCTGTGTATCCAGTAAGGATCAAATCCCTAGATCCATACACGAGCATGTAGTCCCTCGTTCTCCAAAGATACTTGAGGATATTCTTCACTGTTGTCCAGTGACCCTGGCCTGGGTTAGACTGATACCTACTGACTACGCCCATAGAGTAGCAGATGTCTGGTCGAGTATAGAGCATATGGGACCCATCTCATCTCCTCAACCTCTTGAGGTGTCTTAGGACACATGCCCTTAGACAAAATGACTCCATGCTTGAACGTCAGTAGGCCCCTCTTGGAGTCCTGCATCGAGTACTTGAGCAACATCTTGTCAATGTAAGATGTCTGAGACAGTGCTAGCACTTTGTTCTTACGATCCTGAAAGATCTGTATCCCAGAACAAACTGAGCCTCTCCCAAATCTTTCATTTGAAATTAGGTCGCTAGCCAGTTCTTAACTGCAGTCAGTAGACCTACATCATTCCCAATAAGTAGTATATCATCTACATACAGTACTAAGAAAACTACTGAAGCATTGACAATCTTCTTATAGACATAAGGTTCATCAACGTTCTAGTCAAAACCATACGATTTGATCGCAGTATCAAACCGTATGTTCCAAGATCTAGATGCCTATTTTAGCCCATAAATGAACCGATTCAGTTTGCAAACTTTTTGCTCTTGATCTTGGGCAATGGATCCCTCGGGTTGCACCTTGTAAATGGTCTCCTCAAGATTGCCATTCAGAAAGGTCGTCTTGACGTCCATTTGCCAGATCTCATAATTATAAGAAGTTGCAATTGACAGGAGGATGCGGATTGACTTTAAAATGGCAACAGGCGAGAAAGTCTCCTCATAGTCGACTCCCTCTACCTGGATATAACCCTTTGTCACAAGTCGAGCCTTGAAGGATTGCACCTTCCCATCAGTACCCCATTTGCGCTTGTAGATCCATTTACAACTATAGGTCTTACCTCATCAGGCTGATCTACAAGATCCCATACTGATTTGAAGTATCTCGACTCCATCTCGAGACCCATGGCTTTGACCCATTCATCGCGATCTACATCCTTCATTTCCTTTCGATAAGACAATGGATCCTCAACGTCGCCATCTGCTACCATAGCAAGGATTTCCATGAAACCCAGATAGAGAACGGGTGGGTTCGCAATCCTCCCACTGCATCGAGGTTCCCTTAACTCTTGAGGTGGAACCGACCTACTAGATGAACTATCATCAACAACTTTTATTGATGAAGCAGGTTCTTCAACAACTTTTGTTGAAGTCTCAATAGTTCCATTGGAAAGCTCACGCAACACAACTTTACTACGTGGATTGTACTTTTTAATATGATCCTCCTCAAGGAAAGTAGTATTCATAGAAACAAACACCTTATTTTCCAACTGATCATAAAAATAACCCCTTCGTGTACCTTTGGGGTAGCCTACAAAAAGGCATAACCTTGACCGTGGTTCCAACTTCTTGGTATTTACCTCAAGCACATGTGCAAGGCAACCCCAAATGCGAAAGTGACGTAAACTAGTTTTACGCCCGTTCCACAACTCCAGAGGTGTTCTCGTAACACTCTTGGAAGGAACATGGTTGAGTATGTAAATTGTAGTCTCCACTGCGAAACCCCAAAACGAGTCCGGTAAGGAAGCGTAACTCATCATCAAACTAACCATGTCCAACAAGGTTCTATTTTTCCTCTCCACTACACCATTCTACTGAGGTGTACCCAACGCTGAGAGTTGGGAAACGATTCCATATTCTATCAAATAGTCTTGGAATGACGAGTCCAAAAACTCTCCATCTCGATCTGATCGAAGTGTTTTAATCCGTCTATCCAATACATTTTCAACTTGAGCCTTGAACTCTTTGAACTTTTCAAAAGATTCAGACTTCCGTTGCATCAGATAAACATACCATACCTAGAGTAATCATCAGTAAAACTGATAAAATACTCATAGCCACCTCGGGCTTGCATAGGATCACAAAGGTCAGAATGTACTAACTCAAGAGGCTCTTTGGCTCGATAATCATTTTCAGTAAAAGGTCATTTAGTCATCTTACCCTCAAGGCAAGATTTGCACACCGGTAAAGAATTTTCTTCTAACTCACTTAGAAGGCCATTCTTCACCAATCTCTCAATCCTATTGAGATTGATGTGCCCTAATCGAAGATGTGAAAGTTAGGCATTTTATTTTGGAAAAATTCATTGACGTTTAGATTGAGTTACGGCAGTTTTAAACAACTCTGTGTTATGGAGGCAACTTAAGGCTAACAGTCTTAGCACATACAAGTTACTTTCCAGATAAGCTGTACAAATTTCAACACCATCTACACTTTATCCACATTAAAAGAAAGCGTATATTTACATTATAATAGACACTTTACAAAAATAAGGTTCCTCTTAAGTTCGGGAACAACATATACATCATTTAAAACTAGAAACCTATTCTGTAAAGATAACTAGATGCCTCCCACTGCCACAAATAAGACAACGTGTCTAGTGCCTACTCACATCATCATCTCACCAGCCTTCAGCTGTCGCAAGGATCTAATCCCCTGAAAAGAATAACAAACGTGATTAGTGGCACCCGAATCATTATCCAGGCGGAATCATCATTCTCTACTAAACATGTGAGATAAGCTCATTAATACTCCATTTATCCTTTTGAGTATTATAGCTTATCTTAAACTGAGTGAATTGTGCCGGAAGAGAGATAAGTACCAGATGTTGAGTAAATTTTTATTTATCTCAACATCAAATGCCTTTAATTTACCTGCAAGATTGGACATTTCCATAATGTACTCCCTTATGTACCCATTACCCTTATACCTCATGGAAGTTAAAAAAAGTCAAAAGACTACTTACTTCCCTTTTTTCATTTTTAGCAAAATATTTCTCAATTTGAGCAAGGAACTTATTGGCATTTTCACTTTTCGTGATAAAGCCCCAAAAAGACTTCAGAATGGAGTGCCTAATGATCATCAGACACATACAATTTGTTCGTTCCCACTTCTCTATGTTAACCATATTCGGTTGTTCCTTAGTAGAAGTAAGTTTATTAGTCCTTAATGCAAGGTCCAAATCCATACACCCGAGAAGTATCTCTAGGTTTTCCTTCCAATCTTGATGTTCGATCCAGTCAACTTAGGGATTGAACTCAAATTTCCAAATATTTGAGTAAGAACAACTAAAACAATAAACAACAAAACATATATTCATAATTAAAATATATCAAAATAATTTAACATATGTGGTGGGCACCTTTAACAAGATACCTGGCACAACATTTATGTCCAACCTAACACACCAATTGTATATGGTAGTCTCCACAGTAATCAAAGTACTGACAATAAGCTCTATCAAAAAATAGTCTTTCTTTGGACCGACTATTTTTCACATGAGCAATCTTTCTACTTGTCACATACTCATTACCACATGCATACCCACAATTTGGCCAAATAATTATTTTCCTTTGGACCAATAATTATCCATATAAATTCATAAATATGCACATCTTATATTTTTATAATCAAATTAATCTAGATAGCAAAGACTACTTTGGTAACATATTATTTTAACCAATTCAATCCAAAATATAAAACACAATAATATAATAATATTATTGTAAAAAAATAATAGAAAAAGAACACTATATAGTCTTTACCAAGATTCCCTCGATAATTACATCCACATAATACAATTAAAGCCACATAAACATGTGAATATCATAAAATATCATTAATCAAATTTAAATTTAAATTTATTACATTATTAACCAAATTTAAATTTAAACCACGACATGATCCATTAATATTGAATCCACAACATAATTAATCAAATTTAACGTAAATCCACAAATTATTAATCAAAATTAATTTGGATTCACAATATAATTAATTTGATTTAAACTTGAATTATCAATCAAACTTTATATTCAAATTCACAAACTTATCAATCAAGAACCAAGAATCATCGTAAAAAACTTCATCAAATTATAAATCAAGAAAACTTAGAAACGTGGACAAGAATTGACCAAAAAAATAAAGGCCGGCGAGACCCTTAATAGGGAATCAAATTATTATTATCAAACTATATATATTAAAGAAAACCACCGAATTCAATCAATCTAAAAAAACCCACCAAATTTAGTATATTATCAAACAAAACTCCATTAAAGACCACCGAATTCAAGCTTTCTATCACATAATTTTGTATGATGTTCCCAAGAATTCTTCAAGGATTAATTTGGCCTTGCCTTCCTTTTTTTTTAATTAATTCCACTTAATTCATTGAATCAAATTTTTTTAAAAAAAATCAAGAATAGAAAAACACAATCGCCTCCAGTAGCGAGACACTGTCGAAAAATTAAAAAGAAAAAAAAAAATCATATGCTACCACCGACAAGCCATTCAACGGAAATGAAGGATTTAATCTCATGCTCAATGAAAAACAAAATAAACCAATAATTCAACATGAAATTCATGCTTTGATATCAATTATTAGCATAATTCTTTAAATCTATATTGAATAGATATAATTCTAAAATCATTCATGCTAAATTATCAAGAATAACATACTGGATTCCATTGTAAAATTGACGACAATTATTAGACGACTATTGTCTTACTAACCAAAACTTTGAATGTCTGAGTGTGATCTCTCTTTAGATGGAATTAAATGGAGAATGAGTACTTATGTTTTGGTATATTGGGGACCATAGTCCTAAAATCTCTTTATATACTAGTTCAATTAGAGTTCTATTAAACCCTAATTAACTATGAAGGAGCTTCTACCCATTAAATCAATCTAGGACTTTAATTAATTAGATCAAATAATATGTCACAATCTAATAAAATAATAAAATATGATAAATTATTAATCCATTTACATAACACATATTTTAATTAAATGTATTATTATTTAACTACATCTAACAGAACTATCTTAAATATATTATCAAATCATTATTAATCACGACATTACTTAATGACTTAAATTGAAGAGACATAATAAAGACATTATTATTAGATGTTTTAGATTAGATAATTAATTTATTCCTTGTGTTTAAGGTGTTGTGTATTTATTTTCTTTTAACACTATTGAGATGGAGAATCGAATTTTAACTTTGAAGTTGATAATATAAATACTATATCAATTGAATTATATTTATTTTGACGTGATTATTCAATCCTATCATATTCAAATCTTGATCTCCTTACCATCGTTGACCTAATAAAAGGAGGATGAAAATCAACTTACACACTTCCTCGTTGGGTTTGTATCACCTAAAAATTAACCCATGACACTAATAATTGCATAAGTTTATAATTTCTTAAATAAACTTTAGTTGTGATTTTTTTTATCTAAAAAACATTGGTATATATTGTTGAGAGGAAAATATTGGTATATATTGGTTTCAAGCCTTAAATACTACTTTGGTCTCTATACTTTTGGTAGAAGTTCATTTTGGTCCTTATATATACTTTCAACTTTGGTTCATTTTGATCCATTTACATTTAAAATATTTACTGAGAAATTTTCACAGATAGAAAAAAATCAAATTATTTACAAAAATAACAAAAAAAAATTGATACATTAATAGATTATTAAAATTTTGTTGTTTTCCGTAAATAATTTTCTTTATTTTTCTATTTTTAAAAATCTTCCATATTTATTTGGACTTGATACTCTCAACTTTAGTTCATATAGTTATTATAGTGATCATTTTAGTTTATTCATTATCATTTTTTAAGGGAGCTTTAGTCACTTTTTTGAAAATGTAAAAATCAAAATGAACAAAAGTTTGAATTACAAAAACCAAAAATGAATATTTTAAAGAATAAAGACCAAAATAAATTAAGATTGTAAAAGTAGAAACTAAAACGAACATTTTAAAAGTGCATAGACTATAAGGAACCGAGTAAAAAAATGCAGGGATTGAACTAGTAGAGATGTCCACGGGGTGGGGTGAAGCCGGGGATGTCATTCCCCATCCCTGTTCCCGTTCCCCATTTCATTTCCCATCCTCGTGAAATTCCCTACGGGGATCGAGTCCCCCACGGAAATTTTTTCCCTTTTTTTTGTAAAAAGCCAATTAATTTAAATCATTAATGTGAGAAAATTTTAATTAAATAATTAACTTTATCACTAAATTGTTTATTATTGTTATTTTTATATGACAATTTGAATTTAAAGATAAATTACTCAAATTTTGGCCTAGAAAAGCTAATTGATTTTTTTAAGTAGAAAAAAATAAATATAAATCAAATTATTTACATATATAATCTAAATTTAAACCTTCAATTTAAATATATTTATTATCTTCTCAATAAATAATCAAATTTGAAATTTAAATGTAATATTTATATAATAATAATAATAATAATAACATAACATTAAATAACTATATTAAATAAATATGTAAAAGCTAATCGGGACGGGGATGGGGAATGCATTTCCTGTACCCGTCCCCGTTTAGTTTACAAAAAAAATTTCTCTCCCACCCCCTCTTCCATTCCCCGCCTAATCAGGAAATTTGGACATCTCTACGGACTAGTACAATCTAATATTGAAAAGAATGTTTTAATATGTTGTTTATTTATTTATTTGAGTACAATGTTCCTTATTGTAAGTACCACACCCACAGACAAAGAAACGACGTCGCTCTTTAATTAAAAAAACATTAATGTCAAATATTAGAAAAAATCAATAGTAGGTGGGTGATGTGAGAGGCAACTTAATAGAAAAATATACTTCAGCAGCAGCGGGTCAAAAACAAGAATAAACGTTGACTTCAGCGAGTCTAATTAGGCGTACCAATTCAATGTTTTTCTCTTAATTAATTTCGATTACAGCAGCAATTCCCATTTCTAGATCAATAGGCAGCTTGTCGTCTTCATCCCAGATTGGTCAGCTACAGTTTATCAATCAAAATGTGTCAAAATTAAGTTTCTAATGAGCAAATATGATCCCGTGCCGCCTCATCTTTCCTTAATAGTTTAATCCTCTCAATGATTATATTATTTTCATTATTCAGCTCGTTTAAAATCTACCCATGTAGCTGATTTTTCTGTTGGGAAACGAAGGGACGAAGAAATTTCATGGGGTTCGATAACTTTGATTAATATTTTCGGATTCCTTGCCTTCTGGGTGTAGATTTTTCTATATGGGTATTTATCTTTTCAAATCTCCAGATTAGTAAGAGGAATCTGAGCTTCAAAAATGGTGGGTGCCCGCTTTGGGCAGTGGAATTTGCTTTCGGATCATCCTGGAAGGACTGCAAATGGTAATCGCGAGACAGAGATTGGAAAAGAGACAAGCATGATTAAAGAAGGAAGTATATTGGACAAGAAGAGGCGGCCGACGTTTTTTGGGATTATAGTCGATGGTGATGGTGCACGGAGGCTTAACGGCGGCGATGTACTGTCTGCCAATTGGAGAAGTCATTTAATTGCCATTCATGTCTGTGAAGATTCAGGTATTGCTTTTGATTGACACTGCCACACTGCATGCAGAGCAACTGTTTAACTTAATTTCTGAATGAGTAATAATACTGGGTGTTCTGATTTTTTTATTTCTATTATCTTCTTCAGAAGATGGTCCGAAGTTCAGCAAAAGTTTTCCTGTAATGAAAACGGTGAGTTACAAGTACAGCCTCCAATCGAGCTGTAAGTTGTTTGTATATTTACAAGAAACATAGTAGAATCACATTGGTGTTTTTTTATGGGTAGTTGATTAATTGAATGTATATGTTTCAGAATGAAATTAGGGGTTCAGATTCAGGGGAAACTTTTGCTAAGAAATTGATTAAGAGACTAGCTAAGCGGAGAGCAATTGCCGTGATGTTAGAATTTGACCCGACCGGTCCACTCGGGTAGGTTAAGCTATGAACTTCACCGTTTTAGCAAGTTGGTTTGGATTTTATCTAACTTTACTTTGGAAATTATCATCCAGCAATTTGGTCTCATTTGCCAAATGCTATGCCAATCAACTACCTGCAACTAGTATTATGCTTGCTGACAAGGGAAAGACCATCTTTAAAAGGCAGTCAGTTGATCAGTTAAGAGGTTTGAATTGCATCTTGTAAGATTGTCTACTTTGAAACTGCTTAAATGTTTTCTGATGTTTGTAAGATTTTCAGGTCTTCAATTACACTTGAGGCCTGAGTTCTATTTCAGTAGAGTTATTACAACCTCAAGAAATGCAAAAGTAGCAAAGGGAGATAGTAATGAGCTCCTTGCAGCTGTTACTTCAGATGATTGGGATGCAGAAACAAACTCAAGAAATGGCAATGTAAACAGTCAGGATAAGAAAGCTCTTCTGAGTTCGATTTCTGTTGTACGAAGACAGCTTCCAGAATCAAATCTTGGTTGGCCCTTTCAACGGAGAAGTTCTCAAGTAGGGCAAAAGGTTATAAGAAAAGGAGCTAGAAATCTGTCTGTGGTTCAATGGGTAATGAGCCTGCCTAATAGATCAGGTGCAGAGTTACCAAAAAACCAAAATGATATGGCTTTGGAAATACCAGAAATTTCTTTACAAAATGAATCCGAGGGGATGGAAGAAACCAGTCATCTAGTGCTTCAAAACTTTGTAGATGAGGCTGGAGACAGTAATGAAAATCCAAAAGGCGGTAAACTTGGTAACGAAGTCAAACACAAGGAAAAAATGGGCCTTTCAGTCTCCTTTATTGTGAAAGAATTTCAACAAGAGGCACCTGGTTGGCCTCTTAGACCTGTAGCTCTTTCGGAAAGGTCAGATTCATTGCAAGAATCTGAGGAAACAGACATACAAGAAGGAGATTCAGAGACAAGCATGTCTAACCGAACACTTGATACAATTGACACAAATTTGGAGTCCCAGAATGGTTATGTTTCCAATAATTCTAAAGAGCGTGAAGAAAGGGTGATCTTTATTCATTCTAAAGAAATGAGTATTGAGAATAACACTCTTGAAATAGTATCCAAGCAGCTGGAGTTTCCCATTGAGATGAGTCGATCAGTTTGCAAGTGCTTCTGCTATTCAGAGCTAAAGATGGCAACTTCCAATTTCTCGGCAGGTTGGTGAATTTGATCTTGGAGGCATATATTTCATGTGCTACATGGGCTTTATTTCAATCATCAAACTTTTGTGATTTATACGGTAAAGGTCTGTTCCTGAACATTGTATTTAATAATTAAACAGAAAATCTCATAGGAGAGGGAGGATATAGCGCTGTATACAAAGGATGTCTTCTCGATGGAACGTCGGTTGTGGTAAAAGTTTTGAAGCCCTACAAGAATGCTCGGGACAATTTTCTGTTGGAATTAAACATTGTTACCTCAATCAAACATAAACACATCACACCTCTTATTGGTGTATGTATGGAAAATGAGCATCTTATTTCAGTATACGACTACTTTCATGAAGGGAGTTTGGAGGAAAATTTGCATGGTGAGTTTCTATGACTTGCATCATCTTTGTACTTCATCTTTGAAATTGCATTGCACTTACTATAATTTTGTTGATGGATCTGTGAAGTAAGTCAAAGTGGAAAAGGTAAAACTCAATGGGAAATGAGGTTCAAAGTAGCTATTGCTGTTGCTGAGGCATTAAACTACCTTCACAATGAGTGTTCTTCACCTGTAATTCACAGAGATGTTAAATCTTCCAACATTCTTCTTTCTGAGAAGTTACAACCCCAGGTGATACTTCTAACATATCATTGCAAAGTTTACACATCATCTTGACAAATATATCTCAAGGCCATTGCAATGGCAGCATAACTTTAGTGTGGAAAGTGACCTGAAACGTCTATAACTATAGTGTTTGTTTCCGTTGCAGCTATCCGACTTTGGCCTTGCTATGTGGGGACCAACAGATTCATCATATGTAATTAACGATGACGTGGTAGGTACATTTGGATATATAGCTCCAGAATATCTCATGTATGGAAGGGTCAGTGACAAAATCGACGTTTATGCCTATGGGATCGTCCTTCTCGAGCTTTTGTCAGGCAGACATCCCATTGATTCCGGTGTTGCTGAAGGACAAAGAAGCTTAGTCCTGTGGGTAAGAACTTGATTCTTTCTTCTAGCCTCGACTACTTTCAAGTTCATAACCATAGAAAATGCTACTTACAGGCTAAAGAAGTTTTAAACCGTGGGAATTCAAAGGCATTGATGGATCCAGACTTGGATATAGACTTCAATGAAGATCAGGTTCAAAGAGTGATTATGGCAGCCACCCTTTGCATTGATCCATCAGCTCGGTTACGTCCAAATATGAGTGAGGTAAATTTTTATTGCTTAGGTTCTGTTATGTGAAATCAGAGTACATATATAAGTCATATATTTTCTTATCCCGCTGGTTTTCAATTTGTTACCATTTGCAAGAAATTATTGGCCATTTGGCTTTGCTTAGAGAAGTTTGGTGTTTATAAGTTAGAGAACTTTGGTGTTGATAAGGGTGAAGCCAAAAGTCTTCAATAGTACAGGATCTACCGTACCTATACTTTTGCATATTGAGTTTATCATATTTTCTTAGATTAGTTTTCTGTGAGTTGCATTTTATGAAAAGAAAAAATATTTTTTAAATTAATAAATTTAGGCCGGTCAGGTTTAGCCTAGGGGTGAGGGTATTCTAACCTCTAATCTATTGTCAGGGTATTATGCCTTAACCAGTTGTTTGATCTCAACTAAACTCATTATAAATGAATTTATAAATTAAATTTCAGCTGATTATGTTTGTGTTTGTTTTATCTTAATCCAGATTCTGAAGCTATTAAAAGGGGAGGCATGTGTAGATGATTTCATAAATTTTCATGGTTCAAAGGAGCACAATCATGATGTCGATGATGTTGATGATATCTTATCAAAGTTCATGATCAAACCTAGTCTAAGTTTTGCACTCCGTGACATAGACCATGATCGTGCACCGTCAAGTAATCCACATACAACATCAAATGTCATGGTGACAAAACCACGGCGTCTAAAGTTAAAAGACTATTTGAAAGATCCACATGAATAAACAGATAAATTAGCGACAAATAAATATAAGAAAAATAAAATTAAATTTTGCTCTGAAATTTGTCCATAGCATTGTGTAAATACAAAGTTCGTTTTGTATTTTTGGCCACAAAGTTAAAACCTCGTTTGATTTTCAAATTTCAATTTTCTCTCTTTTCTAAAAGAGTGAATATGATTGATTACCATGAATATGAAATTGTATATATACACATTGATCAAGAAACAAAATTTGGAGCATCAAGATTTAGCTGTGATATGAATCTTTTCTTTAACCATATATTTCAATGTTGATAATATATACACTTTTAACATGTGAGAGTGTAGGGAATTTTCAAACCTCTAGTTGTTAGTGGTTTATACTGGATAGTTGAGCATAGGTTGACTAGTTAAACTTAACCCTTAAAATGTTATTATTTTTACTTTTTCAAATCTGTATATAAATTTTAGAAATAAAAAAGAAAGGGGTTAAAACATGTAGAATTTTGTAACAATTATCGAATTATAATTGTTTTGATTTTATAATCTATATTTTTTCTATATTATTATCGAACTAAGAAATACATAAAATAAAAATTTACCTATTTATATTATTATCAAACTAAGAAATACATAAAATAAAAATTTAGCAAAAATAGGTAAAGCTCCCCCAAACAATATTTGAATCATCATATCTAATCCTAATTTCATCCTAAAAGAACAATATTTGAATCACATCAAAATCTCATAGTTTTAGGGTTTCAATTAGGGAGATTTCCAAAGAATAGAAAAATAAGATAAAAAATATTTATACAAGATAGTAAAATTTAATTATAGTTGTGATAGACGATGATAAAAGTCTGTCTTTGTCTACAGGCTGATAGAAACCGCCCGTCACAGGTTGATAGAAACCGCCCGCCCGTCATTGTCTAGAAGCAGCCCACCTGTCATTGTCTAGAAGCAGCCCACCTGTCATGTCTAGGAAGCAGCCGCCTACCCGTCAAGGCCTACATGCTGATAGAAGTCGCCCCAACCACCCAACTGTCAAGTCAAGGCTCGCCCAACCGTCCGTCGAGGCTGAGATAGAAGCCGCCCAACCGTCCGTCAAGGCTGAGCTAGAAGCCGCCGCCCAACCGTCCGTCAAGGCTGAGCTAGAAGCCGCCGCCCAACCGTCCGTCAAGGCTGAGCTAGAAGCCGCCGCCCAACCGTCCGTCAAGGCTGAGATAGAAGCCGCCGCCCAACCGTCCGTCAAGGCTGAGATAGAAGCCGCCGCCCAACCGTCAAGGCTGAGATAGAAGCCGCGCCCAACCGTCAAGGCTGAGATAGAAGCCGCCGCCCAACCGTCAAGGCTGAGATAGAAGCCGCCGCCCAACCGTAAGGCTGAGATAGAAGCCGCCGCCCAACCGTCAAGGCTGAGATAGAAGCCGCCGCCCAACCGTCAAGGCTGAGATAGAAGCCGCCGCCCAACCGTCAAGGCTGAGATAGAAGCCGCCCAACCGTCAAGGCTGAGATAGAAGCCGCCCAACCGTCAAGGCTGAGATAGAAGCCGCCCAACCGTCAAGGCTGAGATAGAAGCCGCCCAACCCCTATCAGCCTATCAGTGTTTTTTTGTACTATTAATATATAATATATATATATTATATATATATATATATTATATATATATATATATATTTTGTTATTACTCATTGTCTCTTTCTTTATTTAGAAGTGTTTTAATAAACCAAAGTAAAAAATAATAATAATAATTTTGAAAATTTTGTTTTTATTTTTAAATTTTAGTTAATAAGAATTCCAAATATTCTGTTAGAAAAATGATGAAAACTATGGTCATGAAAATTCTCAGGAAAATACAAACAAAAAAATGATTATCAAACATACCTCTCTCATAAGAAATGGAAACAAACTTGAAGAATGACAAAATTTGAGTCATTAAATCCCATACCAATCTAATGGTGGATTTATTTCTTTTTACCATAATTCCTTACCTAATTCTAATCCTTAGCCATAAAGAAAGAAAGGACTAATCTTAATCCCCTAATCAATTACAACTTTGATCTCTTCCACCATCTCCATCTTGAATCAATAAAATAAATTAAACTCCTAAAAATTAAAAACAAATCGTAATTGAATTTTAAAAATACTCACAAAGAGGAATAAAATGGACAAATCTCATCAAAAATTGGTAACCTTCTGGTCTTGTTGGAAGAATAAAGAACACGATCGATTTTCGAATCGATTTGATCCATTGCTTCACCCAATGGGTTCTTGTAAGAAATTTGCACTATATTATCCATCGCCGGCGACCAATATGGCGTTGCCTTTCTTCTTGTTTCACCATACCTAACCACAATCGGAGTTCTTTTGTCGTCGTTGTTTTTCTTGTCCATGCCGGCGGTCTTCGCGGTGGTCGGCGGCGGCCAAATGATGGGCGGTTTTTCTGTTAAGTTTGGAAGCTGAGTTTCAGTTTGACCTCAAGAATGATTCTCGATTAAACCAATAATATTAAGAGAGGTTAGATCGTGAGATTGGGAATTTTATATATAGGGAATGAAATTTCTTCTTCTTATTATTTTTCATTTCTCTATATAATAATTAATTTAGAACTTGGATTCTTTCAGCCAATCAAATTCGAGATAAGCCAGATGTTCCTCTTTGGGTGCATGTGTTTAGGCAAATGTCGTTATTTTGATCCTTATTTATTGGGAAAATATAAATTTAGGTTATATTTTTATATTTTTTGTTTGGACTTAGTTTAAAGTTTCACAAAAATATTGAAATGAATAAAAATATATATATATTAAATTACAAATTTAGTTCATCAACCATCCAATTTTGTATTCTAAGAACCATTGAATTTTAAAAATGTTCGTGCCTTTATACTTTTGATTTTATTCATAATTCATTCTTGACTTTTAAAAATTTTAATCTTCAATCTTTAAGGAGTAAAGTCATGCCAATTATCTTTGATTTGAACTTGATAATACGAACACTATAATAATTGAATTATACTTATTTTGACGACAATTTATGTTAAAATTGATATTTGGGGTTTCTACCATCTAAAGAAAATCCTATATTTCGTAAATGTCTAAAATTTGAATTTTTTCAAATATGACTTTTAAAGTTAATTTTGGACAATTATACCATTTTTCATTTATTTATATTTGATTATATTTTTTTCCTTTTCTTGAAGCTATTTTAATGATAGGGATAGAAAATACAAGAGAAAATGTATTTAATATATTTTTTTTCTCATTTATCAATTAGAAAGAGAAAATACACTTATTATAGTTTTTTCCATTTTTCAATTTGAAAAATAATGTCTTTAACGAAAATTTATTTTTACGTTCATTCTTACCTATCAAATTATTGGGTTTTTTTTTTATGAATTAATGGTTATTTTAAATATACTAACATTTTTTATTTATTCATGGTTATTTTAAATATATCCTAGAACATTTTCTTAGGTATTTAAAAATATTTTAATAAATATATGAAATATACTTCAATTTATAAATTAGAGAATGACGGACATAAATCATAGTATTTAAAAAAAATTCGAGACATTAATCTAATATAGGTCTTAAGTAAATCCCTCGGCCTTGATATTTATAACTGATTTGTAAATAATATTGAAGTTTGCACACAACTTCATCTTCCCTTATTTTTCTATTTTTCTATTTTTTTATATTTATCGAAAAATTCTATTTTCTCCGCCATCTTTATTTTTTATATTCACCAAGTGATTTTATTTAACACTCCAAATACAAACTTATCAACTCCAACATATTAATTTCAGACTTATCAACATCGGGCTAAAAGTTATTTTTTCATCCCAAAAAATACCCTAGTAAAATAAAATAAAAAATAATAAAAGAAAGGGAACCCTCAATCCTTTCACCATCGTCTTCACGTCGTCTCCTCCTCTCTTTCAGCAGCTCAGAGTCGTCGCCGCCGCCGCCTCTGTGTTTCTTCCGCTCGTGCCTCCCCATCCTCCCTCTTAGAGGGTTTGCACTGATTTTGTACTCTCTTGCTGTTTCTGGTATTCTCCCATTCTCCATCTTTTCTTTCTCCTCACTTGAAAACCAAAAATTAGGGCTTGTCTAATGGAAGAATGGAGGGTTAGTTTTGATTTATTATTATCATTATTATTCTAAATAACAGAAGCCCGAATGGAAATGAAAACAAAAACAGCTCGAACTGCCTTTCGATTTGTTGCATGAGACCAAGAATTTTCCAATCATCTCTCTTCTTCTTTATTTATCCATTTCTCTTTTGATCCATAGCTCTTGGGAGTTGTTTTGATCGACATTCATAGGGAACGAGAATGATTGAGTGAGTGGTGTAATTTCAAAGAATTGTGTTGGCTACTCCAATTAGAAGCCGTAAACTGCACAAGATCATAAAAATACACAAAAGAATTACATTTATTGGGAAATAATCTGTTATTTCTTTCCTTCCACTCTAACCACAAAATAGCCTTTGACAAGTTGCTCCAGAGCATGCTGACTCTTTCAACCCTCTTCCACTAAGGGATTCAACCATCCAAACCTTAACAGACCAAGGCATGCACCAACTCGAATTAAACAATCTACCAAAATGCTCCCAAGCCCTTCTACTGAACTCACTATGAAGAAAAAGTGGTTCAAAGTTTCTTCATTTTTCGTGCACGAGATGCACATGTTTGGGGAGAGCAAAATTTGGATATCTTCTTTCAACTTTGTCATTAATTTCAAGCACCATGGTTGAATAAGTTAAACAATAAAAACATGACTTTTTTCTTGCAAGGAATATGTTAGGTACTTAAGCACCTTGGAGAACCACATCCCAAAAGTCAGATATTTCGTGGAAGAGCCAAGCCAGTTAAGCACTACATTAGTCATCCCATTTTGATCAACGTAGGATAAAGGCAGTCCATACTACTTTGATTCCTAACATAACATTGTCAAGAATCCTTCTCTTCTTATGCAAATCTGAATAAGCTGATTTAACAGAGTATTTTCCCCCCTGACTCTAATCTTCACGCCAAATGATCCCCAACAATGGAGGGAATACAGTTCTCCAAAGTAACAATAACGTTGCTCCAATCATTCAACTCTCTATCGAAGATTCAAAATAACCTCTTCTCAACTTTAAATCCTAACTCTGGCTCGAGGGGTTCTATAACTCACACACCCTGCTTTCTTGCTCATATTAACCAATGTTATTTTGAATATATTCAAAACAAATGTCATCTATATGCTTTGTGCACCATGTATGTAGAAAATGGTTAGGGTCAAATAGACGTATTCACTTCCTAAGATTCTCGTAGCCACTTATTCTATAGTATATAGATAGTTTGTGTGTATCTATTAACTGGCTTTTTTTTTTTCCTTTCTTGTCTTATTCCTATTTCCCCATCTTGTTTTCTTTCTGAGTTTGATTCTTTCTTGCATGGTAAATGTCAAGTTTTCTCGTTTCAGTTGTTGTTTGATTACTAAATTACTGTATGCATTCGAGTAAATTAAGCTACTAGCCAGAAATGTCGAGTTATCTCGTCTGAACTGTTGGTTGGTTGCTAAATCACCGTATACATTTGTTGTTCCTATACTCGAATTTTACAGGTAACAGCAAGAATGGCATTCTCATTTCTCTTTATAACTTACTGTCCTCAGATCGCTTTCTATCTTAAATTTGGCCTGAGAAGTATAGAGCTATCAGATTTTAAATATTTTTGGGGACATTGTATGCTCCGTTATCTTGGTTTGTCTCTCTCTCACAGTAGGAGACCAACCCTTGTCATTTTTTTTCCGTTTAATTCGTTAACCAACCCTAGACCAGAACTTTTTAATGGTTTAAGATGAGTTTGGTCAGAATATTGGTGGGTTTATCCTATATCATACTATTATAGCCACAAATTGATGGTTGAATGAGCGGTTGATCAATATTCCATTTCTCCCTTATTCTTTTTCTGTTTGTGCAGCATCAAGGGAGAAGAGAGCTGATGGTGGAAGTATGGTGGTCGCTATTGGGGGCAGCTATTCCAGCAGTAGTTGCAGGGCAAGCATACAGAATGAGGAGGAGGCATTCTGAGGAACAGAGAATAAGGACTGCTAGGGGAAGGGAGAAAAACTCAGATGACATTTTTGTTTGTGAGAGGGTCTGCACATCAAAGAGAATGTTGAAAAAGGTAGGGTCTTTCTCAAAAGACCCAATTCCCGATACTTGCGTGACTGTCTGTGGATTATCCGAACTTGATGCCTGCACAGATGCATGTGCTCGCACTGTTTGTGTGAACCAGCATCAAGTACCAAACTGGAATGACGTTTGTCTTAGGAGATGCCAGAGTGAATGTCTTAAGCTTTCTGCTTTTCATTCATCTTAGTGAAATGATGTGATGCGTAAATAATGCAGTTTTTCTAGTATTGCATTTTGGATTGTGAACATTGGCCTAAAACTTTTGGCTTTCTGGAGAGACGATACGAAATGTTTTTCTCAATCTACCCATGTTTCGCTTGTTACACAATGTTGCTTCTTTAAGATTTCAAATTGCTTGCAAATGTTAGCCCCTCTTCCCCCACCCCTCAATTTCCAGCATTCTGTCCGATTAGATTACACAATCTACACTGAATCTATTGTTGGCTTCTGAATTTTTTTAGTGCCCTTTTTTTTTTTTTTTAGTCTCCCTTCAGGATTTTTTTTAGAGCCTTGCCGAGTCTCCCTTCTGGATTTTTTTGTGTCCACGGGATGAGCATAATAGTCGTCTTTTTAGAGTTTTTTTTTCTCATTTTCTGATCGCTTTATAGATTTGGTTGTCTGCCTTTTATTGGTGCAAAAACTAAGCATCATTTTGCTCATTTTAATCTATCTTGTTTTAAATTGGAAATCTAGGTTGTAATCACCTCTAGGTGTGAGAGTTTCTCCTATTTCATTTATCAATGTTTATTACATATAAAAAATACAGGGGCAATTGTAACTTTAATAAAAAAATAAAAAAATTGAAAATTGGGTACATGTCTCTAAATTTTGCTTTTTTTGAAAACATGGAAAAAAAAAACTTTTAGTCGAAAATTTGATTACTATCTGATTTTTATATGAATGTTATCTGATTTGTATGTGATTATCACACCTGCACTTACAAAAAAAGTTAAAGTTAGGATTTTGGTTTTAAAATATATTTGCCATACAATGTAATTTTTCAAAAATAAATACTTTTCTAAATATTCCTAAAAAATTTCATTGTATAAGGTAAAAAAAAAAAAAAGGAAATATACTTCATCCTTCACGGTAGAAAGGTAGTGACTGGAGTAAGGCACAAAGTGATCCTCATCTGTCACAAGAAGCCTATTCAATTTGAATCTCTGGTTTAAAAGAAAAAATAAGAGAGTTTTAAGAAAATGGAAAATGTCCTTGAAGATCAAATCAAAGCTCATCATGAGAACGTTTGTCCTTGTCCTTATCTACCAGGTTCTCTTTCACTTTGTCAACTGCTTCCTCCATCACTTTTGCTGCAGATTTAGCAGATACCTCAACTGCATCTTTGCTTGCTCCAAAGCTCTTCTCCACTGCTTCTTTCACTTCATCAACCATACCCTTTGGTTCATCTCTACTCCTAAAACTGCATAACACAATCATTCTATATCAATATCTGATTGATACTTTACCTATAAAAGATTAAAATATCAATGTCGATGTTCATATCCATATTTCTATAACAGATTAATCAAAGTATTTGATATCAATAGATATTCTTGTAAATATATATATATATATATATATATCTTTGCGTCTTAGATAAGATATATATTGGTGATATTCATTTGAGTTCAAAAACACTCTTGGTCCCTAAACTTTCATAGAAACAATTTAGTGGTTGAAATTTAGTTGATAATGGTTCAGTACTTTACTCTCATATGTATAATAATTTAGTCCATGAACTTGAACAAATAAAACTTTAGCCCCTATACTTTGAAATAGATAACAATTTAGTCCATGTTATAAAAAAAGCTCTTCAAAATTAAGTGTTAACTTTATTATGTAACAACTTAATCTTTATAGTTAAAAAAAAAAATGATTCCGAAATGGTTTATGTAAGAAGTTTCATTAAACTTTAATAATATTTTTCATAACAAGGATTAAATCATTACAAATTGTAAAGTATAAAGACTAAAATTGTTATTAATTAAAGTTTAAGAACTAAATTATTACAATTTTCTTTAAAAAAAAAAAAAAAAAACTAAGTCGTTACCAACTAGTGTAAAAACTAAATTGTTGTTTTTGTATTTCATGGATATCTAGTTGATATATAAATTGATCTATTGTATCAATGTTACACTCCGATCTATAATACATTGCATATCAAATACTCTGATCTACGATTTAGGAAGCAAAATAGATTAAAGTTTAATAAGTAAACAAAAATAGTTAGGAGGAAAAGCAATCATGGAGAAAAGGGTGTAATAAAGGGAAGAAAATTACTCCAAATTGGGAGGGAAAAACTGCAACTGCATTTGGTGAATGAGACTTTTGATTTTGTCCCATGGAGTGGAATGAGATTTCTTGAAAATAGCAACAGTTTCTTGAATGAAGTTCCCAAAAGAGGGCCTCTCTGGAGCCCTATTAGAATCTGCAAAACATGAAGCAACATGAAGCATCAAAATTAACAACATAAGAAGCAATCTGCTTTGAATTTTTGCATTGCAAATTTCCATGGCCTTTTCCAAAAAAAGGATCTCATTCCAACCCATCTCTCCCATTTGTAGTTAAGTTCCTTATTTGGTTGCTTTCGAATTTTTTTAGCTGTCATTCACTCCCTTTACTTTAGCTTTGGCTTTTGAACATTTCAAAACTCCTTTTTGTGGTTTCAAATTTAAAATAATAATACACCCTTTTTTTTCTCTCTTTTTTAGATGCGGAGTTTGAAGTGAATGAGTAATTTTTTTGTTTTTTCTGCTGCAATTTATTTTTATTAACTTCTAGAAAAATTCATGTGTAGTGTATCGGGTTTTCAAATTTTTAATATTCACGAATACACATAATTGAAATTTTATACTTAATTTTATTATATATAAAATTTAGATTTATATCTAATAATTGATTTTTTTTTAAAATTCAATTTGTTAGGGATTTATTAAACACATAATTAAGAATTTTAAGAACTTGGACATTTCTTAAAATTATGGACTAAGTTTTACTTTGAAATTAATTTTAAGAACTAGGGGGAAATGAACATGTATTTAAATGGATTTAATTACAATTTGTTATATCAAATAAAAAATTGATTAATTGTGATTTTTAATTCACTTTCAACTCTCATCTCCTTCAATTGGACACAAAACTCAAAGTTTAAAATTAAAGCCGGTTTGGTAACTATTTTATCTTTTGTTTTTGTTTTTGAAAATTAAACTTATAGATACTACTTCTACTTCCGAGTTTCTTTCTTTCTTTGTACTTTTTACCAATAGTTTAAAAACCAAGCCAAATTTTGAGAATTTACTTAAAAAAGAGGCAAATCATGGTAATAAATGTGGACAAAATAGGTTTAAATTAAGAAAAAAAATTAAATTATTGTCAAACGAGATCTAAGCTTTTGTAATTTAACCTTTTTCAATTTTTAATTAGTTTTCTATTATAAATTATGTTATATTATCTAGTTATTTTGTCCTTAATTTATATCGATTCTTCAGATATGTTACTTGGTTGGACATTTTCTTTTTATAATTATTTAATACATAAAAATGAGATAGTTTTTCTGAAAAAATAATTTAGAGTTTATTGAATTGGTGTGATAGTGATCTAAACTTATAAACAATAAAATTTTAATGTCTTTTGAATTATATTTAAATGAAGTATGATGGATTATGTCTCTAAATACATATAAACATTTTGAAAGTTGAGTTCTTAGCCAAGCTAGTGATGTTTCCTTGGTTGGGCTAGGCTGTTAACGGCTGGCCTAATCTAATTTATTTTTTATAAATCTAGGTTGTATCTTGCAATGAAGTACTTCAAATGATGGATTCATCAAAGGACTCTAGATCAGATGCTGATGATATCTTTCTCGTCAGAGGAGATGGTGACTTCCTTTGAAGAAGACGAAATTCATCCTTGTGGTATATCCGCTTTACCATAATAGATGATGTGATGTTAGCAATTCCACAAGTTTGCACATGGACATTGACTTGACAGTTATGCAAGGTGTGTAGTGAAAGTTATGTCGATGGCTGAAGGACTTCCAGGTGAGTCAAGTAGGTGGAAGTTGCACCATGAACATCAGCAAGGTTTGTTGTGACGAAAAAGGAAAATCTTTGGAGGTGATATTCCAAGCGGTCTACTTTTCATGGTGAAGTAAGTTATAGTTCACTTATTTGAGAATTACGATTGTTGGTGAAAACAATGATTGTTGTAGAAGTTGTGGATTCTTCAAATATCTTGCCAAGGTGGAATTTATTATAACAATTTTTTATTCTTTTGAGTAGGCCGTGATTTTTTTCGAGTTGGGAGTTTTCAACGTAAATTTTTGTGTTTCCAGTTTTATTGCTTTCTTTTAATTTATCTGTTATTTTCCTGCTTATTCCTACGATAAAAGTGGGAGCAACAAACTTGGTTTGTTTGTCTCCGTGCCAGTATTTTCACCTTAATTAACATGATAAACTTGTGGATTCAGAATAATAATATGGTTGTTTCTTGGATTTTAAATTCAGTTTCTAAAGAAAATTTTGTTAGCATAATCTATTGTGATTCTTCTCTAATTTGGAAAGACTCGAAAGAGCACTTTTTCCACAAAAATGGTCTTCAAATCTTCCAATTACGCAAGAAATTATCTAATTTAACTTAAGCCAACTTTTTGTATTTCACAAAATTAAAGACATTTTGGGAGGAGATGTCCAATTATCGACCAGGTTGTTCATGTTCAAAGTGTACTTGCGATGGTGTTAAATCTCTCTCTGAATTCCATCAAACTAAGCATGTTATATAACTTTTAATGGGATTAAATGAGTCTTTTGCACAATTACTTGCTCAAATTTTAGTTATGAATATGATTCCCTCTATCAACAAAGTTTTTTCTTTAGTTGTGCAAGAAGGGATCAATTTGGCTAGCAACATGATTGATTCCATGACATTTTTTTGTTGGTCAAGCAGCACATCCTAAAACCAACATGTTCAAATTGATGAATCCTTGATCATACCATCTATTAAATTGTAAACTTCTTTTTGTTAGGATTTTCAGATTGCAAAGTCAAGTCTTCTTCTGTTAGATCGCTGAGCTTTGTTAGGGAATTCTTGTTTGCTAATTTTAGTGTTTGTACCAAGGTATTTATACTTGTACAATTGATCTATAGAAACACACAAAAATCATTCATTCAGATCTTGTTTTTGACATGGTATCAGAGCCTTGCTAGCTGGTTTCTTCTTCTTTTTGTTCTCTGTTATTGCAGCCGTCAACCTAGATCTCCTCCTCGCATCATCCGTTCGTTCATTGCTAATGGGCCAGTGAAAGCAACCCAAATCCAATCGGAACCTAGATCGTTGTCGTCCTTCTCGTGTCGTTTGATCATTGCACGAGTACTGTCCACCCAAATCCCCTGTTCGACGTGAAGAAGAATCGACCCGTGAAAACATGCCCCCGATCCATAACCCAGATCCCTTATTGTCACACCCTCTCCCAACCCTTGTCCCCCAGACCCGAAAGAGGGCGTGAAGACAGCCAACATCACCCATATGTGACATTAACTGCCCATCTTTACTCAACTCTAGGATAGCTATTGCAATAACAACTCCGATTAAATTAATTGATACGTTAAGAATGATGACAATGTCCATTACTGTTTTTTTTATAAACAAATAATCTAGCCATCCTAATGACTTTCAACTATCCTAATCCGAGTTCCGCCTTGTGAGAGGTTACCAATTCCCAGTGCTTATGAATTTTCCCAGAACGCTCTTCTTCCGCTAGGGAGGCGGGGGGAGAATAAAAAACATGGAAAACATGAGCTACAAAGCCCAGTGAGTGGTGCCTTTTTATATAAAATAACTTTGATTTCAGAAATTCATCTTTGGGAAAACAATTCACGACCAACAAAATTACCACACAATAAATATAATGATCATGTATTCCCCAGGTACTCCCGTACGTATCCCAACACAATGTACAAACAAATCCCGTGGAAACCTCCTCAATACCCAAATATCTCGTGCACATCAACTAAATCCCGCTAACTATGCTTAGATATCTTGGCTATATTTTTTCCGCTAGTGAAGCTGACTAATCCCACCAAGTATCTTTTCTAAGCATGTTAACTAAATCTTGGGTACCATTTTAGTTTTCTGCACAATCACACAAGCAATATCTCAATAAGCATAATAACAATTAAATCCAGACAAACACATTTTTCCAATCATGCCAATTTCCACACATTACCTATATATAGATTTACCTATATATATAGAAATCAACATACAATCAATAAAATGATATAACCACTCACAGTTCCTTCTGATTTGCTCTAACAACCCAAATTTGTACACATACACTACAGGAAATTAAATATCAAATGTTAAGCAGGACGAAATTTTATTTAAAGGGATGGTAAATGTAATATCCTAACCCTAATTTAGAAAGCAGGAAAACAAATAAAATATATAATTAAGAATGAAAAATATGTAAATTTAATAGGAAAATCGTGTGGAAATTTAGAATTGGAAAAAAATAGGAAATTTATTAATTATCCAAAATAATGAATAAGGGGCAGAATCAGAGAGGATTAGTTAGAAGTTGGACGCTAGCTAATTCAGGAGACAAAGGGCAGTAGATAACTTTTTGTTTGGGCACTGCTCATTAGAAGAGTTGGAGGTGAATTAATTGCCCATATACTCTTAAAATTTGAAATAGTTAAAAAGGGGAAGTGGAATCCACAAGCAGTGAAGGCAACCCACGCGTGAAAACTAGCGAGATTGGAAGAAAATTGAAGAGAGCGAGAGTGGAGAGAGCAAGATTCTCAGCGAGACAGTGTGGAGAGAGAGCGGAGTGAGAGCGAGACCAGCGAGAGCGAGAGCGAGAGTCACGAGAGCCAAACCAGCAGAAAGTTGGAGAGAGTGAGATTTGGACAGAAGCGTGGATTATGCGTTGAATTTGGCCACGATCTTATAGATTATACATAGAGAACCCTAAAATTGAATACAAACAAAGATTGAAGACGTAAGGGCAAACGTTAGCCAAAATTAGGTGTCTTATTAAGAGAAATTCTTAACCTAAGTAATTTTAAAGAAGACATTTGTAGGATGAGTTGTCACACTGAGAAGAGCTGAAAACCACCATAAATAGGAACCTTTGCCTGAAGATTTAACCCATTCTCAAACAAATCTCAATAACAAAGAATCGTATGAAAGAGTAAGTGTGAGTGAGGAAGTTCTGTGAGGTTAGAAGAGATAAAGCTCGGGTAAGGTGCTGCCCAAATTTCCTTCTAGTTTAAGAGGGAAAACTCTACTGATCAAACCATAAGAATAATAAGGAATAATTAGGATCGCAGTCAAGGTAAGTAGTTATATCACCAGTGTTTCATGGTAGTATACCTTTAATATGTTGCATAATTATGTTATTGTTATGTTGCATTACATGTTTAAAATATGTTTATTGACAAGGGACCTCATGCATTATGTTTGTTCATAAGATTAAATTTTAATTAGATAAAGATTATGCTTCTAGGGCTAGTAGGGCATGTATGGTTGCACCCCTCTAGACCCAATTCTATGTCAAGATTATGCTAGGGACTAACAGGGTATGTATGGTTGCACCCCTCTAGACCCAATTCTATGTCAAGATTATTCTAGGGCTAGCAGGGCATGTATGGTTGTACCCCTCTAGACCCAATTCTATGTCAAGATTATGCTAGGGACTAACAGGGTATGTATGGTTGCACCCTTCTAGTCCAATCTTACGTTTATGTTAATGGTTGATGTTGGATGCGACTCTAGCCCTACTGACTGCATAATCCGCTAATCATCAGATGGGCTAGTTTCCGCCTAAGTCCTCATCTTTCTATCAGGGCGGAGAAATTTACGTTAGAAGCATAACCGATCACCACATGTTATTATATGTTTTCGGTCCCAATCATATGTTTTCAGGACATGTTGCATGTGATTGTGCATTTGGTCACTACCCTATGTGAGAACTACTTACTGGATATGTTATATACTCATCCTATTTTTACAGACTTTGTAGATAAGGACACAGTGTAGGTGGCAGAACTGGACGTCGCTCAAATGGCCAACCATCAAACTCACTATTATAGGCATATGCATTTTTTTATCACTACGCTAGTGTTTTATGGATCCTGGCGTTTTGTAAAATAAACTTTTGATATAGTTTTCTACCTAATTAATAAAATATTAGGTATGTTTTTTTGAGATTTTTGTCCAAAACTCATCTCATAATAGAAAAGTCAAGCATGCATGTCGTAGCGGTCGGACCATAGTATGTAAGGATCCGGTCGTTACATTTGCTCTTCAGGAGTTCACTCGACCGGCTTCTGATCTCATTCCATAGAATTTCACTTCTTCCCAAGGAAATTCCAAATTAGTTTATAATTTTTCCAAGAATCTCAAAAATATACATAAATAACCCTTAATACAGAAATAACCAGCTTACCACCCTTCAAAATGTCAAAATAGGCCAACCTTCCCAAAACCCCGCTTTGAGGTTATTTTGACAGAGTTGGGGCACTGGTGCTCACAGATGGCCATGTCTGTGCGCACAGGGGCTGGGTGACACGCTCCTGGGTGGCAACCTCCGCATAGATCACGTGCAACGTAGGCAAAGAGGCATGTGCAGGCGTCTGGACTGTGCGACGTGCGTCCATCTACGCGTACGCTCGGCTGCTGGACATGCGTTTCTGTGTAGCCGGACCACCTAGCTTTGTTGTGTCAATTCGTTCTTCTCCAGAACTCCAACTACAATGGCAGCCTAGATTCCCTCTCTACACTCCCTCCTGAGTATTTCAACACTTAAAACACTGAAATGGCATGGGTGAATTGCTCATACCATTCACCCCAATCTTCTATTTATAGGCCTTCAAGACCCCCCTTACCTCGACACCTCCTACTTGGTTGGATGTCCAAGTGTCTTTTCCCTACACTATTAACGCAACCTTCATATCATCGTAATCCAAGGTGTCTCCCTCTTCCTTAGCCAACACATAACGCTCAAATTGCATGTCTTCCTGTGCATCCACCTCACTTGCTTGAAGCCCAAGAGTTCTCCCCAACAAGCCATATGTCCGGATGATTTGGCATCACCATTGGTGCATTCCACACCCTTATGGTCGTAAGCCATCTTGGCCGATCGCTCCCTCGCATGGCCTATGCGTAGGGGACGGGGTGGGGTCGAGGATGCCATTCCCCATCCCCGTCCCCGTTCCCCATTTCATTCCCCATCCCCGTGAAATTCCCCACGGGGATCAGGGTGGGGATTCCTCGCGGGGATCGGGTTTCCTATGTTGGCTTTTTGGTCCTTAATCTCAAATTAATTAATTTTAATTAATTAATTAATCAATATTTTGATAATAACAAACTAAATTTTTAATTATTGAAAATCTTAGTGTTTTAATATGTCCATAGCATAGAGCTCGGAACAATGATTCCAACACCTCTTGAATCACTCAAATCGGAGCAAAAACGAAGACGATATGACCGAAATAAGTCTATAGAGAAAATACCGTGGTGGATGACGTGGCATAACCAAACCATTTGCATGTAGACATGTGGCAACATATTGGTTGAATGGTGGATAAAGAGATTAACATACAATGGACTTTTGACTTTTGACTTTTGGATTCATTTAAAATAAAAAAAAAATTGAAATTTAAAGAAATTTAAAAGAAAAATAAATTTAATATTATTTTATGTTTGTGTCTAACGGCTAGTTTTTTTACACATGGTATGTTTTTTATTTTTGGATTGACTTTAAAGAGAATGAATTTAAAAAGAAAATGAATTAAAAGGAAAATGAATTATTATTTTATGTTTGTGTCTAACGGCTAGTTTTTGACACATGGTATGTTTTTATTTTTTGGATTAATTTTAAAAAGAAAATGAATTTCAAAAGAAAAGGAATTTAATATTATATTTTGTTTGTATCTAACGACTAGTTTAGTTTAAAATCTCCACCATTGATTTTTCTTTTCCAAAATCCAATGGTCCAAATTAATTATGGTTTCTAAAAATTTTTCCATCTCTATATAAACCATCTTCCTCTCCAAATTTTAAACAAACAAATTTTATATTTCATAATCCTCCAAAACTCAAAAGTTCCATTGTTGCTCTCTCTAAGTTCCCAATTTTTTTTTCATCTTATTCTTGAGAGAATGTTATTATATTCTGAGGATAAATTTGTTGAGTGCTTAAACTTGTAAATCCACTCTAGTGAGAGTTGTATTGTGTTCTTCAAAAATTCCAACATTTGTAACGGTTTGATCCTAAACCGTGGAAAGGATCAGGTTTGCTCTTGAACCCGTAAAAGGAGTGGTAGTGTAACGGTTGGGCTCTAATCCGTGGTAATAGTCGGAAAGATTTTATTCAAATTCCCAAGAGGCGCTTGGGGAGTGGAGTAGGTCGAGTTTTACCGAACCACTATAAAAATTACGGTGTCTTCTTCTCTAAGTCTTTCCTTTTTATTTTTGCAATTAATTTAAGCAATTTATTGTATGATTTAGTTTGTTCTTATTTATTTGCTAAAATTTTATAGAATTAAATTATCACATTTTTGTCATCTTATTTGTTGCATAAATTGAATTTTTCTTATTATTTATAAAAAGTGTATTAATTAGTTTAATTGGGTTATTTTAGAAAAAAAAAGTTTAATTAAACCTTATTCATTCCCCCCTCTCATATCGATCCAACCATTGGTATCAGAGCGGGTTGCTCTTCTTGAAATATTTATTTCTTGATAAACTTAATTGTTTTTGAGCTATGACAACTTTAGGTTTTATCTCTTTTATCGATAGTCAATCTATTACAAAGCTTCCTTTCTTTAATGGTACTAATTATAGTTATTGAAAAAATAGAATGAGATCTTTCTTGCTTTCTATTAATTATGATTTATGGGATATTGTTGAGGAAGGTTTTAAAATTCCAACAAAAGATGTTGATGGTGTTAGTACTATAAAACCTAAGGAAGAATGGTCAATAAATGAAAAGAAAGCATGCTCTTTAAATGCCAAAGCTATTAATTGCTTATTTTGTGCTTTGAATGAAGTTGAGTATAATAAAGTGTCTATTTGCAAAACCGCTAAGAGATATGGGATAAATTAGAAATTACTCATGAAGGAACTAGTCAAGTAAAAGAAACAAAGATTGACATGTTAGTTCATCAATATGAAATGTTTAAAATTGATGAAAATGAAGCTATTTCCGATATGTTTATTAGATTTACTTACATTATCAATGCTTTAGAAGGACTTGGGAAAAAGTACTCAAATCTTGAGAAGATAAAGAAGCTATTGTGGTCTTTGCCTAAACAATGGGAGCCTAAAGTCACCGCCATTCAAGAGTGAAAGGATCTCAAATCTCTCTCCATTGATGAACTCATGGGCTCATTGTTGATGCATGAGATAAAGATCAAGAAAAACATGGAGGATGAAAAGAAAAAGAAAGAAAATAGTATAGCTTTAAAGACCATCTCTTTAGAAGTTGACTCCCAAGATGAAGATGACCTTGATGAAGATGATGTTACCTATCTTTCACGTAAGTATAAGAACTTCATCAAGAGAAAGAAGCAATTCAAGAATCATCTCTCCAACCAAAAAGAGTCAAAAGGTGAAAAGAGACAAAAGATGTTGATGGTGTTAGTACTATAAAACCTAAGGAAGAATGGTCAATAAATGAAAAAGAAAGCATGCTCTTTAAATCCAAAGCTATTAATTGCTTATTTTGTGCTTTGAAATGAAGTTGAGTAAATAAAGTGTCTATTTGCAAAACCGCTAAGAGATATGGGATAAATTAGAAATTACTCATGAAGGAACTAGTCAAGTAAAAGAAACAAAGATTGACATGTTAGTTCATCAATATGAAATGTTTAAAATTGATGAAAATGAAGCTATTTCCGATATGTTTATTAGATTTACTTACATTATCAATGCTTTAGAAGGACTTGGGAAAAAGTACTCAAATCTTGAGAAGATAAAGAAGCTATTGTGGTCTTTGCCTAAACAATGGGAGCCTAAAGTCACCGCCATTCAAGAGGCAAAGGATCTCAAATCTCTCTCCATTGATGAACTCATGGGCTCATTGTTGATGCATGAGATAAAGATCAAGAAAAACATGGAGGATGAAAAGAAAAAGAAAGAAAATAGTATAGCTTTAAAGACCATCTCTTTAGAAGTTGACTCCCAAGATGAAGATGACCTTGATGAAGATGATGTTACCTATCTTTCACGTAAGTATAAGAACTTCATCAAGAGAAAGAAGCAATTCAAGAATCATCTCTCCAACCAAAAAGAGTCAAAAGGTGAAAAGAGCAAAAAGGATGAGGTAATATGCTATGAATGCAAGAAGCTGGGTCATATTAGAACCGATTGTCCTTTTCTCAAATCATCCAAGAAATCCAAGAAGAAAAGCAATGAAAAGTTACTTCGGATGAAAGCGAAAGTGGAAGTGATAATGAAGAAGTGGCCGATTTTTGTTTCATGGCTCATAGTGACAAAGAGGATGAACAAAATGATAAGGTAACTCTAGAACCTTTTTCTTATAATGAATTGTTCAAAGCTTTTGAAAATATGCAAAATGATTTAGAAAAACTTGGTTCTAAGTATGTTGTGCTTAAAAAGAAATACAATGTTTTGTCTAGTAAAAATAAGTTCTTTACTTGAAGAAATTGCTTGCTTAAAAGAGAATGAGCATGATGCTATGCATACTGGTGAAATGAATATCTCTTGTGACAAGCTACTTTGATTGTGATGAGAAAAATGCTGCTTGACAAAGTTAAATTTCTTGAGCATGATAGTTGTGAAAAAGATAATTTGATTAAATTACTCAAAAAAAGAAATTTAGTGCTTTGCAAGACTTGATAAGGCTAAAGAATCTATTAAAAATTTGACAATAGGTGCTCAAAGATTAGACAAGATAATTGAAGTAGGCAGGCCTTTTGGTGATAAAAGAGGTTTAGGCTATATTGATGAATGTTCTACCTTCAAGTTCTAAACTATATTTGTCAAAGCATCTCATAATATGCCTAAGCTTAATATGCCTAAGGTTGTGTCTAAGCATGTTAAATCTAACTTTGTACCTATATGTATTATTGTGGTGTTGAAGGCCATATTAGACCTAAGTGTTTTAAACTATAATATGCTCATACTACTTCTCCAAGAAGAAAGTTTTCTTAAAGGGCAAAGTTTCACAATGCTCCAACGAATAATTTCTCCAAGAAAAGTAGAGTGCATAAATTTATTGTAAGAGATAAATCTTTGCATAATGTTGTTTGTTTCTCATGTGGTAAGTTTGTACATACAACTTATTCTTGTTACTTGTCTAAATCCAATGTCTTAAATATCTATGTAAAATGAAATGGATTCCCAAGTTTATCAATGCTAACCATCTAGGACCCAAACAAGTGTGGGTACCAAAGAATAAAATTTTGAAACATTTGTGTTTTGTAGGTTTGTTTTGAAAGCCTCTAAGAAAAACAAGTGGTACTTGGATAGAGGTTGCTCGAGGTACATGACGGGAGATCCATCCAGGTTTGTCTCTCTCTCCAAAAAGGATGGAGGTATTGTAACCTTTGGTGACAACAAGAAAGGTAAAATAATTGGTAAAGGTAGTATAGATAACGAATCTTTCATTTTAATTGAAAATGTACTTTTGGTTGATGGTTTGAAGCATGATTTACTTAGTATTAGTCAATTGTGTGATAAAGGCTTTAGAGTTGTGTTTGATAAAAAGAATTGCATCATTGAAAATGCTAGTGATAGAAAGTTATATTTGTTGGAAATAGGGATGAAAATGTTTATACTATTGATTTGAATGATTGTCCTATTAATGATAAATGTTTATCGACTTTGCATAATGATTCTTGGTTATGGTATAGAAGACTAGGACATGCTAGCATGCACTTAATTTCAAAATTTTCCAAGAATTCTTTGGTTAGAGGTCTTCCAATTTAAATTTGAAAAAGAAAAAGTTTGTGATGCTTGTCAAATGGGTAAGCAAACTAAGTCCTCTTTCAAATCTAAAAATGTAACTCTTACAACTAGACCCCTTCAACTATTACACATGGACTTATTTGGCCCTTCTAGAATTGCTAGTTTTGGAGGAACTACTATGCCTTTGTGATAGTTGATGATTTTTCAGAGATTTACTTGGGTTTTGATGCTAAAACATAAGGATGATGCTTTGAAAATCTTTTCTAGTTTTGCAAAAAAGAGGTACAAATGATAAAAGTTTTTTGATTTCTAAAATTAGGAGTGATCATGGAGGAGAATTTGATAGCAATACTTTTGAAACTTTTTTGTGAAGAAAATGGTTTTTTCTCATAATTTCTTCGCTCCAAGAACTCCTCAACAAAAGGTTGTAGTTGAAAGGAAAAATCGTAACTTTGCAAGAATTTACTAGATCAATGTTGCATGAGTATGGTTTACCTACATACTTTTGGGCAAAAGCCGTTAACACGCTTGTTATGTTTTTAAATAGAGTTTTAATTAGTTCTTCTTTGGATAAAAACTCCTTATGAATTTGGCATAAACAAAATTCCAAATATTGGGTATTTCAAAGTTTTTGGTTGCAAATGTTTTTATTTTGAATAACAAAGAAAAACTTGGAAAATTTGATTCTAAGACGGATGTTGGTATTTTCCTTGGCTATTCCTCTACAAGTAAAGCTTATAGAGTTTTTTCAATAAAAGAACTTTAGTAAATTGAGGAATCCATGCAATGTAGTATTTAATGAAACTTGCAATGTTATTTCTAATGAGCCTATTTATAGTGATGTTTTAGAAGGAAATTTTGGGAGATTTACTTGTTAGTGACAAAGGCAAGGAAATTGTTTCAAGTAAGCAAGAGGTAGACTTAATCGAAAAGAACGAAGTTGGTTCTTCATCCAAGCCGAAAGAGTGGAGGTATGCTCCTTCCCATCCAAAGAATTAATTCTTTGGTGATCCCGAACAAGGTGTGAAAATTCGTTCCTCTCTTAATATGATTAATAATCTTGCTTTTGTTTCTCAAATTGATCCAAAAAAGTTTTAAAGATGCTGAAAATGATAAATTTTTGGATTTTTAGCTATGCAAGAAGAATTCAACATCAATCTGAAAGGAAATAAAGTTTGGGAGTTTAGTCCCCTAGGCCCTCTCATGCTTCTATAATAGAACTAAATGGGTCTTTAGAAATTAAAATGGATAAAATGGAAATACATTAGAAATAAAAGCTAGACTTGTAAGCTCAAGGTTATTGTCAAGAGGAAGGAATAGATTATGAGAAACTTTTGTACCTATTTGCTGAGTTAGAAGCTATTAGAATGTTGCTTGCTTTTGCTTCTTATAAGAATTTCATTTTGTGATCAAAAGATGTGAAAAGTGCATTTTTAAATGGTTATATCATGGAGGAAGTTTATGCAGAACAACCTCTGGGGTTTGAAAGTTTTGGATTTTCCTAATCATGTCTATAAGTTGAAAAGGACTCTTTATGGCTTAAAAGAAGCTCCAAGAGCTTGGTATGATAGACTTAGTAATTTCTTGCTTGAAGAATGGATTTAAATGAGTAAAATTGATCCACTTTTTATTAAGAATAAAAGAAATGATATGCTTTTAGCACAAATATATGTGGATGATATATTTTTGGTTCTACTAATCACTATCTTTGTGTGAAAAAATTTTCTAATAATATATGCAATAGTTATTTGAGATGAGTATGATGGGAGAACTTAGTTTTTCCTTGGACCCAAATCAAACAACTCAAGGATGGTATTTTCAATAAGTCAAGAAAAAATATACAAGGGATTTGCTCAAAAGGTTACAAATTCAATGAAGGGTAAAATTGACAAACTCCTATGAGCTCATCCACTAAGCTTGACAAGGATGAAAAAGGTAAGTGTGTGGAATATATAAAACTTAGAGATATTGATTGGATCTTTAACTTTATTTAACGCTAGTAGACCCGATATTATGTTTAGTGTATGTCTTTTGTGCTAGATTTCAATCTTGGTCCTAAGGAATCACATTTACATGTTTGTTAAATAGAATTTTTTAAATATTTGATTTTGTACGATTTGATGAGACTTATGTATCTAGAAATGTTGATATATAGCATCACTTTATCTAGAGAGCAATTGCAAATTGATAATAATTACTCTTGAATTTGTGAGACTCATAATACAATTAGCAGATATTTTTACCAAAGCCTTTGAATGAAGAAAACTTTTGCAAAAATAGGCTTGAGCTCGGTAATTATTGCATTGTGATGCTTCGTGATTTTTATAATTTTACTTGTTAAATCTTTTAGAAGGCATTTTTGATAGGAGGAGGAGATATGGAAGAGGGATGTAGGTTAAATATTCTTAGGGGGAGTTGTGCTAATATTTATGTTCATAGTTTTTTAAAGGGAAGCATTTATGTAGTTCTAAATTTTTCTTTAATTATTCTTTTTTATGATTCCAAAGGGGGAGAAGTTTTTAAGAAAAAATATGCTATAAATTTGTTACGATTTTGATTGTATTAATCAGGGGGAGAATTTATCTTTTTGAGTGAATTTCAAGAATGAATCTTTATGGTGATATGTTGAATTTCATTATGTGCTACATATGGTTTACATGTAATTTCAAGCTATTTTTCTTGAATAGTTTGTCATCATAAAAAATGGGGAGATTGTTTGGCTTTTTTGGCCTTAATCTCAAATTAATTAATTTTAATTAATTAATTAATCGATCAATATTTTGATGATAACAAACTCAATTTTTAATTACTGAAAATCTTAGTGTTTTAATATGTCCATAGCATAGAGCTCGGAAACAACGATTCCAACACTCCTTGAATCACTCAAATTAGAGCTAAACGAAGACGATATGACCGAAACAAGTCTATAGAGAAAATACCGTGTGGAATGACGTGGCATAACTAGACCATTTGTATGTAGACATGTGGCAATCATATTGGTTGAATGGTAGATTCATTAAGAGATTAACATATGATGAACTTTTGATTTTTGGATTGATTTAAATAAAATAAAAAATTGAAATTTAAAGAAATTTAAAAAATAAATAAATTTTAATATTATTTTATGTTTGTGTCTGACGGCTATTTTTTTACACATGGTATGTTTTTTATTTTTGGATTGACTTTAAAAAGAATGAATTTAAAAAGAAAATGAATAAAAGAAAAATAAATTTAATATTATTTTTATGTTTGTGTCTAAAGGCTAGTTTTTGACAACATGGTACGTTTTTTATTTTTTGGATTAATTTTAAAAAGAAAAGGAATTTAATATTATATTTTGTTTGTATCTAACGACTAGTTTAGTTTAAAATCTCCACCATTGATTTTCTTTTCCCAAAATCCAATGGTCCAAATTAATTGTGGTTTCTAAAAAATTTTCCATCTCTATATAAACCATCTTCCTCTCCAAATTTTAAAACGACAAATTTTATATTTCATAATCCTCCAAAACTCAAAAGTTTCATTATTATTTCTCTAAGTTCCCAATTTTTTTTTTCATCTTATTCTTGAGAGAATGTTATTATATTGTGAGGATAAATTTGTTGAGTGCTTAAACTTGTAAATCCACTCTAGTGAGAGTTGTATTGTGTTCTTCAAAAATTCCAACATTTGTAACGGTTTTGATCTAAACATGGAAAGGATAGGTTGTGCTCTTAAACCCATAAAAGGAGTGGTGGTGTAACGGATTGGGCTCTAATTCGTGGAAATAGTCGGAAAGATTTTTATTCAATTTCCCAAGAGGTGCTTGGGGAGTGGAGTAGGTCGAGTTTTTACGAACCACTATAAAAAATTACAATGTCTTCTTCTCTAACTCTTTCTTTTTATTTTTGCAATTAATTTAAGCAATTTATTGTATTTTTAGTTTGTTCTTATTTATTTGCTAAAATTTGATAGAATTAAATTATCACATTTTTGTCATCTTATTTGTTGTATAAATTGAATTTTTCTTATTATTTATAAAAAGTGTATAATTTAGTTTAATTGGTTATTTTAGAAAAAAAAAGTTTAATTAAACCTTATTCACCCCACCTCTAGGGTTGCCATATCGATCAACACCCCGTGAGGAATTTATTTCCCATTAATTTTGGCCTAAAAAAGCTAATTATTTTTTTTAGGTAGGAAAGAAATAATATAAATTCAATTATTCACATAATAATCTAAAATTTAAACATACTTCATTATGTTTCCGCAATAAATAATCAATTTGAATTAATTTAGTATAATATTATATAATAATAAATTACATAATATTAGATAACTATAATAAATAAATATGTAAAAGCTAATCGGGGCGGGAAGGGGATAGAGGCGGGATCGAGGTTAGGGAACAAGGGAGACGAGGAATGGGGACACATATTCCCGTCTTCCCGCCAGACAGATTGGTTAGGCTCAACGAAAAGGATTTTTTTTTTAAATTCTTTATTTTTGTTATAATTTTTTATTTGGGGGATTTGATGAGTATTTTTTTTTTTTTTTTTGTAAATTGTGTATTTAGTTATGATAATCAAGATTTGAGATTTTCATTTGTGTTTTTTTTTCTTGGCTGGTTCAAATTATTTTTTTTTTTTTTTTCTGTTTTTTTTTTTTTGTCTTTTTTTTTTTTTTTCTTTTTTTTTTTTTTTTTTTTTTTATTTTTTTTTTTTTATTTTTTATTTTTTTTTTTTTATTTTTTTTTTTTTTTTTTTTTTTTTTTTTTTTTCTTTTTTTTTTTTATTTTTTTTTTTTTTTGTTTTTTTTTTTTTTTATGATTTTAGTTAATGATTTATTTGTTTATTTTTTTATTGTGAGATAAGCGGTTCAATTATTTTTTGATTTTTTTTTTTAGATTTTTTGGACGTTTTTTTGTGTATTTTTTTTTTTTTTTATTTTTTACATTAGTTAGGGTCACTATTATTGTTCTTCACTGGATTTTAGTGTGTTTGTGCAGTCCCGTACTGATGGGGAGTAGCCACAGTTTTGTTTACGTGTATTTTATTTTTTGGTAAACTTTTCATTTTTTTGATATTTTTCTATTTGAGACGCTGTAATATACTTTTTTTTTTTTTTTTTTTTTTTTTTTTTATTTTTTTTTTTTATGTTTTTTTTTTTTTTTTTTTTTTTTTTTGTTTTTTTTTTTTTTTTTTTTTTTTTTTTTTTTGTAGCCCC
>NC_052351.1:30137207-30223562 GCF_009727055.1 Benincasa hispida | reverse complement strand
TGAGCAAAAAGGATGAGGTAATATGCTATGAATGCAAGAAGCTGGGTCATATTAGAACCGATTGTCCTTTTCTCAAATCATCCAAGAAATCCAAGAAGAAAGCAATGAAAGTTACTTCGGATGAAAGCGAAAGTGGAAGTGATATGAAGAAGTGGCCGATTTTTGTTTCATGGCTCATAGTGACAAAAGAGATGAACAAAATGATAAGGTAACTCTAGAACCTTTTTCTTATAATGAATTGTTCAAAGCTTTTGAAAATATGCAAAATGATTTAGAAAAACTTGGTTCTAAGTATGTTGTGCTTAAAAAGAAATACAATGTTTTGTCTAGTAAAAATAAGTCTTTACTTGAAGAAATTGCTTGCTTAAAAGAGAATGAGCATGATGCTATGCATACTGGTGAAATGAATATCTCTTGTGACAAGCATACTTTTGATTGTGATGAGAAAAATGCCTTGCTTAACAGTTAAATTTCTTGAGCATGATTAGTTGTGAAAAAGATAATTTGATTAAATTACTCAAAGAAAAAAGAATTTAGTGCTTTGCAAGAACTTGATAAGGCTAAAGAATCTATTAAAAAGTTGACAATAGGTGCTCAAAAGTTAGACAAGATAATTGAAGTAGGCAGGCCTTTTGGTGATAAAAGAGGTTTAGGCTATATTGATGAATGTTCTATTCCTTCAAGTTCTAAAACTATATTTGTCAAAGCATCTCATAATATGCCTAAGCTTAATATGCCTAAGGTTGTGTCTAAGCATGTTAAATCTAACTTTGTACCTATATGTCATTATTGTGGTGTTGAAGGCCATATTAGACCTAAGTGTTTTAAACTATAATATGCTCATACTACTTCTCCAAGAAGAAAGTTTTCTTAAAGGGCAAAGTTTCAATGCCCAACGAATAATTTCTCCAAGAAAAGTAGAGTGCATAAATTTATTGTAAGAGATAAATCTTTGCATAATGTTGTTTGTTTCTCATGTGGTAAGTTTGTACATACAACTTATTTGTTACTTGTCTAAATCCAAGTCTTTCTCTCTCTGATGCATTCCCCGTCCCCGCCCCCGTTTAGCTCACGGAAAATTTTTTCCCCCACTCCCTCCCCCATTCACCGCCTAATTAGGGAATCCTCGCCCCGTTTCGTATCACGAAACGATCAAGGACTAGGAATACTTCCCTGTACGAGTTGTAGGAATTCATCTCATTTTGTATCACGAAACGATCGAGGATAAAATCTTTCAAATAATGCTTCCTGGAATTCTTCCCAACAGGGTTCTCCTTTATCTCCCCTTCTGTTTTTCCACATTTTCCACCAATCTTCCGCTTGTTTTTGTAATAGAAAGGTTCCAAGACTTACCTTCCTATCCTCAGAGCATCTCATCACCCCAAAACACTTCTCGAGTTGATTTATCCAAACCTCTGCATCTACAGGGTCTATTTTTCCTTCAAACGTCGTAGCACCTAACGATCTCAACCGCTCTACCCCATATTTCTTCTCGGGATCTAACTGTATGGCTCCCATGCTTTTCTGTAGTTTATGAGCAAACTTATCCATTTTCTCCTCATCCCTCGTCCTTTCTTGAAAATGACTGATGCACTCTCACTCTCTTCCCTAGAGTGATATTTAGACCGACGTTTCCCACTTCTCAGCATTTTGTCTACAAATAACCATATACAATTTAAGTATATTCATGACACGCTAGTTGCACAACTGATTATGTATTAATAGTGTAAGTTATGTACATACTAGGTGTATTTACACTATTTATCACTAGTCACATTTTACTTTTTACCAAAAAAAAAAAAAAAAATCTTAGTTCCTATCCTGGAAATTTGGATTCCTGGAAGTTGTTCGTGGTCTGTCATCTCTCCACAGATAGTTTTCTTGCACATGTCCGAGTTGTTGGCAGAAAATACAATATTTGTAGGAATCTCCATCAAAAAACCCATGTGAGGGTCTTTCATCAAATTCTATTATGATCCTCCGAGGCACGTCAGTCTTGGTACTTCGCATGAATCCCGCTAACTGAGATGAACCGCCAGCTATACTGGTCCTCTTCGTCTCCCTATCGTATGCCCATTCAGGCATTAACCTCTTACTTCCGCCGCTAGTAGATGTAACGAGTTGTAACTGGTTCTCTCTCAGAACCTGCTCCTGTCTTTCTCTGTTTTTCCTTTGGAAGAAATGATAATTTTTCAAATATGGTCGTGTTATCCACAACCAAAACAAATACCGGTCCCTATCAACCATGGACCACCATGGTTTTTACCACACCTCGGACATCCAGTACTCATCGTGGATTCCGATATACTCAAGCCAGAAATAGTAGTTTGGTATTCCAAGTTATTATTAAAACAATGCTCAATTATTTCAGAGTTTCCCCTTAAGTCAACGTCGTGGATAATCTCCTGATTCGTGATGCTTGCCACCACCAGGGCCTATTGCTCGGATTCATTTCCTACATTGAAAGTCATTTAGGTTATTATCTAATTTTTTACTAACATTTCCCTTATTTCCCTTCCCAGGGTTTCCTGTAACCTTCATTTTCCAAGCGTGTTGTAAGCTAGCTAAACCTGTCGCTATTTCCCAATACCACCATGGTATCATCTAAATACTTCCCAGGTTCAACTAGAACCTTACTTACCTTTTCTAGGTTTTACCTAAACCAGTTTTTTTTTTAAACCTATACTCCACTTTCCTCGATTGAAAGTCTTTCTTATGATGCCGACTCGGTATTGACTCAAATTCCACACTCATCCTTTCCAGGTTTTACGTAAACCTTTACTCTCATATCAATTTGATATCGACTTAGTTTTATTTCTGATTGCCCCAAGTTTTATGTAAACCTTTGCTAGACTCGTTCCTTTTCTTCCCAAGTTTTTCGTAAACCTTTACTCTGATACCAACTTGTCACACCCCCTCCCAGCCCTTGTCCCTCAGACCCGAAAGAGGGCATGAAGACAACCAACATCACCTTTATATGACATTAACTGCCCACCTTTACTCAACAATATACTAATATATATATATAATATATATATATAATATATAATAGGTAATGCGTGGAATTGGCATGATCGGAAATGTGTCGTTTGTTTAGGATTAATTGTTATTATGCTTGTTGAGATATTGCTTGTGTGATTGTGCTGGAAACTAAAATGGTACCTAGGATTTAGTTAGCATGCTTAGAAAAGGTACTTGGCAGGATTAGTCGGCTTCACTGGCAGGAAAAATATAGCCAAGATACCTAAGCATAGCTAGCGGGATTTAGTTGATGTACACATTCGACGGGATATTTGGGTACTGAGGAGGTTTCCACGGGATTTGTTTGTACATTGTGTTGGGATACGTACAAGAGTACCCGAGGAATACATGATCATGTCAGGGCTATCCAGTTGACAAGTTGGGGTAATTATATTTATTGTGTGGTAATTTTGTTGGTTGTGAATTGTTTTCCCAAAGATGAATTTTTGAAATCAAAGTTATTTTATATAAAAAGGCACCACTCACTGGGCTTTGTAGCTCATGTTTTCCATGTTTATTTTTATTCCCCCTGCCCCCCTCCCTGGTAGCGAAAACGAAGTGTTCTGGGAAAAGCCATTAGCACGAGGAACTGGTAACCTCTCACAAGGCGGAACTCGGATCAGGATAGTTGAAAGTCATTAGGATGGCTAGATCATTTGTTTATAAAAAGAAAATAGTAATGAACATTGTCATCATTCTTAACGTATCAATTAATTTAATCGAAGTTATTATTGCATTAGCTATCCTATAGTTGAGTAAAGGTGAGCAGTTAATGTCACATAAGGGTGATGTTGGCTGTCTTCATGCCCTCTTTTGGGTCTGGGGGACAAGAGCCGGGAGGGGGTGTGACACCTGTCCAGCGTGAAAAAGAACCAACTCGTGTCAGTGAACACAAGCCCCTTGATCCGAGTCCATGCTTCACATCAGAAGTGCGTGAAGAACTCCACCCAAGTCTTGACCTATACTCACTCGAGCCAGAGCCATGACCTGTGCGCACCCGAGCCCGTGAAGAATCGCACATTGAGCCGTGATCAGGTCGAGCCGATTCTATTGTTTTATTTTGAGCCAATCCTATTGCCAATTGATTTTGGTTTTTTTTTACTCATACTACTATTTTTTTTCTCCTCGTCTTAAATGGAGAAAAATGACACCTTTCATCCTATCAGCACAATCCTTGATGGCACCGACTATATTATCAAGGCCTATCAAATGAAGAGCTCCCTGATTAGTCATAAATTGTGGCAAGTGGTAACAAGTGATGTTGTTAAGCCTATCAAAGAAGCCACTGAAGAAGACAGTAAATTTGTGGACAGAATAAAAGATTGGGACAGCAAGAACCATCAGATAATCACCTAATTGGGTAATACCTTCATCCCAGCTATTCACACTCAGTTTGATGCATTCAACACGCTAAAGAACTTTGGGATTTTCTGTCCGAACAATTCCAAACATGGGTCTTGCCCACTACTATCAACTTCATGCTACTCTAGTTGGCACAAGTCAGGAGATCGGGCAATTTGTTAATGAATATCTCGCTATTCTTCAACCTATTTGGACTCAATTAGACCAGGCTAAGATCAGTCCAGATCATCTACAACTTATCAAGGTTCTTATGGGGCTTCATCTTGAGTATGAGTATGCTCGTTCTGCCTTGTTACACCTCAGTCCACTGCCATCTCTTGATACAACGACTCAAGAAATTCTCTTTGAGGAAAGACGACTTGGGTTAGTCTCCTCTCCTTTCCCGAACGTTGCTCTCACAACCAGCCATTCATGATTTCCAACTGAGTCGATCTTTTGCAATAACTGCGAACGACATGGTCACAAGTTTTCCAGTTGCCCACCCATTGAATGCAGATACTGCCACAGAAGGGGTCATATCCTGGACAACTACCGTACCAAACCACCTCGGCCTCTAGGATACACTAATAAATCCAAGAATTTCCCTAAGCATGGTTTTCCATCTTTCGCGACAGATGCCACTGCCTCGGATGTGGTACCCTCCAATCCTCCAATCCTCCAAGTATCTAGATCAACGATCTTCAGGACTTGCTAAAACATGTGCTCTCTCCAAATTCTCTTAGCTTTATCGTCACACCAAATACATCTTGACTCCTTGATTCAGCCCGCTGCAATCACATGACCTCGAATATGGACTTACTGTCTTCCTCCACCCCTGTACAATCCCTGCCTCCGGTATTAGTCTATATGCTACTTATCATGTCCCGCACTTGACCTTTAATCTTGTCTTTGTTGGACAACTATGTGACTTGGGATTAACTGTTCTCTTTTCCTCTCATGGTTGTCAGGTTCAAGATCCGTGGACGGGTTAGATGGTTGGCACGGGTCGCAAGGTGGGAAGATTTTTTAAGCTCACGTCCCTTCAGCCTCCTACTCTGCCATCTATGTCGCAGCTATCAGAGATACTGATTCATATCAGTGGAACCTTCGTCTTGGCCAAGCGTCATCTGACAAATTTCTTAGCCTAATTTTTTTTGGTACCTTAAGTAATGCCTCTAAATTTCGTTCATTTGATTGTTTACATTGTAAGCTGGTAAAATAGCCTACTTTGTCATTTCCTACTTTAGTATCTATCTATGATAAACCATTTGTCCTTGTTCATTCCAACATTTGGGGCCCTGCTCCCACTCCTACAATAAATGGTTATTGGTATTTTTTTTTGTTTGATGACTACTCTCATTTTACTTGAATATATTTTCTTAAGAATCGTTTATCTTTACCCAAAATTTACATTGAATTTGCTAAAATGATTCAAATTTAGTTTTCTTAAACCATCAAAATTCTTTGGTTTGCCATGGAGTATAAGGACTTTCACCTGCTTTTCTTCCTAACTCAACAGGGCATTTTTATCCAACACTCATGTCCTTATACCTCTCAACAAATGGTCGGGCTGAAAGAAAGCATCGTCATATTCTCGACTCTGTCCGTGCACAACTTCTCTCCGTATCTTGTCTTGAAAAGTTCTGGGGAGAAGCTACACTCACATCTGTCTATATTATCAACTGTCTTCCCTCTACTGTTCTCCACGGTGTGTCTTCTTTTAAGCGATTATATGGCACTCCTGTTGGGTGCCCTAAATCTGTAGGGTTCTATAGTTTGTAAATGCATTGAACAAATTCATTGTTTATTTAATAAAATATATGATCTTTTATTCAAACTCATTGCCTATTTAATAAAATATATGATATTTTATTCATATTTTAGTTGCATTAACCACAAACTAATAAATTAACATCAAAGGTTATCTTGTAACTTAAATGATAACCTAAATGGTCAGTAGTAACTTAAATGTATGTAGAGACATATGGGTGGATCATATTTAAGTGATAACCTAAATGGTCAGTAGTAGATGGATAAGGTTAGGTACCTTATCCTTGTGACACTATGAGTATGGCCCGTTTTGTAGGTGTTACAATTGTTGAAAAGTGCTACAAATGATCTGATCCTGATCATTCATTTATAGATATGTGAACGGAGATATTCTATACAAAGGAGCTTTTATAAGAGTGGACCATGAAATGTTTAGTCTCATTATATAATACCGTTCATAATAGAGACTTACATTTCACCAGGATGACCATAGGTAACATGACCTGAATCCTGAGTGAGTTATGAACTCCTGCCTATGAGGGCGGTCTTTTGATTTGTATGGTTGAGAGTGGCTCAACAAGCCTACCATTTTAGGGATTCATCTGACTAAGGAGCTGGGAACACGGCTACACAAGATGAAATTCACTCCTTATGTTCCATTTAAATGTATTCACTCCTTATGCTTGTATACACAAGGCTCATCAACGTTTTGATCAAAGTCATAAGATTTGATCGCAGTATCAAATCTTATGTTCCAAGATGGAGAAGCTTGCTTCAGTCCATAAATGGACCAATTAAGCTTGCAAACAATTTGCTCTTGTCCTTGGGTTATGAATCCCTCGGGTTGCTTCATGTAAATGGTCTTCTCAAGATTTCCATTCAGAAATACAGTCTTGACGTCCATTTTTCAAATATTATAGTCATAATATGAGGCAATGAACAGGAGGTTTTGGATAGACTTAAGCATGGCAATAGGTGAGAAAGTCTCCTCATAGTCAACTTCCTCTACCTGGATATAACCCTTTGCCACTAATCTAGCCTTGAAGGTTTTCACCTTCCCATCAGCACCTCGTTTCCTCTTGTAGATCCATTTACAACCTATAGGTTTGACCCCATCAAGTTGATCTATAAGATTCCATACAGAATTGAAGTACATAGACTCCATTTCGAGATCCATCGCTTTGATCCATTCATCTTTGTCAATATCCTCCATTACCTTATTGTAAGACAATAGATCCTCAACTTCACCATCAGCTATCATAGCTAGGATTTCTGTTAAACCCATATAGTGAACAAGTGGGTTCGCAACCCTCCCACTACGTCAAGGTTCCCTCAACACTTGAGGTGGATTTAACCTACTAGATGATCTTACTTCAAAAACTCTTGTTGAGATACTAGGTTTTTCAATAACTCTTATTAAATATTCAGTAGTTTTGTTGGAAACTTCATTCAACACAATCTTATTGATGGGCTTGTGCTCCCTTATGTGGTCTTCTTCAAGAAAGTTGCATTTGTCGATTCAAATACTTTGTTTTCTTTAGGATCAAAGAGGTAAACACCTCTCATCCCTTTAGGGTAACCTATAAATAAGCACAATCTTGAACGTGGTTCCAATTTCTCAAGATTAGCCTCAAGCACATGTGTTGGGCAACCTCAAATTCTGAAATGACGTAACTAGCTTTATGACCATTCCATAACTCCAAAGGTGTTCTAGCGACACTCTTGGATGGAACGAAGTTCAAGATATATGTTGTAGTCTCTACTACATAACCCCAAAACGAATCAGGTAAGGAAGCGTAACTCATCATAGACCAAACCATGTTCAACATGGTTCAATTTCTCCTTTCTGATATACCATTTTACTGAGGTGTACTAAGTATTGAGAGTTGGGATACTATCCATGTTCTATCAAATGTTTCTGGAATGTTAAATCTATAAACTTTCCACCTCGATCAGATCAAAATGTTTTAATCATTCTGTTTAATGTATTTTCAACTTCATCCTTTGAACTTTTCAAAAGATTCAGACTTATGTTGCATTAAATAAACGTACCCATACTTTGAATAATCATCAGTAAAGGTGATGAAATATTCATAACCTCCCCTAGCTTTTACATTCATCGGACCACAGAGATCTTAATGTACTAGCTCTAAAGGTTCTTTGGCCCTATGACCCTTTCTAGTAAAAGGTCTCTTAGTCATCTTACCTTCAAAGCATGACTCACACATAGATAAAGAATTTTCTTTTAACTTGCTTAAAAGTCCATTCTTCACTAATCTCTTAATCCTGTTGAGATTGATGTGTCCTAATCTTAGGTACCAAAGTTTGGCATTTTCTTTAGGAGAAATTTTAAGTCTTTTATGTTGAGTTACTGCAGTCTTAAACATTTCTGTGTTATGGAGGGCGTTAGTTGTTAATGGTCTTAGCACATAAAGATTATTTTCCAGTTTTGCAGAACAAAAATTAACACCATTCTTAAACATAAAGTTGATATTATATGAACGTTCAAGCAAACACTTTATAGATACAAGGTTCCTTTTTAAATCAAGAATTACATAAACATTTTCTAAGATAAGAAATTTGTTCTTTAAAGTCAACAGAAGACCTCCCATTGCTACAACCGATACGACGTGCATAGTTCCAACCCACATCAATCATCTCACCAGCATCTAGTTGCTGCCAGGAACTAATTCCCTGAAATGAAGAACAAATATGGTTAGTGGTCCCAGAGTTTATAATCCAGATAGAATCATTATTCTCAACTAAGCAAGTAAATCATATTTACCTTGCTTGGTCTTCTTCTTTTCCGCCAAGTATTTGGGGCAGTTCCTCTTCCAATGACCATCTTGGTTGCAATGGAAACAGATTCCCCTTGCGACCTTGATACGTTTTCTACCCCTTTGAGCAGCAACTACAGGGTTAGCTTTCTCCTTTCCACCTTCTTCTTCTTCCATTTTTTTGTGCTGGAGGAAAAAGGTATAGACTTAGTTCCTTAGGTTGAACTTTTATGGAACTTCTTAGAGGATGAAGCAACATTTGCTTCACCCTTCTATTCTTTGCGTTTCATCAAGGATTGAAAGGTCTATATCTCATTGAGCAGGGTGGTCAGGTTGTAGTTAATCCTGTTCAAAACAGTAATGCTACGAAAATGAAGGAAACTTTTAGGTAAAGATTCCAATATGAAGCTAACCTGACTGGCTTCATCGATGCTCGACCCATTCATCTCCGCAACGTTGAAGCGGACCATCATGTTGAGAACAAAAGGATGCTCCTTATTGCATACGGGCATTGAAGATGTGTTTTAGAGCGCCACGCCTGAGTTGTGATGACAGTTGTCCAAACATTCCACTCAGAGACTCCATGATCTCACGAGCTGTGAGCATGGGCTCATGCTTCTTGGACAAGACTTTATTAAGACTAGCCAAGATATACGCCCAGACCTTTTCGTTTGCCAGTGTCCAACACTCATATGCTTCCTAAACATAGAGCATTGGGAGCTAGAATGGGAGGACAATCCTCCATCAGGACAAAACGAAGATCATCAATGACCATTATTATGTTGATTGTATTTTTTCAATTAGTGTAATTCTCTTTCGTTAATTTATCCGCAACGAGTAAATTTAAAGTAGCGGTAGCCATGTTAAAGAATTTTCTGAAAAAAAAACAAACTATTTACATTTAGTCTACTTGCATTAAACCACTTATGACAACCAATAAGATTTTTAGCAAAATAGTCTAGTGTACCCTAAGTTACATCTATTTTGCAATGATGTTTCAGTGAGGCAGGACAAAAGTCACTATAGGGTGATCAAGTGCCCCTTCACTGAAATGAGACATTCTCAGCCATTAGACAGAAACAACACCTTTTCACTACAACTAACAGTCACCATTGTTAGGTCTAGAATTTGTTAACATCCTTAAGAATTATTGTAAGTGTAACCCCTCATTTTAGGTTCTAGAGTTCCGCCCCAATGAGCCAACCGTACAAAAAAAACCGATTGGGACATGAAATTAAAGCAACTCTATCCATTTCTAGAGATTGAATAAAACGTCATGCAATACTGCCATCCTTTAAAAGGACATCTATGGTGCCACGAGGCGATGCATGAAACTTTATTTAACCTAATGAGAGAGACTGGGGGACGTGCTGTCACACGTCCCGCTCCCACTTACTATAAACACTCTCTCCATTCACCTTATTATTGACCTACCCAAATGCCACCTGTAGGAGGACATCCATGGTGCCTCGAGGCTGAGTGTATATCTCATAGTGTGAATTTTTTGGGAGAAATGTGTAGAGGATAAGATGAAGTATCACATACCCCATTTTCCTCCCATTGGGTGTTTTACCTAGGGTTAATTAACTTAGGAAAAATCTTGCTACTGATTTTATCTAAATGTTTGTTAAATTTGCTAAAAAAACAGCGCTTGTCTTTGATGATTAAACAATTTTGATTGAAGTCTCATTAAACTCTTTAATAGACTTTGGTCAAACTTGCAAGCATGTAATAAATCTATCTAATTCACTTTTCTAGGTAGGTTCCCAAGTAGGGGTGCGACGTTTCCATGAACTTAAGTACCCCAACCTAGCCAAAACCTGCCTTAGCCAAAAGGTCCCTTATAGATACATTTGTTACATATTTAATATTTTATTAAGAATCAATTTAATCCTATTAAGCCGATTAAAAGACTAAACTAAGATTTCTAATCTCATTAGAAATATGATATTAGGTCTATCTCAATCATATTTTAAAACAATTTAAAAAAATGATTATAACCTAATGTTTGCATGCAACTCTTAATTATTTATTTCAATTCTAATTTCATTTAGTTATAGCGATTATAAATAAATGAAACAATTAAAACATCCATTGCATGCTTGACATACTTCAATTAATCATAACATTTACAAATTAACCTAAGGTAATGTCATACTTCATGCAATCTCCATACCTTCATTCAACCATATATTATAACAGTTATAATATAAATGATGCATGGATATGTTATAAATGCATGCATACATATACTATAACATTTATACTATATGATGCATGAACATGCTATATAATTTAAATCATGCATATACATATATTATAACATTTATAATATAAATGATGTATGAATATAAATGCATAGCCTATGATGGGTTTTAAAACTATATGACATACAATATGACATATAAGATTAAACATACTTCATATGTATATTTAATACTAACAGTTAATGGACCGAGATAGGACACCTTAAAGAAACTTAAAGGCTAACTATTACATGAAAAAGAGTCATCTGGTTTGAAACAGGTGAACCAGACCTTGAACCGCTCGAACCTAACCACCACCAAGAAAGTCTCTATAGTGATTGTGTAGCCAACTAGTAGTAAGTGCTGCAGAAGCTTGTTGCATGATCTTGTAGCAAAAACTACACGATATTGTAGCATTAGCTACACAATCGTTTAGCCAATGCTACAAGATCGTGTAGTTTTTGCAATGCTACATGATCGTGTAGCAAAAGCTACAAGATCATTTAGCAAAAGTTACACGATCGTGTGGCATAAAACTACACGATCCTGTAGATATGCTTTCTTCTTCATCGAAGTAATGCTCTAAATTTCTTCTTTGAAGCTCCCAGGAACAGCACTAGTGACTCAAAACAATGAATACAGACTCTATAACAAAAATATGCCCAAAACATAGGCCTTTACAAATTAAATTCGAAATAAAGTCTTAAAACTAAGTATCCTATCTCGAAACATCCATCAATAAAACCACATTCGTATTGAAACCATTCATTGCATGAACTTTAAACAAAATGCAGAATAAGTAAAACTCACCAACACTGTAAAAAACGATTCAATAAAAAAATGGAACTTGGGATCAGTAATTCAGATACCTGGCTCTGATACCAATTGAAGGAACTCTAAGAGAAGAGAACCTTGAGTGGAAGCAAGATCGACCCAATCCCTATTTTTTATTGAATGCGAGTTTTTACAGTAAATAAAGAACAAGATAGGCATTTACAAAGTTACAACATGCTTTAACAAAAGAAAAAACTTAGGGTTTCAGAAAATCATACCTTTGAAGACTATCTTCAAGAATCCCTCGAACAGTATAAGAACACTACCACAATAGTTTCTTCAGGGGTCTTCAAGAATCCCTCGAACAGTATAAGAACACTACCACAATAGTTTCTTCAGTATTCTCAGACAGAGAACCTAGAAGTGGTGGGCTCTAGTTATTTTGGAATGACGGAAATTAGATGAGTGTAGAGGAGGAAGTTTGTAGATCGTTCACCAACAATCCAAAAACTTGCAAAACTCTTTTTGTATTTTTCATAGTGTGTAGTTTCCAAAGCAGGAGACTCTCTCTTCTCTTTCTAAAGCCAAAAATATAGCAACCACCCACTTATATGGGTGGAGATAAAAGAGGGGAAGAGAGTTGTAACTTCCTTTCTCATTTAAAAATAATATTTATTATATATACATACATATATATATATAATAACTAACTTATCATATGATATATATTAAATTATATGTTATATCAAATATATCATATAATCTATAGTTTTAATATTGTAGCATATACTATATAACCTATAGTTTCTTTTCTCTCTTATATGACATTTAATATAAATCACATTTATATTAAATTTAATAATTATGAATCTAATTCATATTAATAATATTTAAATCATATTCAAATATTTTTTTCCTCTCACTAAAGCTATAATGTATCAAATACATTATAATAATTATATCATATATAATAAAATAACTTAATTATATCATATAAAATTAATTCCCTCTATTAATTTGAACAATTCAAATTAATCCAAAAATGTATTCTCATTTAATCCTATTGAGCTACCAAGAAGATCTCATGGACTTGTAGTTTGAATCTCCAATGGTACATGAATAATTGATCAAACTCTTTAATTAATTATTCACTATATGTTAACTGTCGGGCACTCCACTAAAGACCGACAACTGCACTCTTCGCACTACAGATATATTTTATATCCATTGGATATTACCAATCGATAGTATGATGATCCTTCACAAATTGCTCGTAAGTACAGTTGGGCCAAAGTTACCGTTTTGCCCCTGTAGTTACATCTAACTCCTTAAGTACCACAGATCTCTTTAATGAACAATAGATCATAGTCTAACTATGACTAAACTTCTCTTGAGCCAGGAGAGGTTGTAGCGTCATATTGTTCAAGCCTCAGAATTAGCCCTTAAGGGAGCAATTTATCTACTTACCCCGACCTCGAGGAAGGAGTGAATTCCTTCTTGTGTAGTTGTGTTCCCAACTCCATAATCTGATGAATCCTTAAAATGGTAGTCTTGTTGAGTCGATGATTTGGCCACTTTTACCCATACAAATCAAAGGATCGCCCTCATTGGCAAGAGTTCACAACTCACTCAGGATTCAGGTCATGTTACCTATGGTCATCCTGATGAAATGTAAGTCTCTATTATGAACGGTGTTATATAATGAGACTAAACATTTCGTGGTTTGGTCTTATATAAACTCCTTTGTATATAATATCCCCACTCACATGTCTATACATGAATAATCATAATCAGATCATTTGTAGCACTTTACAACAATTGTAACATTTACAAAACGGGTCATACTCGTAGTGTCATCGGGATAAGGTACCCAACCTTATCCATCTACTACAAACCATTTAGGTTATCACTTAAACATGATCCACCCGTATGTCTCTACATACATGTTTAAGTTACAAGATAACCTTGGATATTAGTTTATTGGTTTGTGGTTAATGCAACTAAAATGTGAATAAAATATCATATATTTTATTAAATAGACAATGAATTCGAATAAAATATCATATCTTTTATTAAATAAACAATGAGTTTGTTCAATATATTTACAAACTATAGGACCCTACGAGATTTAGGGCATCAACCCCAATACTATTGCTATATACTATAAGATTTTTGTTCACAAGATCTAAGTTGCTTCGAAAATTTTAAAAACCTATGAGATAGTTGAAGCCACTAAGAAATTTGCTATGCCATAGTCATATTTTGGAACACTTCTAAAGGAGTATAAGAACAAGAACAGTAATATCTTTTACTATAGATATATCTAGAAAGAAAGGATTTTCAAATTTCTTGAGGAATTTTTACCCAAAAATCCATCTTTGACCATATATTTTCATAAATGTCTTTAAATTTGATTTTTTTAGAAAATATCTTTTGGTGTTATTTTTGGGTAGTTTTACCTTTTTTGTATTTATTTATATTCTTTTTTTATATATATATTTCCTATTTTCGAAACTCTGTTAATGATGAAGAGAGAAATATATTTATCATGGAGAGGTAAATACCTTTTTTTTCATTTATTTAAATTCTTTTTATATTTACTTTTTTTATATTTTCCATGCCCCTAATGAGAAAGAGAGTAATACATTTATTATGGAGAGCGAAAATGTACTTAATATGATTTTTTCTCATTTTCAATTGGAGAGAGAAAATGCATTTAATATAATATTTTTCAATTTTCATTTGAAAAGAAAAAATAACATTTAATATGATTTTATTTTTCATTTTGTTTTTCATGTTGATTTTTTATATTAGGTGATATATTCCATTGTTTGTTTTGAGTATTATTTGATATATCGGGTGCCTGTAATATATTTCATCATTTATTTGAAAATGTTCCAACAAATATATGAAATATATTGGTAAATATATTTGATATATATTAAAATACAATTTTGATTTCATGGCAACTTGTTGATTTTTCTAGTGAATTCATGGTTATTCTTAAATATACCTTAGAACATTATATATATACTAACCCATATATGAGATTTTAATATACTGAAATAGATAATTGTATCCATATGACATTACAATATAAACCCCAATATATGTCAACACAAAACATATACATATAAGCGTATATATCATAAAATATAAATATAAGAGAGAAATACTCTTTATTTCATTTATTTATATTCGTTTTTCATATATATATATATTCCCTATTTTCGAAGCTCTCTTAATGATGGAGAGAGAAATACATTTATTATGATTTTTTTTTCATCTTCAATTGGAGTGAGAAAATGCATTTAATATATTTTTTTTCCATTTTCATTTAGAGAGAGAAAATGATATTTAATATGATTTTATTTTCCATTTCATTTTTCATGTTGATCTTTTATATTATGTGATATATTCCTTTTTTTTTAGCATTATGTGATATATTGTATGTCTATAATGTATTTCATCATTTATTTGGAAATGTTCCAACAAGTATACGAAATATACTGGTAATATATTTAATATGTACTCAAATACAACTTTGATTTCATGGCAACTCATATTTTTCTAGCGAATTCCGATTATTTTTAAATATACTAAAATAGATAATTGTATCCATATGACAATACAATATATACCACAGTATATTTCAGCACGGAACATCTATATAAGTGTTCATATTATAAAACAAGAAATCTAAACACAAAACCATCATCATTTATATAAATTAAACGATTATATATATCACGGTATATATATTTACATATATGCTTGCCCTTCCGCACCGTCGATCGCATCTGCTCGGTCTGCCACGCCATCGACAGATCTACTCATATCGTCGTCATTGACCAAATTTGCTCGCTCAACTATATCGTCGACTAAATCTGCTCACTCTATCGCTGCCAATTCGCCCCACGTCGTCGATTCGTCCCACTTTGTTCATGCCCGTCCCGTGCTGCATCATCAATTCGCCCCACGGCCATCGTCTCTCATTGTCGAATCTGCTTGCCCTATGCCATTTGTCTCCCACCTGCAATTCACACTGCCGGAAGGAGAAAAGAGAGGGAAAGGGAAGTAATGGTTGTAAAGCATGGGAGAGAGAATATATATATATGTGTGTGTGTGTGTGTGTGTGTATGTATATATTGTATGTGGGGTTAAGACCTAAATTATAAAGGTACTGCCATTAGTGGAAAAACAAAGTTTGATAGGTCTTTTTGTAAAAAAAAAATGAAATGTTCAACATATTAATATAATATAGCCCTTATCTTAAAGGCCTTTTATGTTGAAAGTCCTTTCTTGAAATATAGTAAATTACATCCTTCAAGATGGAATGGAGTTAAAATTTTTAGGTGTGTTAGTCGGAAGAGTTCTAAAGTAGGAATTGTGGAGTAGAAGTTGTGAACTCTATTTCTTATTTGGCCCAAGGAGTTGGTGGGTCCCACAATTAAAAAACATTAATTTTGTATCTTATTAACTCTCTACACCTTGGCCCCTGAGTTCATAACTCCTTACTCCGCACTACTCCACTCTTTATCCTAAACACTGTCTTAACTATTTTTTAAAGGCCGACAAGGAGGATGATGGATAAAATTGAGTCATTTAAGCTATGTTTGATAATCATTTTTTTAAAAGATTTTTTTTTTTAAATTAAACTTATAAACATTGTTTCTACCTATAAGTTTCTTTCTTATGTTGTCCACTTTCCACAAATATTTTCAAACACCAAGTCAAATTTTGAAAATTTAAAATAATAGTTTGCAAAAACTTATTTTTATTTTTAGAAATTGACTAAGAATTAAAACATTTCTCTTTTAAAAAATTGTGTAAACCATAGTAGGAAAACTATGGGAAAATAGGCATAAATTTTTTTTAAAAAAAACTAAAAGCGAAATTGTTATCAAATGAAACTTTGGTTATAACCATCTGTTTTTCTTTTTTGAAAACTAAAATTATAAATACTACCTCCATTTGTTAATTTCTATGTTATATGGACTCCTTTGAAAACTAAAATTATAAATTTTAATAGGTATTTTCAAAATTCAAGCCAAAGTTCTAAAGAAAAAATAAGTCGCTAAAACCTAGTATTTGTTTTGGATTTTAATTAATAATTTAAATATTCATTTAGTAAATCTAAAATTTATGGTTAAAAATTATGAGAAAAATCAACACATTTTAAAAAAAAAATCAATGGTCATCAAATGAGTCCTTCGAAATTTTATGTAACGCCCCAAACCTTCAGGTAATTTTTGTTTAATTATTTAGGGTTTGTTTTGGTTTTGAGGTGGAATTTAATAATTGAATTGAGTTTTCTTTTTCCTTTTTCTTTTCTTTTTTTGAGATAAATGAGTGAGAATGAAATTTTGAAATTTGATTAAGAGGTTTTGAAAGTTGAGATAAGAAAAGAATAAAAATATTCTTTTCTTTTTTTAGTTATTTTGGGAGTTAGGGTTTTTGGTTTTAAAAAGGTATTTAATAGTGTTGTAGGAAGCATGCATTAAACAAAAAAAAAAGCGCGAAAACCCCCCTTTCTTCCTCCCTTCTCCAACGTGAAGCCAAAACCAACCCCCCAATCTCTTCTTCTCCTGGTCGCGTGAGGATCCGCTGTTCAGCCTAGGCATCCACATCCGTGTGCCATCAACTCCACGCCACTCGTCCACATCCGTGTACCGTTGACTCCACACTAGTTGTCCATGTCCGTGCGCCGTCGACTCCATACCAGCCATTCGCGTCTATGCACCGTCAACTCCACGCCAGCCATCTACGTCAGATCCAACCGTACAACCTCTGGTCGTCCTCATCTGTGTCGTGCATCGTTAGTCTATCCGCGTTGTCTGCTACCGCTACTCCATTTGTGGTAAGGCTTGATGTTTTTGGGTTTTCTTTAAAAAAAAAGTTATTAAATGCCCATTGAACCTTTGACTGAGTTTTACATACCATCAATGTATTGATGTTAGATTTTGGCTTTTAGAGACTGGTGGCTCGTTGTCCAACAAATTAGAGGTTGTTTCGGGAAGAGTTTGGTGAGTATCAAGACCTTGAAAGTTTCTTTGGTAACATTGATGGTTGCTAGAATTTAGGTTTCTAACCATTGGAATTGAATATTATATAAATTGGGTTTATTGGTTGACATCTGGGAGTAATTGAGGGTCAAAATATGAATTGGGCAAATGATTTGAGGAATGTATGGAATTAAACCTGAAAGTTCAAACTAATTTTGGTTCAGGTAGATGTGCCTGGCTCAAGTTTCCTCGAAGAAAAAATGGGAGGTTGAATTGATTGTGCTAGATTTCAAGGTAAGTGATTTACTACCAGTTTGCCCCCGAACCCAAGCTGATTTGAGTTTGTGATTACACTGAAAGCATGATTATGTGTTGATTATTTTAATTGTTATGACTTATCACGGTGGGCTATTGGGTGTGTTTGTGGAGACCATGTTTATGTGACGGGAAGTGTGATATTCTTTGAATGTTTGCTACGTTTGATTGATTAATGGATTTAGAAATTGTTTTGAAATATTTTAAACATGAATTGAGACTATGCATGTATGCTTACCATTATGTTGGATTGACCGTGGCTGTTAGCTTTCTTATCGAGCTACGCATTTCACATGACGTGAGCCTTCGGGTTCACACCTTATGCCTATTTTACAGTGTTCCCTTGGGATCACCACTTATGCTTGTGATTGTGCCTTTCGAGGTCACTACTTAGGAAAGCGTTCCTTCGGGTTCGCCCCTTATGCTTATACCTATGTTTATACCTACGATGCATAATGTGCACATAGCCCCGATAAGGGGTCCAATAGTTCACTCAGTGGGCCCAATATGGGTCGCTTACTGGGTATATTTATATACTCATCCTTTTTCTTTCATGTTTTACAGGTAAAAGTAAGGATAAACCAACGAATGACAGGAGGGATCCATGACCCGACCATTTGGATATGTCATCGTTTCCACACTTAGGTCTCTTTGAGTAGGGTCTGATTTAAGAGTATAGCATTCTAAAATTCATGATTATTTCATTTGTCCATTGGTTAATTTGTTAAATTGTTATTTATTCTAAATTTTGGTCAGGGGTACCCCGAACGGTGTTTTCAAAAAATTTATTAATTAATCTTTATTTAATGAAATAAAATTTTTATTTATTTTATTAAATTTTTCTTCGAGAAATTTATTGTCAAGCCTATGCATGCATATAGTAGTGACCTAGGGTATAATGGAAAGTTTGGTCGATACAGTTGGTATCAGAGACTAAGTATTAGGTTTTGTAAACTGACTTACATCGTGAGTCTGAAATGTCTCTTATGGCCCACAAACAGATCTCTCGTCATCGTCAAGTATGTCTCTTAAAAGAAAGTCCTCTAGAAATTTATGCATGAAACTTTACCTATATCATAGTCATAGTTGACGGTATTTCTTGTAAGCGTAGTAAGAATGTTGGTTATCAGGTATAGCACCACGAACTAGAGGAAGTGGCAGTCGAGGTAAGAATGTTATTAGGGAGCAAAACCCTGAGGTGCAAAACCCAGAGATGTAGGACCCACTGCCTCTTGACCCTTCTAGGTCAACTTGGCAAAGGGTTAAAACAAGAAGCGGATCTCAAATTTCAACTTGCCCTCGCTAGGACCGTCACCCTCAAAGATTTTGGTGGAGGACACTGCCATGGCTGCAACAATTGGGAGTGTCGTCATGAAGGTTGTGGTAGGGTAGTTAAGAGATATTGTGGCCGAGTAGATAGCTCAACACTTGCAGTCACAGCAGATGCCACCCCCATCAGCCCCGAAACAACAAGTTCAGAACCCAAATAAAGTATCAAATCAGGCAATGGCAGGCCTTTCCTTGGAGGTCAGATATCTATGGGACTTAAAGTATGATTCTCCGATGTTTAACGAGTCCTTAAATGACCCCACAACAACAGAGTTGTGGTTGTCCACTGTGGAAGGGATTTTTCAGTACATGAAGTGCCCAAAAGAACAAAAGTTGTAGTGTGCTGCCTTTTTCTCATCGATAATATCAAGGGCCGGTAGTGCTCAGCTGAAAGAATGATAGAAGCTAATAGGGGTCAAGCAACGTGGGACCAGTTCAAAGAACCCACGTGAGGTAAAAAAAAAAAAGCCCGAGTTTATGAAACTGAAGCAGGGGATCATGATAATGGAAGAATACGAGGAGGAGTTTGACAAACTGTCTTGTTTCACCCATGACCTGGTGTCCACTGAAGCGAAGAGAGTTGAAAGATTTGTTCAGGGACTTCGAGACGGGGTACGAGGTATTGTGCAACCATTTAAGCCTACCACCTATGCAGTGATGTTTCAAGCAACAACGCGAGTAGGCTATCCCTTAGGGCTACAGTTCCTAAAGTCTTTAATGGCAGAACCCAAGGTATCTGATACTCCCTATAATGCTCGCATACTCAATTTGATCAACATTGTCACCAAAGTTCTTGAATAATATAACACTAGGGTCATAAGGAGTACAGGCTGGTTTACACTCAAAGTAATTATATTTCTTTAGAATCTTTTTTATATAGTGAGATTGATTCAAAGAATTTTTCTTTTTAGACCTATTTACTCTTCAGTGAGGAAATAGAGTCCTCTATCATGCCGGGCAGTGCCAATCGTCATCCCCGAGTTCAGATCCTGAAAAACAACATCATCAGGTGAGAATATAACACCAAGAAGAGTGAAGAGCAGATGAGAAGCAAGTATCCGCAACTATTCTTTTGATGATGTTTCCTGAATTTCGTGGACGAAATGCCAAATAAGTGGGTCGTAACTTGTAAGCTTTAGTTTGTCTTCTGATTTTCAACACTTTGAGGGAGTTGTGTTCTTCAGATCTTTAAAGCTTCAACTTTTGAATCCTCAAAGCTTTGGAGCCTGCATCTTTAGAGCTTCAGAGTTCTTAGCCTTTAGTGAAGGAACTCTTCGATTGTACACAACTTTTTTTTTATTTAAATCAAATAAATCTTTTAACCAAGAAAGCAATAACATTCATTAATCAACTTAAAACGCAAAGACAAGCAACAATTAATAAAATACAGAATAACTCCTAAGTAGTGTGGATGGAGTTATAACTCCCCCCACTCATCCTCTCATGAAATATAACCAAAAAGGAAGAGAATTGCAAAGGTGTTGGTTGTCTTGGATTTTAGAATTATAGGTTAGAAGAGAAAAGCTTAGCAGAAAGCACTAGGGCCTCCGCAGAAGGTTTAAAATACAGACAGTTCGCTAGAGCACATCAAGCAGCAAGCTACTAAATTAGGGGAATTATGGAGGGACAACCTGTGTGCAAGTCGTGTGGGAAGCGACATTGGGGACGTTGTCTGATTGGTACAGAGACTTGCTTCAGGTGTAAGCAGGTAGAGCATGCAGCCGACCAAGGCCCTAGAAGTGGTTCTAGAAGTGTGAGGGGTCAGCCCCCAAATTCATGTCAGGGAAGTTCAAGCCAACATCAACAACATGGTCGAGTTTACGCCATGAACCATTGAGAGGCTGAACAATCTGGAACTATAGAGGTATGCTCCTAATTTGACTCTGGATCGTCTCATTCTTTCATTTCTTCGTTGTTTGTAAAGCATGCTATGCTAGCTTTAGAGCCTTTGAATTATGTTTTATCGGTGTCTACTCTTTTAGGAGAAATTATGATAGCAAGCGAAAAGATAAAAACATGTCAGTTAGAAATAGTGAACTGCACCCTTGATGTAACTTTAATTGTATTGGACATGTGTGATTTTGATGTAATTTTGGGCATGGATTGTCAATCATGCTAACATAGACTGTTCTTGTAAGGAGGTATTTTTTTTAATCCTCCTAGGAAAACTAGTTTTAAGTTCAAAAGGAACGAAACTGTGGTCTTGCACAAGGTGATTTCAGCGATGAAGGCCAAGAGGTTGCTTAACCAAGGTACCTGGAGTATCTTGGCTAGCATAGTCGACACCAAAGAGACTGAGATTGCCTTAACCTCAGAACCAGTTGTGAAAGAATACCCTGATGTGTTTTCAGAGGAACTTCCATGTTTGCCTCCACCCAAGGGGATTGATTTTGCAATTGAGTTGGAGCCAGGCACTATTCTTATATCCAAAGCTCCGTATAGAATGGCTTCAACCGAATTGAAAGAACTTAAGGTTCAGTTTCAAGAACTGTTTGTTAAAGGATTCATACGACCTAGTGTATGCTCCTAGGGTGCACCAGTGTTGTTCATAAAGAAAAAGGATGGATCGTTACGCTTATGCATAGACTACAGGGAGTTGAATAAAGTAACCATCAAGAATAAGCATCCGTTCCTCAGGATCGATGATCTTTTTGATCAGTTACAGGGAGCTACTATATTCTCCAAGATTGACCTACGGTCAGGTTACCACCAACTTAGGATAAGGGACAGTGATATCCCGAAGACAGCGTCTCAATCTAGATACGGACATTACGAGTTCCTTGTATTGTCGTTTGGTTTGACCATTGCTCCAACGGTGTTCATGGACTTGATGAACATAGGGATTTCCTTTACATATTTGTAATTGTTTTCATTGATGACATCTTGGTCTATTTCAAGACAGAGGCAAAGCACGAGGAGCATTTTTGAAAAGTCCTTGGAACACTGAGGGAGAATGAGCTATATGCAAAAATTTCAAAGTGTGAGTTCTAGCTACGTAAGGTGTCCTTTCTTAGGCACATGGTGTTGAAGGACAGACTTGATGTTTCTGTGTTTTCTTGAAAAAATATTAAATGCCCATTGAACCTTTGACTAAGTTTGATATACCATAAATATATTGATGTTAGATTTGGGGTTTTAGAGATCGACTCGTTGTTCAGCAGATTAGAGGTTGTTTCGGGAAGATTTTGGTGAGTATCAAGACCTTGAAAGTCTCTTTGGAAACATTGATGGTTGCTGGAATTTAGGTTTCTAACCTTTGGAATTGAATATTACATTTGGGTTTATTGATTGACATTTGGGATTAATTGGGGGTCAAAACTATGAATTGGACAAATAATTTAAGGAATTTTAAGATGGTTTTGTGTATGGAATTAAACCTGAAAGTTCAAACTGATTTTGGTTTAGGTTGACGTGTTGACTCAAGTTTCCTCGAAGCAAAAAGGGGATATCGAATTGTTTGTGCTAGATTTCGAGGTAAGTGATTTACTATCGGTTCGCCCCCGAACCCAAGCTGATTTGAGTTTGTGATTGCACTAAAAGCATGGTTATGTGTTGATTGGTTTAATTACTTTGACTTATCACGATGGGCTGTTGGGTGTGTTTGTGGAGACCATGTTTATGTGACAGGAAGTATGATATTATGTGAATGTTTACTATGTTTGATTGAAGAATGGATTTAGAGACTGTTTTGAAATCTTTTAAGCATGAATTAAGACTATGCATGTATACTTATGGTTATGTTGGATTGACCGTGATTGTTGCCTTTCTTATCGGGCTATGCATTTCACATGACGTGAGCCTTCAGAATCACACCTTATGTGTAAAACCCACACCTTACTTTTCCCTTTTTAATTATGTTATGGTTTAAGTTAAGCAAAATGTTGAGTTATCTAAGTTAGATTGGATTTGTGCATCCCCAGCTAAAGAATGAGTTTGAAGAAGGAAAAATGGTTAAGTAAGGAAACTTAGCTCTCAGTACATATTAATCTGGCTTTACAAGAGAAACTTTGGCTAAATGATGATCGTGCTGAAGGATGTTTGAGCATCGAGTGACCACCAAGCGAGCATCGAGTAAAGGCTGTCGAGTGTCGAGTATAAGTGAGCAAGGAAGGAGGCGAGCGTCAAGGGTAAGCGAGGAAAGATCGAGTGTTGAGTTCGAGCATCGAGTGGGGAGCTACGTCGAGCAAGCTCCCAGTGTCAAGTTTTTGTTGGATTTTATGTCCTAAAACTCGTAGTTTGTAATATCACATTCTTGTTCAATAAAGTTGTTATTGAAAATCTTTAGTAAATTTAAATTCTATATTCATGAATCAAATAACCAAAGGTTCCGAGGTTATTAAGTTTAAGTTTAAACTTTATATAGTGATATAAATGTGGATTAAGTTCAAATATATAGCCAAAATGGTTTATAGTATATGAATAAGGTTGGGTGCCTTATTCTAGAGACACTATGGATGCAGCCCATTTTGTAGTTAGTACAAACAATGTGATCATAAATCGTTCATGTGGAGACATGAAAATAGGGGCATCCTATGTAAAGAGTTTACATAAGACTGACCATGAAATAGTCACTTTTTACATTCTAAATGTTGTTTAATGTATAAAATTGACTATTTCGTTAATTGATGACCTAGGTAAGTTAATCTTAATCCTGAGCTAACTATGAACTCCTGTTCACTCGGAATTATCCTTAGATCTGCATAGGTGAGGGTAGCTCATTATCGCAGGCCCAATAAGCCTCCCATTTCAGGGGTAAGATCGGATGGATAGCTAGGAACATAGGGTGTAAGACGGAATTCGCTCCTACCCGTTATAGGGATAGTAGATAGGTTGTTCCCTTTAGTACTGAATCCAGGTCTTGAACAAGGGCCCCCACCTTTCTCATTGGCCTGAGAGGAGTTCGGTTTATAGGTTGGACCTTAAACCAATTGTTCATTAGAGGATCAGTGGAACTTAAGGAATAAAATGTAGTCTCGGGGGTAAAACAATTTTTATGACCCAGCCGAGATTATGAACAATCTGTGAAGGATTAGCTTACTAATCATGGTTATATCATATGGACACAAATATATCTATAGTGAGGGGAGTGCAATTATGGGACTATAGTGGAATGACCCGCGAGTTAACGAATGTTGATTAGCTCCATCTAAAGAGTTTAGCCAGGTAATCTTGGATCGTTGGAGCCCATGATCTATAGGTCCATTAAGTTCCTCTACTAGCTCGATAGAATAATTCGAATTGTTCGAATTAGGTGAAGAGAGAGAAACTGACAAGTATATGTGATATAGTGGTCGGTTTTTTTAGTTTAGAGATACAACTTTAATATTTAAATGTGATTTAAATATCAAGAATATGAATACGTTCATATTCGAAAGCTCGGAAATAATGGAAACAATCAAAGATGTAAAAAGTCAAAGAGTTGACTTTTGACTTTGAAAAGTCAAACTTTGACCGATCTTATATTCAAATGTGATTTGAATTTCGAGAAAATGAATGCGGATTCATGCTCGGGAGGTCAAAATTAGTTCTAAAACACGGAAAAAATTCATAAAAAGTCAAAATGTCGGAACTTTTTGTCTAAGTTTGACTTTGACAAAATGACTATTTTGCCCTTTGACTAAAGTTAGTGGAAAAATCCAAACTTTTGTTGGATAATTCCACTAACAAAATAGTGGGCTAGGTGTTGGCTTATAGTGGAGACATTAAGCCCACTTAGATAGTGGATTCTAGTTGTTGGGTTTTTAGGAGTTTATTTCATGCAATTTTGCATGGCCCTTTTGTATAAATATGGGCTTTTCAATTTGGATGAAAAACTTTTGGACATTTTGCAAAAATTAGTTTTTAAAAATTAGGCTGAAAAAACCTGAACCCAACCCAAAATTCATTCTACTATTTCCATCTCTTTCTCTCTCTCAGGTTCTTCATCCATCGGATTCCACAACTCGGTTCTGAGTCCAGAGGATAGTAGATCAGCTCTAGTGGTTGTCCAGTTTGTGTTCGAGCGAAGATAGACGAGTTTCGAAAGCTTCAAAGGTAATGTTTCTAAAAAAACCTTAATTAACTAATTTAGGGTTGTATGTTTAATTTATGCAATTAGAGTAAAATTTATCCTCTATTCCGCTGCACATGCCTACTTTTCCATCAGTTTTCCCATCGAGTAGTGAGTCCTCCCATCGAGTATTTAACAGAGAGTCCTGGAAATTTCCATCGAGTAAGGACCTCTCTCCATCGAGTTTTTCCAGCGAGGATCGAGTTACTCGAAACGCTCAGATTTAAATGCTCAGTTTTAGACTTCTCTTTTAGTTACCTGGATAGATGGCTTAATCTCGGCCTTTGATCTCCATTAGTGGTGAGGTGGCTTAAGGAGATTTCAGGTAAAGGGTTGGACAGTAGTTTAAAAAGAATGAGAACTTCAAGGGCTCGTTTTGAACGTTTTACTCGAGCAAACCAGGCGAACTTGGTACCATTGGAAAGCTCTTTGAGTTTAGTTTCTAAAATCAAGCCTTTAAAAGGGAGTTCTCCTCGCAAAGATGGCCGAAGAAGGAAGGAGAAGTCGAAGGTTCATTTTTGGGCATTTACGGGCACTCGACAAAGAAACATTGATTTATACTAAACCACTTGGATTTTCAAGCCGAGACTTAAAGGTATTCTTGTAGACACCATTTCAAGTAAGTTTTTAGAAGGAACCTTAGAAAGAAAAGGTCAATAGTTCGAGTTATATATTTTGGAAATTTAACTCTAGAATCTTTACTCGATCAGGGAGTTGCGATTAGGGCTGTTGAGAAAAATCTGAGGGTCCAGGTTAAACCACAAGGAGTTTCATGATGAACCTTTGAGGTAACATTGGTAAAGAAATTATGAACATTTTTAGAGAAGGAACTTCCTTAAAATGGGTTCTAGTTTTCAAGTTATTTACGTTAAAAGTTGAATATGGAAAATGTTGGACGATTAGGCATCCTCGTGCCAAGTATGAGCTTAGTTAAAAGAGTAGTCTCAAAAGGGAGGCCAAGTAGCAACTAAATTCTTATTCTTGTATATGTAAGAGCTACGTCTATTGGGGAGGCCTACAAAGCTTATGAAGAACAAAGCCAAGGATTTGTGAGTGACTAAATATTTTCAAATATGTTCACAAAAGGGACATGCATTTCAAATGAATTTCATGCTAACGTTCATGGGTTTTCCAAGCAACTAAAGTTTATACTTATGTTTTAAATGAGTTTTGTTAATCCTAGCATATGTTATGAATGTATGAAAAGTAATGCAACTACATGTTACTAATTGTGAATTATGCATGTTGACTGATAATGATGCTTGAAACTCCTATGGATATTATGTTTCTAATATACCGGATACCAAAGGTATAGAAGGTATCGGAGGAAGTACCTAAGGTGTTAACGGTACTTAGTATACTCCACGTGCACGTAGGTAGTTCTTTATGAGGCCAAAGTATGGGTCTTTTGGCTACAGTCTTTATCGAGGGACCGAAGTATGGGACTCACGGCCATGAATGGACGTTGGGAGCTTGAGCTATGAATGCTCTTTCTCAACTAAGATTTAGTAGCATGATTGGTTATAATGCTATGATCAATTTATGATATTATGCAAGTTGATTGAGATTATTTTTCAGCATGTTATTTATTTTACATTAAAGCATATGAAAGGTTTGAGAAGAATGCATTTCTATGAGTCACTCATCGGGCAACCAGCTGACAGTTTTCAAATGTTTTCCTTTTTCCCAGGTAGCGGTTAGTTCCCTCGCAACTGAATCCACTGTAGCTTGCCACCCAAAGTTTGGTGACCTTAGGAAGAAGCTTAGGTTAAACTTGTTTTGATGTACACACATTTAGAAAGGAGTCGGGGACTTGTAAAACTTATTTTCTTTTGGGACAGATGTTTATCTTGGTCATCTTATTTCATTGGACATATGTTTGTTTTGGATCTGTAATTAAGACTTGCACTGCTTAATTTTATGGATGTGTTTTCTGCCAAGTCGTTGCATATTCAGGTTTAAGCAGGTTCACTTAAGTTAGGCAGTAAATGTTGGCACCTAGGTCGGTAACTACTACCATCATATCCTCTTCCGATTTTAGAGGGTAAACCAGGAGGGGGTGTGACATTATGCCTATGTTACATTGTTCCCTTGGGATCACCACTTCTGCTTGTGACTGTGCCCTCCGGGGTCACTACTTACAAAAGCGTGCCTTCGAATTTGCCCCTTATGCTTATGCATGTGCCTATGCCTATGCCTACGATGTGTAATGTGCACCTAGCCTTGCTAGAGAGTCTAATAGTTCACTTAGTGGGCCCAATAGTGGGTCGCTTACTGAGTATATCTATATAGTCATCCTTTTCCTTTCATGTTTTTCAGGTAGTAAGGATAGACCGGCGAATGACAGGAGGAATCTGTGACCTGGCCATTTGGATATTGTTGGGATTGGTGTCCTAAATCCCTTTGTAATCTCGTAGTTTGTAAACTTTGTATAAACATATTGTTGTTAATAAAATAAGTGTTATTTTATAGGTATATTCAATCCAATAAACTAAAATCCTAGGTCATTTTATGTAATTTAACAAGTATGCAGAGACATACAAGTGGATATTGTTTAAATAATAACCTAAACGGTCTGTAGTAGATGGATAAGATTGGGTACCTTATCCTGGTGACACTACAGATATGATCCACTTGTAGGTATTACAAATGTTGTAAAGTGCTACAAATGACCTGATCCTGATCATTCATATATAGACATGTGAGTGGGGATATCATATACAAAGAGTTTGTATTAAAGTGAACCACGAAATGATTAGTCTCTTTATATAACACCGTTAATAATAGAGACTTACATTTCACTAGGATGACCATAGGTGACATGACCTGAATCCTGAATGAGTTTCGAACTCCTGTTCATGAAGGCAGACCTTTGGTTTGTATGGGTGAGAGTGGCCAGATTGTCAATTTAGTAAGCTTACCATTTTGAGGATTCGTTTAATTGGGGAGCTGAAAACACAACTACACGAGACGGAACTCACTCTTTGTCCAATGCAAAGGCAAGTAGATAAATTGCTCACTTAAGAGCTAATTCTGGAGCTTGAACAACATAGTGGTCACACCCTTTCCTAGCCCAAGAGGAACTTGGTCATAGTTGGACTATAATTATGTTCATTAGAAGAATCAGTGGTACTTAAGGAGTTAGATGTAACTACAAGGACAAAACGGTAATTTTGGCCCAACTGTGTTTACGAACAATTTGTGAAGGATCATCGTATTGTTGATTTGTTATATCCAATGGATACAAAAATTTATCTGTAGTGCGAAGAGTGCAGTTGTCGATCTTTAGTGAAATGACTTGTAGTTGACGGATGTTGGGTAATTTAATTAAAGAGTTTAATTAATTATCTAAGTACCGTTGGAGCTTCAATCTACGGGTCCATAAGGTCCCCTCTGTAGCTCAACAGGGATTTAATTGAGAATTATTTTGGATTAATTTGAAGTGTTCAAATTAATTGAGGGAATTAATTATATATGATATAATTGATTAAATTAATTATATATGCGATATAATTAATATAATGTATTTGATACATTATAATATAAGGTAATATGAGAAGAATTTGAATATGATTCAAATACTAATTATATGAATGAGATTCATGTAATTAAATTAAATATGGATGTGATTTATATTAAATACCATAAATAACTTGAGAAGAATTAAATATTTGGATATGATCCAAATATCAATTATATGAATGAGATCATATAAGTGAGTTTATTATAAATGTGATTTATATTAAATGTTATGTATGGTTAAGAGAAAATACATTTATAGGTTATATTGTATTTGATATAGTATGTATTTGATATAGTTTATATACATATAATAAGGTTGTTATTATATATATATAATTATTATTACTATTATTATATTATATTAATATTAATTAACTCCCTCCCCTAATTTATCTCAACCAAATACGTGATTAGAGGGGTCAGAGAAAAATGATGGTGCTAATTCATCTTCCTCCATGAAACACTAAGAGAATAGTTCTCTCTAGAAAAAACTAAAAGAGAAGAAAACTTCTTCTCCTCCCTCTGCTCCTCTCCATCTCCTTCCTTTTCCAAAACCCTAAGGCAGAGTCCATACCTCCTGCCATTCTCAATCCCTAAGGAGAACACAAGAGACTCCATTTGATGGTGTCCCTTTTGGAGAAAGAGATTCGTTCGTGACTTGTTCAAGAGATTTTTGAAGAATAGTCTTCAAAGGTAAGAGTTTCTAAAACCTTAAGTTTTTCTTTATTAATGCATGCTATAATTTATGTAAATGCATATCTTGTTCTTGATTTACAGTAAAACTTGCATTCAATGAACAATGGATTTGGGACGATCTTGCTTCTGCTCTAGGGTCTCTCCTCATAAAGTTCCTTCAGATATGTCATCGCTTCCACACTTAAGTCTCTTTTGATAGGGTCTGATTTAGGAGTCTAGCATTTTAAAATTCATGATTATTTCATTTATCCATTGGTTAATTTGTTAATTTGTTATTTATTCTAAATTTTCTAAATTTTTATTATTTGAGCTTTATTTAATGAACTAGAAGTTTTATTTATTTTATTAAATTTTTCTTCGAGAAATTTATTGTCAAGTCTATGCATGCATATAGTAGTGACCTAGGGGTATAATGAAAAGTTGGGTCATTACATTTTAACTTGGGACAGTTGTAAATATATATGAGACCCAAAATATTTACAGATATAGTACAATCGAAAAGAATTTACAAATATAACAAGATTTAGATCCAACTTCTAAAATTTATAAGTAATACTGATAGACCATATCACCAATAAAAGTATATAGCAATAGAGTCTACCATTAATAAATTTTGATATATTTACCCTTCTTTTACAAAGATTGCTATACACTTAAAAGTACTCCCCATTTCAGTTACTAAACTCACGTATTGTTTTGAATATGGAGCTTTTTCCCCCTTTGGAAGAAACGAGTCTTCTAAAAGAAATAAAGAACAAAAAACTAAAAGAATTCTACACCTCATAATAAACATGTTTTGGAGAGGAGAAAAGAAAAATACAAAAAAAACAAAAAAAAAGGATGAATAAAATATCTGAATCACTCGATCTCAACGCAAATAATATATCTTGACCGCACGATCCCAATTCACAAACACTACCGACTGGTCAAAGACGAGGTTCGCATATTCACCGGTCGCCGTTCACCGTTCGCCGGACTAATCGCGGCAGCATAACCGGATTTCTCCGATGGCGTTCTCTTCGATTACCATGAAATGCACCCCTATCCTTCACCTGCGAGCCCTTCCTCAAAGTTCTGCACCTCAAAGTTCAATTTCCTTTCGATATTCTCCTACGAAATTCAGCCGGAGGAAATCCTTATCGATTCGATCGGTTTCAGTCCCAGGTACGCTCTCTTTTTTTATTTTTCCTTCTGTATTCCTCCTTTCTCTTTGGTTATTATACTTGACTATATCACCGTAGTTCATCGTCGTATTGTTTGCGTGAAATTAACCAGGACTTTTTTCCCCTTTGGATTGGATTGGAACTGTGAATTTGTGAAGAACGTCAGGGTTCGAGTTATTTTTCTAATTATTTAACGTAGGATCGATTTAGTGTTTGCTTGGAATCGAAATTGTTAGCTGGTGGAAGTCTCTTATTGAAATTAAGTAGCAGAATTTTGGGGGTTTTCTTGTTGAGTGACATGGAAAATAAATTTCCCCGCAAACTTGAACTAATGAGTTGTTTGTGAGTTTGGTGATATACAAACCATGAGTTTGCATCTTTCTTTTGTACTAATGCTCAAATGATTAGGATGGACTGATCTTCATGTGGGGGAAAAGATGACCATTATTTCTCGTGTTCGATAGCATTGATAATTCATTCTTTTTATGTGTGTTTGGGAGTGACTTTGAAATTGTTGAAATCATTTTTGTCATAATCAAAATCACTCCAAAATATATCTTTTACATTAAAAATCAATTTAGTTTTTCATTTTTAAATGTTATTTTCATATCACCAAATTTTGATTCAAAAGCATGTATTAAGTGATTTTGAACATGAAAAAATGATTTTAACTCTTTCAAAAAAATAACTCCAGACATGCCCTTAGACATATTCAGGTGTAATATTATTTGTTTTATGACACTCTCCCTTTGCGGCCTACGGCAGAACGAAATATAAAACCTACTGAATCTTGTATTTCAGTTTTTGCATATGAAATATGATGAGTATATCATGTTTTATTATCAAAGTTTGCCTTTTCATCTTATGTTTTTAATATGTAAATTGTGATTAAACAGCTGCGCCAGCAACCGAGGGTATAGCACCGGCTATCTCATTAACCGATAATGCATTGAAACACTTGAATAAAATGAGATCTGAACGTAATGAAGATTTATGCTTAAGAATTGGTGTCAGACAGGGTGGATGCTCTGGTATGTCCTACACTATGGAGTTTGAGAACAGGGCAAATGCTAGACCTGATGACTCAATTATAGAATATAATGGTTTTGTGATAGGTAAGAGTTACAGTTTTTGCTTTTTTCACTATGAATTTCTAGTGAGGTTTTTAGTAATAGTGCAAATGTTTGAAGAAATCCTTTCTGAATGCATTATACTTGTAGATGATCATTTGCTTTATTTATACACACACTTTTGCGTGGGTGGGGGGTAATTTGTCAATGAGCTCCAAAACAGTGGAATATCTAAGTCTAGTTTTGCATATTTTTGGATTGGTAGTGTGGAATGGTAGAGGGCAAGTTCTCAATTTTTCTTAGGATAAAAGAAGCTTACTCTTTGTACATACTCTACAAGAATAATTTTACTCTATAGTTCATAATCTCTCTTAGTTCAAAAAGAAAACAGTGAAGTGTCTAAGGGTGTGTTAGAATACATTTTCAAATGTTTAATTTAAAAAATAAGTCATTTTGGAAGAAATTAGAGTGTTTGGCAGCCACTCAAAATAGTTTTTCAAGTGAATTTTAATCGGTGTTTATCAAAAGTGTTTAAATAAAGTATGTTTTTTGAAAAACTCTTTTTCCTCAAGTCAATCCAAACGGGCACTAAATCTAGTTTGCATACTTAGTTTGCATACTTTTGGATACGTTCTTTCCCTTGCAATGGTAGAGGGCAAGTTTTCAATGTTTCTTGGATGAAAATTACATGAACCACATGCCTTAAATTTGAAGGACTCTACCCAAATAATTTTACTCCAGAGTTCATAATCCATCACTTCTCTTGGAGACTCAAATCTCAATGACTTGAATTATTAGATACGAGCAATTTCTTATGCCAAGTGATAAGCAGGTTGCGCAACTACTTATGTCAAATATACTTGTCTTTAATGTATACTGTTCAACATAAACTTGTATGTTATTTCAATTCCTCGAAAATTGCCAAAATGAGCCTAGTTTAATTGTTATATAGAATGTGTTAGTAACCTAGAAGTATTTGGTTTGAATTTTCACGTTCATTGTACTTTAAAAGAAGAAAAAAAAAATCATTGGTAACTGCTCTCTACTCTGTTGATTAAGAAAAGTAAGCATCATCTAGTGAACTAAGAAAGTATCGTTTTGTCATTTTTCCTCTATGGCCTTTCAAGTTGTAGCCTCGGAGACGAATTTGATTTCACTTTTAGCTTGAACTTTTGATACAAACTTCCCACTCTTCTTGTTTTGTAGTATGTGATCCCAAGAGCCTACTTTTCTTGTTTGGAATGCAATTGGACTACAGCGACGCACTTATTGGTGGGGGCTTCTCTTTCAAGAACCCAAATGCTACACAAACTTGTGGTTGTGGGAAATCATTTGCTGCAGAAGTGTAGGATCGTCATCTGTATATATGAATGATTCAATAGAAACTGGATAGTTTCAGGTTAAAGAAAACTTAGAATGTGTAAAAACTCTTAGTTTGCTTGACAATTGATCCTAGCATACCTTCTATTACAAGCCCTTTGTTCGTGATATTTCTGCTTTAGCCCTTCTGGAAAAAAGAATTAGGCTTTTAGCTCTTCCTGTTTACTTTCTTACAGATTCTGTATTTGTTGGATAAAATATTATAGAATTCATGTATTTATTAAATATAGGCTAAATTATATATATATATATGTATACTTTAGAACTTTTTTTAATGTTTAAAAAATATCCATAGTCTTCAAAAGTTATAATATTATTCTTGAATTTTCATAAACATTTAAAAATTGTACTTAAAGAAGAAACCATTGGAGTGTTGGACAAAAAGTCGACGTGTTTAAATGTTGTTCTTGATACATAATCGAGACAAACATTCTAGTGATGATCATCTTGTTTCGCGTCATTGTCACAGTAATTTGCTGCCAATGTTATAAAGAATTTCTACTCTATAGATAGCTTTAAAACCTTTATGGAAGGTTAAAGTCAAGTATTATTGTAATTTTTGAAATAGTATAAATAATTTTTTAATAAATGACAAAATTTAAGAGTATTTTTTATAATTTAAACTTATAAATATATAATAAACAGAGAAATGAATGGTGTAGAAAGTAGGATTTTCTGCTGCTAGTGTTGTAACTATAATTCTTTTCATAGTTCTGAAACCAGGCTCAGCTATGCAAAGCTTTTTGGATCATCATATGCGATTTTCTCCCAAACCCGTGGTAGCATTTTGATACAAGACCTAAAGCCAATCTCAAAATTTCTTCTTTTGTTATCTACTTTCTACCTATGGTTTAAAAAACCAAGTTAAATTTTGAAAATTAAAAAAAGTAGTTTTTAAAAACTTGTTTTTGTTTTTTGAATTTGACTAAGAATTCAACTATAAAGAAAATGTAAATCATTATTAAAAAAATACGGAAGAAATAGACTTAATTTTCAAAAACAAAAAACAAAAAGTAAAATGGTTATCTAAACAGGGTTTTAATTTTTTTATTTACAGATTTTTTATCTTAGTAAATTTGATGTATTATCTTGTAAATTTGAGTTCTTTGGTTTATTGAATTGGATAATGTTTAATTTACTATGATAGAATGTTGATTCTCATGGAAAAGATACAATTTTTTTAATTACATTAATGACATTTTTATTGAAGTAAGAATCCTAAACTCAATATTCACTATTCTTCTTGTCATAATTCACTGATATTTGCATTTGATTGGCATGACTATTATAACAAACAATTTGCATTGTATTGTAAGTTTAATCTTAGGCACTATAAGCTAAGTAATAAATAAAATTACTATATATTTTTGTTTTAATTTATATTTTAGTCCTTAAAACTATTAGTAATGTTATATTTTTAAACTTTCAACACTCTTCATATAAAACAAATATATGAATGTCTTTTTTAGTTCAATAATGTGTAAAGAGAATTTGTCAATAGCTTATACCTTAATTAAATAAAGATCGTCTCATAAATTTTAAAAACTGATATTCAAAGAATAATAAGAAAAAATGAAAAAAAAATTGAAATTATATGAAGTAGTCCTAAATTTTGGATAGACATTTCAATTATTTTCGACTACAAAAAGACTTTTATTTTTTCTAAATTTTATTCCAAATACCCTTAAACTTTGAAACTGTTTTAGAAATAACATATTTTTCGTTAAAATCAATCATGAAAATTGGCGTGATAATCTGGCTTGAGCAAGCTAATTGGCCCATAGCCCTTTTCTTGAGATTAAAGATTAAGATTCTACCCAAAATTCGTTGAACAAAAAAAATATAACATTGGAATTGATTGAAAAAGTTAGAAGGCAATCAAGAAAATAATGATTCCCAATTCTTGTGATAATCTAATATTATTTCTAATATTCTACATTTTTCAATAAAAATCTTACTCTACAACTCTGATTCATTAGTAGATGTTGATCTAAATCATTAGTTTTACAAAAAAAAAAAAAAAATATGAGATGGAATTCTATATTTATCTAATAATATGTAGAATAAGAGTATAAAAAAGTATAACATTTCTAATTTTTTACCAAAATTTTAAGAACTCAACGAGATGTTAATATTATTTACAACTATATAAAGACGTAGTTCATTGTTAACTTATTAACATTATGTGCTTTATTTAAACAAATTTTAATTTCAGAAGTGAAAATAAAACTTATTCTAACATTTTGTATAAATAAACAGAAAAAAGGGGGGTGGAAAAAGAGAGTAAAAAAAGGGGTTGATTGCCCTGGTTGTCCATTCAGTAGATCAGATCCATCCATTTAGAAAAGGAGTGTTAAAACAATCTAACGGTGGTGATTTAGAAGTAGAGCGAGTAATGAGGAGCAGGTTCCACCGAAACATTTCTAGCAGAGCTCCCCTCCGCTTCGCATAGACGGTCTCTTCCTCAAACCTCAAACCAGGGCTCCCTCATATAATCTGACTTCTAATCCTCGAACCATTCATCGAAGCATCCGAAGAAAGGCGCAATCTGAGCTCCCCATCATGGCTTTCTCTTCTCGTCTCTTGTCCAAATCCAAGCAGGTTTGCCCTTTTCCGCCCTGGATCGGTTCAGGTTACCCTAATTTTCACTTATCTGATTGTTCATGTTTCATATTTATGAGTCATGTGAATATCGTTTTGTGTCGCTGTTTTGATTTTTGTTCTTCCGTTTTCTATACGGAACTGGAGCTTGTTTTTGCCCAATACTCTTATGGATCCTGATAATGGTGAAACCTTTGTCAATTTCTCCCTATTCTTGCCTTTTGTAATTTGCTGTTTTTTGATGGTTTCGGGATCTGGGATTTTAGGGTTTCTTTGGATGATGATGTAAAGTATGTAGGTTGCTGTGGATATTTCTAATATTAATGGGGCTTTGTTAAAGATTTTAAATGTTAGATGCATTGTTTGGGAATGGTTGTCTGTGCATAGTGGGAAAATGTTTGTTTAGAGGCGTAATGATCATTGAATCAGCTGCTTAATGTCGGGTTTCTTTTTGTACCCCTTCGTTGTTACAGGTGCTTGGCAGTCAAAGTATTTTACACCAGGGGCATGCTATTCCTGTTCGTCACTTTGCAAAAGAGGCTGCTCGGCCTGCTCTGAAGGGAGATGGTGAGGCAAAATACGCTCAATTTGTGAGAAAGAGGGAGAGATATATCTATGAAGTTTGGTTTATGTCTATCAAACAGTTGTAGTTATGTCTTTAAGGAATTATGCATAAATTATGTAGAGAATTGAATCACGGATATATATATATATATATACGGGCAATGAAGCTACATGAGTGGTGTATTAACTTCTCTATGTGCAAATTGTTCTTGAATTTCTTGTCATTTAATTGTTAATGTCTATTTCTTTTTCTGTGGGTGCCAAAGAAATGCTGAAGAACATATTTTTGGAAGTGAAAAAGAAGTTTGAGACAGCTTTGGATGTTTTCCGAAAAGAGAAGATCACAATTGATCCAGATGACCCTGCTGCTGTAGCTCAATATGCTAAGGTCATGAAAATGGCAAGAGAGAAGTGAGTGTTTTTTCATGATTACCACATTTTCTAGTTAAATCCTCTGTGGCTACTTATGAGTTGACTGTTGAATCTTATCATTCTCTGTGTTAACTGGTGCAGAGAGGTAGCTGGGTCATTTTATCATCCGAGTATATTAATCAAATACCCCTGCCTCGTTTATACTGACTAGCTCAAAAATAATATTCTAATGAAGGATGAGGACTATGGGCTGTTGAATTTTGTGCATCTTAAATTGTATATAGATATCATTCACCACTTACATATTATTGTTTGGCCTTTCCTGTTTTTAGTTACTTCTTTTGAAGGTCCTTTTCCTTTCTATACACTTTGCTTAATGAAATTCACTCTCTGCATTCTGTGCAATTTGTTTGGAACAATTTTGTTCTAGGTGAATTCAAGGAGCATTGCTGGAGAGTGATGGTATTGTATTATAATCATAAATATTCTTCTGGGACTCACAATTTGGCTTTTCATTTGGGGCCAATAAACTGGAAATGGATAAAATTAATCAATAATAAGAAACAAGTATTTCATGGCTTCAACTATTAAATGAGGAAACACTAATGTCATTTTTGTTCTGTGTACAATATACCATTTTCTAGGAAAATGGCTTTCGAGAACGATACATATAGGACTCTTATTTTATTATTGTGTTCCATGCTTCATTTTTTGAGGCATCCTTTTATCTTTCATCTTTCCTCATTAAAAATATAAGTTAGAACTCAAAGACACATTTGTAGGTTGTCACTAAGATATAAGCTTTTATCACATAACATAGGACCATGTGTATATATTAGAACATGCTATCACTAAAATATGTGCATGTGAATTCTGTGTGAGTTACAATCTTAACTCTCTTTTTTCTTCCTTGCAGGGCAGATTTATTCTCTGAATCACAGCGAATCAAATACACCATTCAGACAAAAACCCAGGACATCCCAGATGCCAGATCATACTTGCTGGCATTGAAGGATATCCGGATTAAGTATGTTCCTCTTCCATGAACTTGGATTCCTTGTCTACCTGAGCAATGCATTGTCAACATTTCTCTCCTTGGCATATTAACGGTTGCGGTATCATGAATATTTGATTTTCAAGGGTTCCAAAATTGACAAGACTTAGAAACTTTGACCAGTATCGATCAATATAGGCTTAAACAAATAAATAATCCACCGAAATTGAACAAAAAATCTATAAGTCTCCAGTTCATGTACATGTATAAAAGCTAAAATGGCTTAGCCCTTGGTTCTTCTTTTTATTTTTATTTTTTTCCGGTCTTTTTCAATTCTCATGTCAACTTGTACAGACTTTTTGGCCTTTGGCCTCCATTAGTCTGGTCTCAGATGTTCTCTAACCAACAAAAGTTTGTTGTATGGCTCTGTTATGGATTTGTTCATTCCAAATTGTAGGGAATTACATTTTGGGGGTATTCATTGCTCATGCATTCATTCTTATGCCTGAAACCTGTGGCATTGATCTGATGTCTATTGCCAAGTGCACGAGTTCGTTGTTATACTGTACGTTTCGTCTCTTGATCTAATTCCCATGTACTCTTTCAGGAGAGGTCTCAGTGATGATCTTGGTGCAGAAGCCATGATGTTTGATGCTCTGGAAAAGGTTGAGAAAGAATTGAAGAAACCTCTTATGAGGAATGATAAGAAAGGAATGTCTATTCTTATGGCTGAGTTTGACAAAATCAATCAAAAGTATGATTCTAACTTCTTATATTTTCCGTTTATTTTGGCTCCTTTCCAAAAAGTTCAGTGGTTTATTTACAGACGGTTATGTTGCCATGGATAATATACTTCTAAGATTGCCGTCAAGAACAATAAGTCTTGGGGAAATAGAAGCTTCCACACTCCCGTTTTGGATAAATGATGTGTTGTTCATCAGGCTTCTATTTCAAAAGTAACAGTGAAGAATGATGTTCTTTTTTATTAGTTGCATGCTTGCATGTCTATTTGGTATCGGAGCTGGTTGCATAGAAGTGAAGCAAAAGATTCCTATTAGATTTCGTTTCTAATTTCACTTAGACACTAGCTTTTACCAATCTACATTTCCAACGGAGGCTCAGGATGGTTGGTATCTCCTACATGCATACAGTTGAACAGTCTTTCTTTGGGATATATACAGTCGAACAATCTTTCTTTGGGATATATACAGTATTTCAAGTACTTTGTTTAATTTTCTTTTACCTATCAGGCTTGGGATTCGGAGGGAAGATCTGCCCAAGTACGAGGAGCAGTTGGAACTTAAAATTTCCAAGGCACAATTGGAAGAGCTGAAGAAAGATGCTCTCGAGGCAATGGAAACTCAAAAGAAGCGGTATGTAGTTGATTATTATACTGCAAAAAGAATTGCCTTAATCGGTATTTGATAGTCTAAGTTAGAGTCATCTATATTCTTGCACTGCAACATCTTCATTAGTTTGAATGCCGGCCAGATAGATTTATAGATAAAGGTTGAAAGAGTTTTGTTCGCAAAAAGTATAACCTGGCTTGTATATGATAAAATTTACCGTAGGTCTGATGGCTTTTATCAATTCCTTTTGAAACTTCGCTTATTTCCCCTCTTTGTTTTCAGTGAGGAGTTTAAAGATGAGGAAATGGTGGATACGAAGTCATTAGACGTGAGAAACTTCCTGTAGATTTTCAAAGCTTTTTTGATTTATTTTCTGGTTGAGAAAAATCTGTCAACAGAACTGATTCGGCTGTTTATGAACACCGGGATCCATCTCTTTAGCTTTAATAAGAAAAGCACCTCTGATATTGGGAGTGCATCATTTGGCTGACGTGTGTTCCCAACCTTTTGTTTTATTTTATTTTATTTTTCTTTTTGTAATTCTTCATCCTACTATGTTACATTACCAGGTGATAACTGGATAGATATTGTCAAGAAATTTTCATTCGATCATTTGCTGATGTTTTCCCATTTTTTTCCAGTGCTTGGTTTAAGCCTATTTGCTCTGGTTAATTTCATGGAGCGAGTGTTTTAACTTTTAACGTATTATCATAAATTTTTAGGTCCTACGGTTGAGGATCGCTTTCATTAGAAGGTGAATAGTTATTGCACTGGATAAAATTCTAATATTTAAGGTTGAGGATCTCTTCCATTAGAAACTTATACATATAGGCGAAACTTTTATGTTAGGCTGCTTTCATACGGTACAAAACCCAAAATCTTCACCCTATGTTATGTACAAAGTAAGAAAAAATCTTGGAATTTTAAAAAAATAAATAATAAAAAGAAACAACTTTTCTAACAATTGATTGTTTGATCAGAAGAGTCCTCCGACTATTCAACAATATTTTTGGTTAATGTTTTAATATTTAGACACTAAATATTTGTTTACAAAAGGTTCAATATTAGTCTATCCGTTTAATAGTCTTGAATCTTAAATTTGGTGGAATTTGTTAAATTATAAAAACTATTGTCATACATATGAATACGTTTTCAAACAATGTTATTAGCTGTGAATTCGTATTTTTCTGTTTCTTAGCAGAATGTGTATTTATCAAAATGGAAGACCGAAGATATGTACATGATTGGTTAAATTATAAAAATAATTTTCATATACGACTATGTTTTTCAAAATTTATAGCGAAGATGTCAACGTAATAGATTAAAATTGAGCCAGGGAGAAAGTGTATTCATTATTTTCTCAACATGCTACATTCGAAGGTATTTAAAGTGATAAATCAACACCGCATTGAGAGAGAAAGTTAGCATTTGTTATCTTCTCAAATTGCAATATGCACCATGAAATTAATGATAATTGAAAAAAAAAAAAAAAAAAAAAAAAAAAAAAAAAAAAACCCTATAAATTACATTTAATGATGGAAGAAGTATTGCATAAAACAGGGGCCAACATCCTCTAGGAAAAAGGACATGTAAAGGTATTGTAATTTCAACCTAAACAATAATGGAACAAAATCGAGGCTTAATTAGCCATTACTTATAGTTCATAGTCTCTTCTAATAATCTTTTTCTGTCGTTCTGAACTCAATTCTGTAGTGGTTAATGCTGGTTACGACTTGAAGCGATTATTGGTTTAAACTTTCTTCTTTTTATTTGATTTGAAACCATCGTCTTTACTTCGCTTTTTACTGTGATCTTTTTCTTTCCTTTTCCCTTGCTTCTCTGCTTTCGTTTTATTCGATTTTACACTTACAACTCCACCAGAGGGAACCTTTCCACCACCACTTTGCAAAGCACCAGCAAAATCAAATTCCCCATCCACAATGGCATACTGTTGCAGCATCTCAACATCTAACAGCCCCTCATTATTCATTTTCATTTTCTCCTGTATTTCAATCCCAGAAACGAGTTGGTTTAAAAGATGAGGGAATGTGCGTGCGCGCGCACAGATGCATCAGAAAAAAGAAGCTTGAATCATACCTCAACTTGTTTTGCGGCTTCATGGAGATCATCATCCACTGAGATCTCATGGGGTTCCAGAGGAATCTGCATGTAAAGTTTTGTAATTGTAGCAAAAAATGTATCACTATTTCTATTTAAAAACTTGTAGCTTTGTAGTACAGTTATTAGATAGTTTCAAATTTTGAATTTAATCCTTCCTTTCCATAAGAGAACAAAGCAGGAATGATTTCCCAAGGATACTAAAATTTTACCTCTCTCATACGCGGCATGGTCGATTCTATCTCCTTGGATGCAATTCCATAAAGATACTTATGAAACTTTTTCATGACTTTGATAAAAAGTGACAGTATCTGTTGCCTCTCCAACTTCATTTGTCCCTGTACAAGTAATACAACGTCCAAAAATTGATATGTAACAGGTAACAATTAGATGCCCTCCCCCTAAAACTAGGGCACACAAGGAACAACTACACAATGCTCGCAAGTCGCAACCCTATAAAATTCGAGAGGCTGACGCATCGAATTTGAAAAGTGTATGTTATCTTAAATATATTGATAGGATGTCACGTTCTAAAGACAGTCCTCATTCAATATCAAAGTTATCTCTATAGGCAGCAAAAACTAATTACCTAAAAACAATGGACTACTCAAACTTACCAAGTAACTATAAGCTAATACTACAAACTAACTAGCTAAAATTAAAAACAACTCGACTGGTTTTGACAAAATAGTAGGCCCACGGCACGACTTAATAACTAGTATAAAAAAAACCAATCAACAGTTGACCAAAATCATACAGAATTAGAAGTTTAAGGCAAAAAATAAAGGATAAAAAATCAGACAATCCAAAAAGACAATATAATCGAACCTCAATATAAGTAATATTCCGCAACTGCAGTCCAGTGCAGAGCAAAACAGATGCCTGTGCATACGACAAAGTAACTGGAAGTTTCTCCATGAAATACAATTGAGCGAGTAATGGAACAAGATCTAGTATCTGTAAATCAAAGAAAGAGGAATATTAAATGCATGGTTTGGTATGCATAAATTGTGTAGCAAGTAAGAAATCTTAAGAAGTATCCACGGCATGATAAAGTTTAATAGGTAGATTGAGAAATTTCCACGGGGACGGAGTGAAGAGGATAAGGTGCGAAAAGAATATGAAAATCTTTACATCTGAAAATTTTTATTTTCAAATATGTCCATCTGAGTAAAGCAGCCATAAAACTCATTTAAATTTTAGAAGTATGTACAGCTTTCAATGCATAACTTCTGATATCGAACCTTTTCTGATAACATATGTATGGAGGTATGAAATTTGTTACTATTTTGGAATCCACACATACATTAACAAGAGAGAGATGGGGGATGGCAATCTTACCATGTGGAAATCAACAAGATTGTCTGCATAGGCTTCCAACCGCTTCATATCATGTTCCGACATAAAATATCTGATCGCATTTAAAAGTTCTACAATAGAACCCTCAGAAGGATCTACTTCCGTAAAGTTGATTTTTGGATCCAAGACACTAGGAGAATTTAAGTCAAATTATTAATTGGAAAAAAGAAAAGATGGAAAATTTTAAGTCAAATTTTCCCCGTGGGGTCAGGGCCCATGGGACTTCCCTCTAACATGGGGAAAAATTGGGGAGGAAATGGGAAAAGAAAAATTCCTATGAACTAAACGGGGATGGAGACAGGAAATCCATCCTCGTTCATTTTCATTATTATTTTTCAAAATTAATATATATATATATAGAGAGAGAGAGAGAGGTAGATAGATAGATACAAAGATATGTATATGTTCGAATGATATTAAATTTTTATGTATAGATAATGATATTATATGAATAATGTGACATTGTCTAAACCATTTTTAAACCCTTAATGCATGGTTAATTAAATAACTTAACGTGAAAATTTATTTTGTTTTGTTTTATTTAAGAGTTGAAGAAATTTTTCACAAGGAGTGAACCATTTAAAGGAAGATTGATAAGGAATGAACCATTTAAATGATGATTCATGGTGGAAAACCAACCAATCAACTATTTAATTGAAACTCTTTAAAAATCATTTCATTGATTTTTTTTCTAAAGAAAATTAAAGAGGAAATGCGGGAAACCTGAGCCCACAAATTTCCCATATGGAACCTCCGCCCAGTCCTTGCAAAATTAATAGGGAATTTTGAGGGGTTGAGGAATGAAATGGGGGGCAAGGACGGAGAAGTCCCATGGACATCTCTAGGCATATGTAGTAGGTGATAATTAAATATACTGACCTCATTGCTAGCTTATATTCCATTCCATGAAAACTAATACCACTCAAGAGTCTAATAAACCTTAACCTGAAATCTGTTTGGATCATAAACATATAATCAAATACCACAGATAGCACAGGGAAATAGCACTTCTAAATGTAAAAACCTCACCTTGGTAAAATGGACCAAAAAAGCCCCACTGTGCAGATTCATTAGCTTCAATTTCATCATTGTTCAAAGGCTTTAGGACCATGCATGTATGTTCGCCGGTCACAGTACTCTTGATCCATGAAAAGAGAAGGGAAAATATAAGCGCACCGAATTGTTTACAATCATCAAACAGCATAAAATCTAGAATCCAACTCAACTGGAATCTGGCCAATGTAGAAGGGGGCAAATTTATGTCTCCTCCAAAAGCGAAAAAGGTCCAATGTGAGTCCAAAAGAAACGCCAATATAATGAAGCTTTTCAGGTCGTCGTTCACGAAGAGATACCAGCAGGGGAGGAAGATTAGTTCTAGGCTTTATGCTTTCTTCCAATAATGAAACCTGCATGCACGATATTGGAGGTAAGGCTAAAACTATCGAAACCTAGATAAAAATAAAAAAGAAATACTATTGTAATAAAAACCTGCTGGCCTTCACAATGCCCATAATGAAATACATGGGTACTATTTTAGCATTTTCTCATAAAAATAAATGAGGTAATTGTTAACAATGACAGTCAATATGTTCCCACAACTTGCTAAATTTTTATCCCAACATGGACAAGAATGGAGACATAATTTATCAAAGTGAGAAGTCTTCCCAAGTGACATTTCGTTGACTTACCAATCAACCCAAAATAGAACTAGCCTATCCTCTGTATAAAAAGGGTCTTTCCTTTTTTCCATCCTTGCTTGAGGATTTTTTTTTGAATTATGATTCAATTGAAGAAAGATGTACAGGGCTTTTAGCACCTTCCGATCAGAATGTTGCTTTACCACCCTCCCCTTCATGAATACCCTTCAACAACCATTTTGTCTTCACTCCTTTCCATCCAATTCTAGGTTTATCAAGAAGAGTTATTCACTCGATATTCAACAAAGAGCCTTCCATCTCGTGGTGACGTCTCTAAGGATGATTCCAAAATAAGTTCGAGTAATGTGGAATCAGTCATTAAGCTACTATGAGATTTCAGTATGCCAATTGAAGTTCTTAAAGATTCTTTTTCTAAAGCTTTTGACCTATTATTTTGAAATTGTGACAAGAGGACTCATCCTCCTATTCTTTCATTCATGGCAACCAAATTTCATTGTTCATAGAAGCATGTGCTCTTGAGTTTTGTGAAATTTCTCCTTTAACTCAAGAAGAAAGTTGCATTAAGGTTTAGCTTTTCAAAGTTTTGTTTTGTCTTCTCCGAGTTATTTGGATTGACTTGCATGAGGTCTTTTGTTAATTTGCTAGCGATGATTCTTCCAAAGCTTCTTTTAATGAGCTAATGAGTTCTTGCAAAGTTTAGGAGTTTTTTGAGGTACCTTGTGAAGAAACGGCTTGAAGTTTGGGGAGTTTGATAGAATCAATATATTGGTATTATGAAGTTTTCTATTTATTTTGCATCAGGTTACTTTCCATGGATTTTAAAAGGTTTTTTTTCTTATGGTGATGACACCATCCTCTTTTCATCCAACGAGGAGAAAGACATTAACAATCTCATTGGTTTGGTTACATTCTTTGAGGAAGGATCTGGCCTCAACATTTACTGCCAAAAGCCTAAATTTTTGGGCATTAATTGTGATATCTGTTGGGATGAGATCACAGCAAAGAGATACAATTGCAAAGTGGGTAAATGACCAACTGATTACTTGGGACTTCCCCTTTTTGGCAAGTCTTCTACAATCTCCATTCTTGACAACACAACTCTCTCTAAAAGAGGTAGATTAACTCTTTTTAAAGGCCACGTTATCAGACCTACCCATTTATTACTTATCCCCCTATCAAATACCTACCAAAGTTACGTAATACATTGAGAAGCATTTTAGAAATTATTTATGGTGTCGAGACAGAAACAACAACTCTTCTCACCTATTGAGATGGAATATCCTTAAACCTTTGGAAGATGGTGGTCTTGGCAATATTAGGCATCAGAACATTTCTCTCCTTGCAAAATGGCATTGGCGTTTTTGGAATGAGAAGGGAGCTCTATGGTGGAAACTTATCAAAGTTAAATTTGGATCCCATTACTTTGATCTTATTTCCATGGACATCTTCTAGCAAGCCCCTGGTCTCTTATCATGAAACACAAGGACCTCATATAATAACACATCATGCAAAGTTGGCAATGATGCTTCCACAACTTTCTGGACCAATGTGTGGTTTGGCTCATCTCTAAAAAATGTTTATCCCCGATTGTTTGCCATTGCTGAAACTAAAAATGCTTCCATTGCTGAAGTATCAAACAACCAGCAGGAATCTTGGTCATTAGATTTTAGAAGGCACTGAAAAGATGATGAGATTGAGGAATGGCCAACCTCAATTACCATTTGCTGGGTATTCAACTTACTAGCCAGCCGGAGACTTGGTTCTGGAATTTGGAGGCCAATGGTTTTTTCACCTCAAGATCTCTGTTGTATAAACTTTCTCGCACAGACACATCCACTGATGATGACATTTTCAAAAAGCTCTGGAAGTTACCTTGCCCAAAGAGGATTAAATTCCTATTGTGGGAGATTTATCATTCTTTCCTTGATAAAATGGATCGGCTGCAAGTTAGGTGTCCATGGATCAAGCTCTCTCCACGTTGGTGTTATCTCTGTCAACAAAACAGTGAATCTTTGCCTCGCATTTTTTTCCCATTGCCCTTTTGCACTGTCCATATAAGCCAACATCTTGAGCAACTTCAATTGGAAATTGGTTACTCCTCAAGTAACTAGGAACTGGATTAGATAGATTTTTCGAACACACATTCAAAGAACACAAGGCTGTAATGTGGTTTAGCATCATATGTGCAGTTTTATCAAAGATATGGGTGGAAAGAAATGATCGGATCTGCAACAATTGCTCAAAAATCAGCAAACGACATCCTTGAATCATCCATTCTTAATACTATGTTTTGGTATAAACAACTACTGCCCCTTAAAGATCATAGCCTATGTTTTATTGTTGCTAATTGGAAACTGATTTTGTAGCCCACTGAATGGGCTCTTCTGAATATCCTTTGGATTATTTCATTCATCAATGAAATCATTTCTTATTAAGAAAAAAAAGGTTTTTTATGGTAGATGGTCAGTACTCAGTCTTCTTTGGAAGATTTGAAGTAGCTTATCAGTTTTCAGTGTTTAGGGGAGGCCTTATCCATAGTTTCCTTTCATCATTCACTTACAGACTCTCTAAGTACTTCAATCGAAAATTTTGGAAAATTTCTTTCTTCTTTAAATGTCTATATATTTTCACGGTTAAACTATATATGGTTGTATTTGTTGTTTGTATTTTTTCTTTCTCAATCCCTTTGAGAGTGAAACTTTTGAACTTTTATATCCCTTTTGATTATATCACTAAGAAGTTGTTTCTTTTAAATTTTTAATATATATATATATATAGATGGAGAAAAATAATTAGTGATTCTTTTATGAGTAGTAACCAGGTCTACTCAACTTTGGCCGATCAAATCATCTAAACAAGCAATGGCCCAATCAAGATGGAGGAATCCAAAGGGTAGTGCATAGAAATTCTTGAATAGCCAAAACTCTGAGTAAATTTCTGATTATTATCGGGATCAGGGTTTAATGCTAGAATAAACAAGTCACCTTCCCGACATTAATCTAGAGCATCAAGGAGAGAGCTCAAACTGCGAAGGAACATATTGAAAGCTTCCTGAAGAATTTAAATAGAGCCTACATAATTCATTGTAGCATTTTCCATGAGAAAATGTTAGGATACCACTTAACAAGGAAATACTCAAGAACACAAGAATGGGTTCAAGAACTATGGAAATATGTGAAAATGTATTAAAATATGTTATAATCTCATAACGGAAGTAACAAAGTAACCCCTGGCCTTTCGAGATGGCGAGTCTCTCCCATAATTCCCAAACTAGGAAATCCCACTAAATTCTTCACACTTTTCTCCAACTCTTCCCCTTCTATTTATAGTAAAAGTACCTAACCAACTTACTAACTATTTACTAATATGCCCTAACTAATAACCATCCTAATGTTCTAATTATCCCAACAAGTTCTAACCTCCCTCCCTAACCAATAACCTCCCTCCCTCCCTGTAGCTCCATATTCCCTTAGTTTTCCTCTCCGACCACTGTAGCTCGGCCTCGTCTGAATCAACCAACACCTCTGACCGATTCAGTCCAGCTTACTCTTTGCCATCCCAGCACATGAGCAGCCAACGTGTTCTTTCTCTCTTGTGGCCAGCCATCCTTTGCTTCTTTGAGCAAAAGCCTCTCCTTCACCCGAGTCTTCATCTTCAGCCACACAAACAATCGTTGTTGTCCCTTCTGGATGGTTTCAGAGCTGTCGATCTCCAATTTTCCCATCACTTTTTCATGAAACTTGCCTCGACGCCTTCCCCACAACTCTATCTCCAACCACGTTGTTGTTCGCCATTTCTTCTTCCGCTTGTCTCCACGTTTTCCCACCGGTATTTTTCGCCTCTCCAATTTTTCGACCTTCGATGAGTTCTTTCTCCACTTTCTTCGATCCATTCTCACGGATATATTTCTCTGTCCTCGTTCCTTATCCGATTTCCTCTTCATCTTCCTCGTTTGGTTTCCACCTCTAGATGAACTACTACCCAGCGCCCATGACTTTTTCGGGACAGATACATCGGCAATCTTCAAACAACTATTGGTCTTGATTTCACTCACAAAATCGACATTCTCTTCCCTTTTTTGCTCTTCTTTCAGATTTTGTTGCAATTTGCCTTCGTCGGAGCTTTTTGGTACACTCTTTTTTTCTCCCTCCTCAATTTTTGTAAATGTCTGTGAAGGATCTTCCTCAATTGAGATTTATTTTGTAAACTCATTGGAGGTTTCAAATTCGATTTCAGTCACCAGCATTTCCTGCTTATCATCCCTTGAAGGTATGCTCCTTTGAATTTCAACATTCAATTGTTTCATACGTTGAAGTAGGGACTGCAACATTTCTTTGATCTCAACTTCGCCTCCATCGAGATCATCCAACCTATCTTTCATTGTTTTTTGAACCATTTTCTTTTCTTTTCTTCGGTTTTCTTGCAACTTCTCCTCCTAAATTTCTCTTTCAATTCTTTCCTGCTTGCAATCTGCAATCCATTTCTGCATTTGCTCCCATGTCCATGGAGTTTCTCCTCTCTCCGCCGCCTCACAATTGTGATCAATAGTCCATGTACGCACTCGCTCCCATGTCCATCGTTCTTCTTCCCCCATTGCCAAACAAAAACAATACTGAACAACTCTGATACCAATTTGTTAGGATACCACCTAACAAGGAAATACTCAAGAACACAAGAACGGATTCAAGAACAATTAAATATGGAAATATATGAAAATGTATTGAAATGTGCTATAATCTCATAAGGGAAGTAACAAGGTAACTCTTAGCCTTTCGAGAGGGCTAGTCTCTCCCAAATTCCCAAACTAGGAAACCCCACTAAATTCTTTACACCTTTCTCCAACCCCTCCCCTTCTATTTATAGTAAAAATACCTTACCAACTTACTAACTATTTACTAATATGTCCTAACTAATAACCATCCTAATATTCTACTCATTATCCCAACAAATTCCTAACTAGGGTCTTACAGAAAACTTGCTCTATATTAATACTTGATGCCATTACTATCTCTATTAAATTGCTTCATCCGAAGAATTTTCTCTAAAATAGACATGGCCCTAAGGAATGGTAGGTTAATACTAAACCACGTTAAAAACTCTGTCCAGTCTTCTCTCCGATGATTTAGTTTATAACTCTAGGTTTTATTATTACCTTGACAAATTAGAAGCTCCAATGTCTAATTAAATACATAAACATGCAAAAAATTAAATGATAATAACAGTAACATGCGCGTGCACACATACAGACACACAAAAGAAAAAGAAGGAAAAAAAAAGCTCATAACTTTTAGTTAATATACTTGGAAACGAGAGTATTTATAATTATGTAACCTTTTCTGCAGCTTCGGTAACTCTAACATGAGCCTGAACATCCTCATCTGGTATTTCAACTTCAGTAATAGAAGCAAACTGACCTTCAAAGTACCTGATATACAGTGCGCAACGGAAAAGAGGGAAAATAAGTACGGACCTCTTAAAAATGAGTGGTGCCTTCTTAATATCGTGAACTATAGCATAGTTTGGTAGTTCGGTATTTTCTTGAGGATTCTTGAATAGATGCTGGCAGGCTGAATTATTTTCCTAGTCTGATATGTTTTATAAGAGATTAATAAGAAACGTTAGATCTATCGTGTCTTCTTTTTCTTTTCTTTTATTTTTTATTTAAAAAAATCAAAAATTTATTCAGACAAATGGAGGTACAAAAAAATGCATATAAAACAAACAAAAACAGAACAAAATTTAAAGTAAGGGCTTCGATTTTTCAGCGTGATTTAATAATCAAGCATAAAAGAGTGAAGCAACGCGTCCTCTGATAAATACTTCTTTTTTCCTTTTTAAGGTAACAAACAAACTATTCGTGAAGAAGTGAAAATGATCGTCCTTCCAAGCATCAAACCAAGTGACATGTCTCAGTTGCAGTTTAGAAGATGATAGTTGAATATGGAAGTTTAGGAGTGGGTGTTCTTTAAACAGCAGGCTGGATGCTACCCATATTCTCCCTTTCCACTTCATTGGGGCCTTTTCAGTCAGTTCCTTGTTTTGTTGCTTCTCTAAATAGACACCGCAGGCCTTTTAAGATGATTTCTAGATAAAAGCTTCTTACAAAGTATTAGGTTTTTCAACTCTATTTTCCTTCAGGCTGAGGGACATGATTCGAAGAAGAAATCACCCTCCTTTCTGTAAATTGTCCAACAAGTGTGTTTTTTGTTCTCAGGATGCAAAATTTACTTGATGCTTAATCATTTGGAATTTTCCGATGACAATTTTTCTAAATAATGTCTCTTGGTGTAGATGTTATGTTCCTTTCAACTCTTATAGTTTATCTTTTTTCACCCCAAATTAGAAGACCTTCCAAGTAACTTCTTTGGCTTGGGTTCCTTTTCAATGTCTTTTCCACTATTTTATAATTTCATGCCATCAAATTTATTGTAGATAAATCGCCATGGATTCTGGATCTTTATATTTTCATTGTTTTTCCCGCTCATGAACCATTCTAGATTCAAAAAAAAGAAATGTTCAAGATTAGTCCCAGCTGCTGATCTGCATAGGAATCGAGATTCTAAAATAGAACTTTGCTCAAAGTACTTCCATACCTGGTCAAAAGTTCTACTGCTTGTGATCCATATCCAAGCTACAACAATGGAAATTGCACAATTAGAAAAGCTTACACAACTTGGATGAGCATACTTGTACAATATAGGCAGTGCATTACCCTCATGGCACTTGGATGTGTTGCTATCCGTACTATTCGAGCACCAGAAAGACTGGGAAAATTTGCTTCCCGAAACTGTTCACAAAATTTCCATGGTATTTGGTCCCCAAACGGCTGATGACCAGCACTCAAGCTTTTCATAGCAGATTTACGTGAGATCTGTCCTTCAAGGCAAACCTAGATGATTGAAATAATTAAGAAATTGTAAACATAGGGAAATTATCCAGATTTTAGTTATTTGATATAAGGCGAGCATAAATCTTGGACGACCAAAATCCTAAAGAAGAAAGACAGTATCCTCTCCCACCTGCGATCTTTCATGAGATTGATTGGAATTAAAATAAATAACCGAGAACGATATGGGGTTGCACTTTTCTAGTGGATTCTACAAGGTAGTTGTTTCTTATCAACAAAAAAAAAATGATCAGGCAGATATCAACCTGAATGACGCACAAAATATCTGGAAGTTGATTACTTGTCTCATCAACAGGGCCTGCATTTCCACTGTCAGCAAAAACCAGCTGGTCACAAGCAGGTTAATACATGAAAATGCAAGACATACCAAGCAATACAAATAAATGGTGTGCTGGGGCATCTGCCATAAGTTGCAAGTCGTTGGGAGAGTTTTTGTAGTGAGAAGCAACATAAAGGGCCATCATTCGCTGCAAATATCAGAGTACCAGAAAATATGAAGGCACATGTAACACAGGAACCCGAGTTTCCAACTAACATATCCAACCATGAAATATTGATTGTATTATTCGACACCAAATTACCTGCAAAAACAGCTCACTATCTCTGTGGTAAGAAAAGAGTGTGTCTCGATTTACATAGTAGAGATCACATTCACCTGGTGGAGGCAATCTGTTCACAAAGAACAAGACGAAAAATAATTATATTTCTACCATCTAAATGAAATGGGAGGTAAAAGTTTTAACCTGAATTTTTCCCCACTTTTCTATTCTCCCTTTGTACAGGTCCATTTGGAAGGCAACTTAACCTGTTAATAGGCGGGATTGAACTGGTCACATCCAAACAAAGCAACGAATGGAGCCATAGCTCAATAGGATCCCCAGAAGCGTATCGAATGGCTTCACTCAGTTCTATCTTTTTGAATGAACGACCTACATTCAAATTTGCGTGTGAAATTAGCAGATAAGTCAAAATTGGGATGAAGGGTTTGTCCTTAAAGTTCCTGGCTATAGGAAAAGAACATATTCTTCCTCGAGAAATCCAGGAAAATCATGGAAGTCATTTCTACAGCCTATATGGTCAAGTGAAGATAGAAACCACCATAAAATTTCCCTTAACAGAAACGTTAGTGAGAATTTATCTCATCACGAGTTCTAAGTAACAGAAATTGCTATCATAAAGTATAGTATTTACTATTTTCTATCGGAAGCAGTACAATCTGATCAAATTGAAATTTACATGTTATATGGTAAAGCTAGCCAAACAAGGGAGACTAACTTTATCAATAAACCAAAAAATGAAAATACAAATAGGGAGCCTAGCCTCAACATTTATATTATGGGCAAGGTTAAGGGACCTCTGGAAAAATATTACAACTAAACCAATGTGATAGATCCTCAATCAAGAAGGTTTATGTACGAAGGAGAAATAGGCAAAGGAGAGGGCAAAATAGGCAAAATGATGTAATTAATAATGAATGAGGGAAGTTCTTATGTAAGAGAGAGAATTGTGTGATTGTGTGGGGACCACGGGATCTTTCTTTTATTGGAGTTTTTTCTTCTTTAAGTAAGAGTAGGGAGGCAGGTATCTTTATCTTTTTGCCTAGTGAAATTTTAGCACATTGAGCAAATTGAGAGGGACGGAGTCCTCCTAAATCTTCTTTGGCTTTTGCCAAAATAGTGAATATTTAATCTTGAGATCCTATCACAATGACTAACCTACTATGGTCAAATATAAGTTACTAAATCTAATTATTTAAATTAAAATGAGTACCCCTTTCAGCCCCCCATAAATTTAGATTATTGGTAGCTTCTAAAAGGCCATTGAAATGCACAATCCCAAAGCTTCCATGGCAATGTGGAGGGTTTGATTTCACATAGTGCAAAAATGAAACTTACCCAGCCTATGCTCAATCCTTAAGTGCTAGATGATAGACATTATTCACAAAAATGTTCCCAAGGAACTTGAAAGACTTGAATCATTAAACACCAAGGAAAACAAATTACCAAGGTCCAGTCAGCCCACATAAATTTAGATTATTGGTAGCTCCTTAAAGGCCATCAAAATATACAACACGAAAACTGCCATGGGAAGGTTTCTTTTTAAAAAAAAATATATATATATATCAATGGGAGGGTTTAGTTTCACATGGTGCAAGTTGAAGCTTTTGGTATCCCAGGTCTGCTGGTAACCCAGCCCATGCTCAACCCTGGAGTGCTAGATGACAAGCATTATATTAGGGTCCCTCCTAATAAGAGTAAACTCAAGAACAATTCCCTTGCATTTCAAGAAGCGTCCTTGGGTAAGGTTGTCTTCATCCAGCCACTCTTCGAACTCTACCAGATAACTTTCGGACGAGACTTTCTTTCTTTGTTTTGATGGTTGCGAGCATTTTTTCTTTTTTTTTTCTATCTCTTTGCAGAGATTCAGTGAGCTTTTTGTTGCAATGCTCTCTCTATACCTTTGGACCTCTAACAGTGCTTCATTCGATCAATCACAATTCATTTCTAAAATTGATGTTTCAGGATGAACGGCTCTTCATTTCTAAAATTGATGTTTCAGGATGAACGGTTCTAATACCAATTTGTTAGGATCCCTCCTAACAAGAAATGAACCAGATAATCCCTTGCCTTTCGAGAGGGTCAGACTCTCCAAATTCTCTAATTAAGAAATCTCCCTAAATTCTTCACACTTCCCTCCAACCCCTCTCCTTTTATTTGTAACTAAAATTCCTAACAAACTTCATATCTAATTATTCATATGTCCCTTCTAATCACCCTATTAATATTCCACTAATTATCCTAATATTTTCCTAACTAGCGGCCTTACACATTATTCTCAAAAAGGTTACCAAGGAACTTCGAAGACTTGAATCATTAAACACAAATTATCAAGTTGCTATTAGTCACAAAGTGAATAAAATCAAGACATGAAAATAATTCAAATCATTTTTCAATCACATGAAGGGGTATTTTAGGGTCAACAAGATAGAACTGGCGTAAGTTGCATGCTACAGCGGAATCCATCAAGCTGGTATGAAAAACAACAAGTTTAGTTCCAAATTACCAGAGAGAGAGCCCTCCACGCTCTTATTAGACACTTGGCTTTGCTCCTCCAACTGCTGCAAAAGCTTTAATGATAATGATCGACCAGTACCCTCATACCTTTAGGTGTTGCAAAAGAAGAAAGATATTACTAATCACTTCAAGATCAAAAGAAACTAGAGAAATTAAGCATTTAAAATGCCTGTGACGGTTCTTTCTAAAATAATATGCAACGAGAAACTCAAAGAGGAATAAGGATAACTAAGCAAATTACAAATGAGTTATGCCTGGAAACGAAGTAATACCCATTCACAGTAGATGAAAGGAAGACCAGGTAAGGACCAAGTAAAGATTTAACAACTGGCAACGGTATGGCTGCTGCTTCATCAACAACCAACAGCTCAACCTGAGAAAGCTTTTCATGCTCCTGTGGCTGTATATACTGCACAACAATGAGAATACAAAAAGGAAAGTGATCAGAGTCTATGGTGTTATCTCAATAAGAAACAAGATATATTGTTCTTTATTTCTTGTTACCTAAATTGAAAACTTGCCTTAATAATTGGATAAACATGTTCAGTAAGCAAAATGTCAAAAGAAAAGGTCAGAGAATCTATCAAACCTGAATTGTTTGTCTGTGTTGTTTATAGATATTAATGCGCACTGTTGCTTTCTTGAATTCAGGGTTGGTACTCTTCACCACATCAAAGTCTATATGTTCCTGTAAACATGTGTAATCTTCACAAGCTTAAATAACTAGTATAACATAGATCCAACATAGGTCATGGGAGGAAGAGATGACAGGCGCAATTGTCTTTTCCAGTGTATACTCTCAACCACAGGAATCAGAAATATCAATTTTTAAATAAGATATTAACTAAAAGAGAATGCAATGATACCGCCAACCTCTATATAATTGCTAATAGCCCAAGAAAATTGAAGCCATAGGCAATAGCCTTCCAAAGGTTTTTATTAGGCCCTTCGGCAGCAGGGCCACATTACATAATCTTAAGCTATCAATCCCTAGGCCCCCACTCCAACCAACTTAACTACTACCTCCCACTTAACCAGCACAAGCAACCAGCTTAAAAATTGTATAATTCTAAAACATGAACCCATGAATGGAACGAAAAAGAAATCAGCCTCATATATATTCAATTGAAACCCCTTGAAAGTAATTTAGTGTAATAATATTTTTCATCAAATTCATAAGTGATATTAGAAGGCATGCACATACAAACGAAACAGTAAATAATCTTACCTTATAATCAACTGCATTCAGACCCTTGCAAACAAAATCGAACAATGTTTTCAGATTCTCAGGACTAGGTGCAGTAACAAAAATATTGGAGTACCTTCAAAATAAATACTCTTGTCAAAATACAAAATAGCTCTTACATTTAAAATTGTATTCTGGTAAATAAATTTAAAAAAATGCTACCCGGCAGCAACAGCCCCAGCCACTGCTAATCCTAAAGAAGCTGATTTGCCCCGACCACGACCAGCGAGCAATGCAACTGTACATCGAAGTGTCTTGTCCAAAATTGCATCCAGAAATGTTACAACAGCCCTTCCCTATAACATATTAAACAAAAATATTCCCAGTCTAAGTCGTGAGTGAAAAATACCGGCAGATTAACTATAGACTAAACTGTAATTTGTAGCAAAGATTATCTAAACCTGGTCCAGCGTACAACACTTCTTTATAAGAGGACCAACAGGGAACTCATCACTTAGCTGTTCTTTCAGATTCTTAAGGTCCCATTCTCCTTCAGGAAGCCCCTCTGAGTCCTTTATAATGGAGGGAAAATTATATTGTTAGATAAATAAGAATTACAAATAAGAAAAGGTGAATAGAACTTCAGAGGGGAAAATTATTTCTTTTCTTTTCTCAAAGAAACAAGAGCAAGCTCACTAATATGGGATGTGTAAACAATTGTGAAGGAATTATAAGAGATGTAGAAAAAAGAACCAAATTTGGATTAGTTATGCACATCCAAGGGAACAAAGGTGAGAACTCTTCTCATAGTTTCCATTTTGATAGTGCCTCATTTGATGTGCAGAAGGGCATGACAAGTTCTTCTCAATAAGTCCACTTAATGCATTTGTCCATTCTAATTGGGTGCGTATATGCTATTCAATTGCATGTTTTAAATAATTATCATAGGTCAAGGCTATTTTGGCATGCATCCTTCAAAAATAATTTTCAGTTGCATCATAAGCAAGACTGGTATTTAACTTCTTTATTGGCACCTAACACCCTCATTTTAAAAATAAAACATCTCAATACCTTCAGAATCTTTATCATTTTTACAGGTGTACACATTAATATTATAATTCTGAAATTATAAAATATATGCAATTTCTTTCTTAAAAAATAAACTTTATCAAGCTACTCTTAGAAAATGAGCTTGATATTGAACCCCTTTGTAAAAATACAGTCCCAATGGCAATAAGCAAATCAATTAAGAAACTCTATTCTTAGCTTTATAACGTTATTTAAAGCAATCCCACACATCTCCTATTTTCCTTTCACAATACATGCAGCTTCTCGTTTCAGTTTTACCCAAGCTCTCTCTTATTGTCAACTTCTGTCTCCCTCTACTGCCACAATTTTGAGCTTCCAGATCATTAAGCTCCTTTAAATATTAAATATGAACTTCTCATTCAAAAAGGATGAAGAACTAAAATGCACAGAAGCAATCCCCAAATATGGATGGACGGACAATATATATAACCAAGTAAATTCCTACTGGTCCTCCACTGGTATTTCTAACACATTAGGACATTTATTATGAACAATTATATTAACACCATATCCAGGTAACTTCATGTTTTGCAAAAAGAATAAAAATAAAAATAAATAAATAAATAAATATCACGTGATAGAAAATTTGTTCACACTGCTTTGCAATCTATAGATGCTGAAATATACCTCTTTCACTGGAACTGGAGTAATTGACCTTATATGGGAAGAAATGGGTAGTACATTCATCTCATCATCCATTAAAACGCATGCTTTGCATGATGCAAGTGACAATAAAAAGCGTTCATTAAAGCGACCAGCTGCCTCCAAATGGGATTCAGTTCGATACCTTTCATGAACATCCTGGCATCAACCCTTATGAGCTCTTTTGAAATAATAAAGCACTATGAAGGGTAAAATGAAAACAATATCATGGTCTGGCATCCAACAAAATGGAAACACTTATATCATAAAATAATAATTAACATCCTAGTCGAAAAGTAAGATCAAACTTCAGACACAGAAAAAAGATGTCAACATCGGAAGCAAAGGGTACATAACTCTCTACTAAGACATATTAGTTGGATGTTCATAAAAGTTCTCTACTAAACCTAAGGAGTCCCTAAGAAATCTACAGCGTTTCAAAAAGAAACCATCATGTCAAGACAGGAAAGCTATTACCCATAAAGCACAAACACTTCGGTATCATTAACAGGACCAGGTACTGTACATGTCGGAAACTCTAACTCCTATTTGACAATTAAATTAGAGCATTAAACTTCTCAAAAGAAGTCTATTTCATTTTAATCTTTTTAGCACATGGATGTAAAACAATTTGTAAAAGAAAAACTGTAAGAATGTTTGTAAGGTCCTTGGTTTTTAAGAATGAAAGCAACAGACATATGTTCGAGGGCTTAGAGAGGGCTTACAAAGTTTCTCTGTCCTTATCATTTGGTTGCATCAGACTGAGGGCTTAAAGAGAGCTTACAAAGTTTTTCTGTTTTTATCATTTTGGTTGCATCAAGTGAATTTAATCAATAGGAACTTTTTTCCCCTTTTATATTAACAACTGTTCTATAATGGACAGTCTTCATGCAAGTCTTGTGTTTCAGGGATGGGATGCCTTGTCCATTTGCCCTTTAGGCTGTTCTCTGGTTTTTGAGGAATTAAGTGCTTTGTTGTTTCTTGATGAAAAAAAGCAAAATAACGGTTCCATGAGGACCTTTTAGCAACTACTCTGAAATTGGACAACGATTTTGAAGATTCCCCATCCACCTAAATATCGATAAATTACTTCACTTTCAGTCAAAGCTTCTTAGTATCAGTCCTTGTATTCATTTGAATATGTCTTTGTTTTGGGATGCATTGTCCCTTTAGGTTGTTCTCCAGTTTTTGGGAAATTAAGTGCTTTGTCGTTTCTTTAGGAAAAAAACAAAATAATGGTTCCAAGAGGATCTTTTAGCAACTACTCTGAAATTGGGAAACGATTTTGAAGATTTTCCATCCACCTAAATATCTATAAACAACTTCACTTTCAGTCGAAGCTTCTTAGAATATGTCCTTGTATTCATTTGAAACATGAGAAAATTTTGAATATGGTCCACAGATCCCTTAACCAATACATCGTTATAATTTTCTCATCAATGTGGTTAAAGCCCTTAACTTGGAAAATCATACACTTACCCAAAGGAGAGTTAGTCGCACCCAAAAATGATAAAATACATGAGTTGGTTCAGTTTGATCACACATTAGCATATTTCTACACAATTCTTACCCAAGAGATTGTCTAAAGGCTTTTGGCACTTCTCGTTAAAACCATCTAATTATCAACCGCGGGACTAGAAAAATAAAATAAAATAAAATGTTCCTCAAATTATCATTTGGCCCATTTATACATATCGCCAATGAATATTCTTTCCTTTTTTTTTTTCCTTTAAATCCAGATATTTATTAATATGGGATGGTAGGAGTGTAGTGTAGTGATCTGAATAAGAATCTCTCCAAATCCTAGTTATGCTGTAGTGATTAAAATATACAATTGTTCCTATTTCAGTTGATTTCATTCATTTCTAATCAACAAATGCAAGCATATATCTGTGTGTGTGAGAAAGAAAGAATACAAGGGTATAAAATATATTACTGCAAATGAATGCATATGCTTCCGCTGAAAAAAAAAACTAAACATTTGTAAAATTATAGAAACCGCATACCATGACCATGGTGTAAAGACTGGTCAACGAGGATAAGGAACGTAGCAGCAAGACTATTAATCCACCACCTTCCACTGTTTCTATGGTTCTTGCAAGCAGATTGGGGGTTAGAGCTTCAAAGTCCTAATACCAGCAAATGATGATTATAGAAAGATATTGATGATTTTTAAACAGTCGATAAATAACCAAGAGAAAAGCTGCATAATGATAATAAAATAAAAAATAAAAGAACATTTGTGGAGTATGCGTATCTACCTGAAGTATACACATTCCGAATGTATTACCAAGAATCCTTTCTGAATCCTTGTACAAACAATACGTTATTCCTCCAGTTTCGAGGAAAAGAGAAAAAGGATCAACCTTCTCGGGATCCAAAAGCCCCCTCTGCATCAACTTTTTAACTTGCTTTGCACGTTTTTTTCTGTGACTGTCAGAGATAATATAGACCCAATCAAACATCAAACAGATGCTCATCAGAAACATTTCGAACTAACAATAACTACAAGAACAAAGTACAACTCTAAGCAACACAGCCTTTGTCAATATCAAGAGAAGATCTGATGTTAATTAGAACAATTTAGGAGAGAAAAAAAACTAAAAACGGTTAGTTAATAGAAAGCCAAAAAGTCTGAAAGTTCTACCATTCAAGAACTAACCTGCTGAGTTCAAGTTTATCTCTATAGCACCAGAGCACATTTGGCCTGGATTTGATCGTCGCCTTACTTAACATGTAGTGGAGATTTACTATCTGTAAAAGCCGATTGAAAAACAAACAACTTATGCTATCACTTCCCTCGAGTGGAATTTTGTACCGGAAATATATTGGATAAAGACCAAATAAACCGCCCAACACCATCAAGGAAAAATACCCAGCAAAAAATTATAGCTCAAAAAAAAAAAAATGTTAACCTTTCACTGGAGAGGAAGAGGAGTACCTGATCCCGGGACTTGTCTCCGATGATGACAAACATGGAACGGTGCCTTGATTTGACACCATTTTCGATGAGAGTTCTGATACGCTCGTCTACTTTCTTCCTCATTCTTTGATTTCTCTATCTTCGTAGTATTGTTGAGAGAGTTGTTGCCGTAGTTTCCTGCTCTGAACTTCCCGGTGGAGCTTAACACAGCAGTGTTGAGGAGAGCTTATCTGAGTTCCGAAGGGTTTTTCAAAGGTTTAAGCTCGAATGTTTATATATTGACCCAGAATTTGATAGAAGGTGTGTGCTGTGCGCGTGCAGTTTCTTTAGGTTTTTGTATGAAGGTTTTTCTTTTTATCTCTCTACAATTTGATGGTATTAAGCTTGTGTTAAAAGAATTTTTAGACTCTATTTAATTGTTTGATTCATTAATTTTTTTCAACCTAAATAATTCTTATTAAATGAACTCAATGCATTCCTCAAACATTCATATTTGATTATTTAAATTTATATCTTAAAAAGAAGTAAGATATTAATATGAAAAAAATATATTTAATTATTTTCATATATTGAATCAAGATTTAAACATAATTTCAATTTATATAATGATTTTTTCTTTCTAAAGTGTCAAAAACTAGTTTTAAGAGTTATTGGAGAATAAGTTGTACAAAAAAAAAAATTAAATAAATATATGCATATATGATTGTATTCAGATTGGTTTGAACTATTTTAGGTAAATCCATGAACCAACTCCCCACAATAAAATTTTAATTTCTTTGAACTCACTCAATCCAAACTGCATAGGTTGGATTTGGTTAATCGACTTTTTCAAGTTTTTTTAACACCCCTAATAGAAGATTCGAACCACAAATTCCTTGATTTTTAGCCTGTTCGTATATCAATTGAGCTATATACTTAATTAGACTTCTTTTTTTTTATCTAGACTAGTATTAAGGAGAGAGAACATGAAAAAAAATGGAAATAAATAAATAAATAAAAACAAGACAACAAAAAAAAAAAAAAAAAGTAAAAATTTAAGGTGAGGGAAGATCCTGGCGTACAAATGACCATTTTCAATGACCCAAATGAAAGAACCTAAGGTTAAAAAACTAATGAAAAATGACATTTTGGTGAAGTCAACCACATGAAATTACTCATTTGACCTCAAAACGAGCAAAGGGGCCTTCCTTTCGCTCTAGTTTATTATTCTCGATTCTCGCTCTAGCTTCCACTCCTTCCTCTAATTCCTCATCAGAGACAACTATAATTTTTTTCTTCGATTTTTTCCTTTGTTCATATTCTTCCTCTCGCTTCTCACTTTTCCTCTAGTTCCTCATCAGACACAACTGCATTTTGTTTCTTTGATTTTTCCCTTTGTTTAGATTATTCCTCTCGCTTCCCGCTCTCAATTCAGGCTCCTTCTTTTAGTTCCCAATCAGACACAACTGTATTTTTTTCTTCGATTATTCCCATTGTTCGAATTCTTCTTATTACTTATCACTCACGATTCTCTATTCTCGCTCCTTCCTCTAGTTTCTTATCATATTCAACTTAAATTTTTTTCCTTCATGAAAAAACTACAAAACGAAGAAGAAGACAAAAGGAATAATAAGAAGAAGACGAAAAAATGCAAAAAAAAAAAAAAAAAAAGGAAGATGAAGAAGACAACGACCCATAATCAACAAAAAGCAAAATAAGAATAATGCAAAAGAGAAGAACACAAACACATAAAAAAATGCAGATATTTTTTCCCAAATCGAATAGCTACAAAACGAATAAGGAATAAACGCATTTGGAGTTGACGTGGTAATTTTTCATTGTGCTGACACAAGCAATGGGTCAATGGCCAAAATTCATTTGTTTTCAATTTTGGGATTAATTTTCATTCGAGCCCCGATAGAAGGGGCCCTCTGTGCAATTTCTAAGATCTCTTCAACAAATTAAGACAATTATTTTGTGTTTTTCTTAATCTAAATGACAATACTTGATTGACTAAGTTATGTGTATTAAGAAAACTATACGAAGTGTTGCTGATAATAAGTTCAAATTTCACAACCATTGAATTTGTTGTTAAACTAGTCTATTTCCTATAAATATTCTCAAATAATCAATAGATATATTTCAACTTACTGAGTGCAAACACTTTAACAATTGTCACATTTATGACCATAAGAGTAATCTTTGAACATATCAAATTCAGAGTGTTGGGTTTTTGTTTTGACTTCAGGCCCACGAAATGAGGAATTTCAGCCCAAATGAAGAGAGGTTGGTAGAACGAAAGGCTCACAGAGAGCCACGCCTCTCAGCTGCCTCAACTACACGTGGATTACTCCACTATCAACGATCAGTGGGGAAATGTTGAAGCCGACCAAAAAGAGAGGTTGGTAGAATGAAAGGCTCACAGAGAGCCACGCTTGTCAGCTGCCTCAACTACACGTGGATTACTCCACTATCAACGATCAGTGGGGAAATGTTGAAGCCGACCAAAAATCATTTTGGTAACAATTTATTCTCTTTCTTTTCTCTTAAGATTCCAGAAAAGCTCTCAAACCTTCTCAGCCTTCTCTTTGTGTTCTTGCGTGATTTACAGAAACTGAAGTGAAGGAACTCTTATTCAAGAGTACCTACGAGCGGAAGCGAATCTTTCCAATTCATTGTGATAGAAATACCACGTATACATTCAAAACATACTAATATGCATTCATAATGCTAAAAAGATCAAGAGATCATACCAGGTGAAGATTTCTTCTTCACAGCGAGTCTAAAACCCAATCGTCTACCTCGAACAATCACCATTCGGACAGAAGGAAACGGAGATGACACAACCACTCAGAGCCTTCAGTATTCTTGGAGTGAGAATCAAAAGTGTGAGCTTTTATTCGGATTTGGTAAAGGGAAGAAAGGAAGAAAGACCGTACACAACGATCAAGCAAGTGAGAGATGAGTTCGTCTATCGCATAAACAAGATGCTTGATCGTTTAGGTAAAGTATACGATCTTGTAGGAAAAAGTAAGCGATCGTGTAGGAAAGGGTAAGCGATCATATAAACGATCTTGTAGGAAAAGGGTGAGCGATCATTTAATCGATCGTGTAGAAAATACTAAGCGATCGTCTATACGATCGTTTAGTAAATATCGGGAGCTAAACGATCGCTTAGGAAAAGGTAAACAATCGTTTAGTTAATAGTGCGCAAAGGTGTAATCGACAACGATTGCTTAGCAATATCATATATGTAAACGATCGTGCAGGCACTATCGTATAGGCACTGATTTTCTAAACGATGACACTTTCTTTAACGCAATGTCCACGCCTCCATGCTCAATACATCGTCAGCTATTTATGCATTTCAAAGTGATCTTTCAATACACTCATTCGTTATTTAGAACATAAGAGACGTCGTCCCATTTCCTTTATAATCGTCCAATAAATGTGATTTCATCATATTCATAACATATAAATTAATATTATATATTAATTATAATAATTTCCTCTACTAGATATAAATCATATTTATATCCAATTTTCTCCAAATTAATGTATCTCATACATAAAGTTAATTATATCATATTTAATTAACTCGTTCAATTATATCATATACAATCGAACTCCCTCTAGTCAATTTGAACATTTTAAACTGACCCAAAAACTGATTCTCAACTTGTATCCAAGCTACCAATGGGACCTTATGGACCTATGGCTCGAAGCTCCAACGGTACGTGAATAGCTGACTAAACTTTGTAGTCACGATATCCATCATCAGTTAACTGCCAGAAATTCCACTAAAGACCGACAGTTGAACTCTTCTTGCCATAGATATATTTATATGTCCATTGGATATAACCAATCATCAGTACGATGACCCTTCACAGATGCTCGTAATTACAGCAGGTCAATTTACCGTTTTGCCCCTATAATTACATAGTTCCACTAATCCCTCTAATGAATAATACAACATAGTCCTATTATGTGTGAACACCTCTCAGGCCACGAGAAGGTACGTGGTGCCACATCGTTCAAGCCCTGGAATTAACTCTTAAGAGAGCAATCTATCTACTTACCCCTACTTTGGGGAAGGAGTGAACTCCATCTTGTGAAGCTGAGTTCCTAGTTTCCAAATTAGACGAGTCCCCAAAATGGTAGGTTTGAGTTGGCGTTCTGACCACTCATACCCATGCAAATCAAAGGATCGCCCTCAATGGCAGAGTTCCCAACTCACTCAGGATTAAGGTCATGTTACCTATGGTCATCCTAGTGAAGTGGAGTCTCAGTCATGAACGGAGTCATATGACAAGACATTAATACTTCGAGGTCAAGTCTTATACAAACTCTTTGTATAGGACGCCTCCGCTCACATGTCTACTACATGAATGATCAGGATCAAACCATTTGTGACAAGTCACAACATTTGTAACAATTCCACAAAGCAGGCCGCGTCCGTAGTATTACTAGGATAAGGTTTCCCTCCTATATCCATATACTACAGACTATTTTGATTGTCACTTAAGATATGATTCACTTGTATATCACTACATACATGCTTAAGTTACATAAAGACAACCAGGGATATTAAGTTTATTGATTTGTGGTAAAATAAAAAACATATAAATGTGCAAAGTCAAGTAGTGAAGTAAATATCATTTATATTATACATCACAAGTGTTCGTACAAAGTTGTTTACAAACTACAGAACACAGGACTTTAGGGCATAAACCCCAACATGAAGGATTGATTTACACATGCAAATTGAAGAAAAGAAAGAGAAAGAGAAGATGAACAAAAGCATGTATGTGGTTCAGCCTAATTCAGAGCCTAGGTCCACGGGAAGGGTAGATGATCTTTATTGAAGTATATTCATAGAAAAAATTTTTCTTTCCTTTTATAAATTTTGTAGACAGAATGTAAAGTTAAATGTAACAATTATATATATATATGAGTTCACATGTCTATTATGAAAGTTGTAAAGAAAACTAGTTGTTAAGGTTCTATTTGAGATTATTATCTTTCAATCTCCACCTTAATCTTAACTCTGAATAGCTTATCCCTTCCAAATCTGACCACTGTTTATCCTTTTTCAGGTAAAACAAAGTTGATCAGGTCATGGCACTTGCTGAGCTCGAGCTTCGACATTGGCCTAATGAGTATATCTGCTGCGTTTTCTGAGGTATGAACTTTTAGTAGTTCAACTTGAACCTTTTCAATTCTGTCTCTTACAAAATTATATTTGATGTCAATATGTTTTTTATCTAGAGTGATATTTGTGGGTTTTTGGAAAGATGTATTACACTTTGGTTATCACAGTAGATCTTAACTACTGTTTGTTTGATACCAAAGTCTTCCATCAAGCCTTTTAATCACAATGCCTCTTTTATTGCTTCTGAAAGTGCCATGTATTCAGTTTGGTAGTGGATAGGGCTGTTATTGATTGTAGATTAGCCTTCCAACTTAGTAAATTAGGGCCATATAGGAAGAGATACCCTGTTAGAGACCTTCTCTTATCTTGATCCCCAGCGAAATCCGAGTCTACATATCCATAGAGTTCAAGGTTTGTTTGCTTAACACTCTGATAAATTAGTTTAGATTGCTCAGACTAGATTAGATATCTAAGAATCCACTTAGTAACTTCCCAATGCCTTTTCCCTGGGTTTGACATAAATCTACTCACTATACTTGCACAATAGGACAAATCAGGCCTAGTGGAGATCATGAAGTACATCAAACTTCCTACTGCCTAACTATAGAGAACCATTTGCATCTGATTTAAGTGTTCCAAGTCAGTTTCCTTAGGAGAATTAGCTGAAGACAACTTAAAGTGATGAGCAATAGGAATAGTTACAGGTTTAGCATTGAACATATTAAACCTTCTGATCACTTTCTTATAGTAATTGTTTTGGCTAATGCTTAGGATAGAGGAGCCCCTGTCTCTGTCTATTTCAATCCTTAGGATCTTCTTAGACTAACCCATATTTTTCATGTCAAATTCTCTCTTTAGGAGATTTTTTACATGATTTAGATCTTCTTTAGTGGTCCCAGCTAGCAACATATCATACACATAGAGGATGAGGTATACCTTGTTCTTATAGGAGGTTGAGTTTATATAGGTGCATATATCATATGTGCTTTTCTGAAACCCAATACTTTCAATGTAGTCATTGAATCTTCTATACCAACATCTAGGAGACTGTTTAAGACCATAAATGGACTTATTTAAAAGACATAAAGATCCTCTTTATCTTTTTCCACAAAACCTTTAGGCTTAACCATATAGATGATCTCATCTAAATAACCATGTAAGAAGGCTGTTTTAACATCTAGCTAATCTAGTTCAAGATTGTATTGAGCAACCAAAGATAGTAAGAGTCTGATAGATGTTTGCTTAACTGCTGGTGAAAAAATTCCAGAGTAGTCAATACCTTCCCTCTGAGTGAAACCTTTGGGCACTAACCTTGCTTTGTACCTTGGCTTTTTATCCTTAGAAGAACCCTCCTTTGATTTGTAGATCCACTTAGATGTTATTGCTTTGCATCATTTAGGAAGAGGAGCTAAAGTCCAAGTGTCATTAACACTTAGTGATTGCATTTCTTCACACATAGTTTCAATCCAGTTCCTAGCATCAGGGCAACTTACTACCTCCTCAAAATTAACTGGTTCCTAGTCACTTGGAGCTATGGTTGCATTTAAAACTAGGTTCATATAGTCTGTTTCAGTGTACCTAGCTGGTGGAACAATCACTCTTCTCTACCTATCCCTTGCTGGAGAGTATTGACTCAAATCAAGTTGTGTTTCAGTGGTTTCTTCCTGTTGTTCTCTAATATCCTCTTCTTCTTCTGATTCATTGGAGAGTCATGATCTGTGGATTTGTCTTTTGGGGCCTTCACCTCAATCCTAGTTGAAGGGCTTTTAGGTATCTCAATTGTAGTCTTTTCCTTTTGCATGAACATTTACCTTTCCCTGAAGGTAATATCCTTACTGACTACAAACCTTTTCTCAGCAGAGTTACACATTTTAAATCTCTCTACATCTTCAGTGAACCCAACAAACATACATTTCACAGCCCTAGACTTTAGTTTTCCCTGATTTTGATGTATATAACCAACATATCCAAATACTCTTAGGTTATCTAAGTTAGGAGGATGTTTTGTCCATTTTTCTTCAAGGGTCATAAAGTTTAGGGATGTATGTGGGCACCTATTTAAAGTGTAATTAACATAGTTAGCAACTTTAGCCCAATACTTCTCACTAAGTATGGCATCTGAGAGTAAACATCTGGCCCTTTCCATAATGGTCCTATTGAGTCTCTTAGCTACCCCATTTTGTTGGGGTGTATGTCTAACTGTCCTATGCCTGGTTATGCCTGATTCCTTACAAAATTTAACTTTTCACTACAAAACTTTAACCCATTTCTGTCCTTAGATATTTGATTTCCTTAGAGGTTTGCTTCTCAATCATGAGTTTCCATTCTTTAAATTTATTAAACACTTGGTCTTTAGATTTAAGAAAGAAAACCCAGCTTTTCCTTGAGAAGTCATCTATAAAAGAAAGTAGATATCTTGAACCACTTAGGCTAAGAGTTTGAACTGGATCCCAAAGGTATAAGTGAATATAGTCTAAGATTGCCTTAGTTGAACGGTGTGCTTTGGTAAAGCTGTGTCTAGTTACTTTCTCCAAAACACAGTGTTCACAGAAGGTTAACTTGTCTAAGATTCCTTTGGGTAGAATTCCCTGTTTAGACAAAGCTTCTAGCCCCTTGGCACTTATGTGAGACAGTCTTTTATGCTATACATCAGCTTCTGTCATGTCATTTGGTGTGGCAACATATGCCCCTTTCGTCATTTCTATACCTCTGACTATAAACAAGTCATTGACTTTTTCCCCAACGAGAACTACGTACCTTAGAGTCTTTAAGGACCTCAAGGGTTCCACCCTTGCCCATGTATTCACACTCTACTGCATCTAGCATTCCAAGGGAGATTAGGTTTCTCTTATGTCTTACATTCCTCAGAAATTTGTAGTCCCATCTTTGAGTTTCATGGAGACTAACCCAATGCCTTCAATTTTATAGCCTTGGTCGTTCCCCATGTAAACCTTTTCTCCATCTATCTTTTTGTAGGAATTAAACCAGGACCTCATAGGTGTCATATGGTAAGTGCATCCGGAGTCCAAAACCCAATCATGTTTTCCAAAGGGGTTAACATAGGTGACCTTGTCAAGAGTTAAAGGAAAGCTAAAACATCAGAGTAAATGTTGGAGCTTTCTACTACAGAGGCTTCAGGCTGCTTGCCTTTGGACTTTTTTTTTCCTTCTCTTGATTTTTCTTTTTGAGGATGAAGTAATTTTTTTATTAAATGCCCCTTATTTTTGCAATATTTACACTTAATTTTGTGCTTTGGCTTGTTTTCATCTGTTTGTGACTGTTTTCTATCTTTAGTTTGATTTGGTTTGAATTTTTCTTTTACAAACAATCCTTCTCCATTCGGTTATTCCTTCTTAACTACTTGCAACTCAAGTTCCTTAGTTCTTAGGGCAAATTATTGCATCAATAGATATCCCTTCCATACTTCAAAGCATTTTTAATTCCCTTGTAGGATTTGGGTAGGGAATTCAAAAGTACATATGCTTCGTTCTCGTCTCCTACTCCCCAAGATTCTTAAATTTAGTAACAATCTTTTATTCATCTAGATTATCAGAAAGAGTCTTTGATGAATCCATTTTAAAGGTGAAAATTTTCTCCCTAAGGTACATTTTATTAGGAAGATCTCTAGTGGCATATAAGTCTTCCAACTTTGTCCAAATCCTATAGGCAGTCTCTTGATCAATAACTTGCCTCAAAACATTATCACTAAGGTTTAGGACTAACGTACCATAGGCTACTAGCTCTCAATCTTATTTTTCTTGGGTTGTCGCAGTGTTTGGGAGAGTGGATGGATCCATTAGGGCCTTTTGAGCCTTTTGCTGACCAAGAATGTCTCTGATTTTTGCCTTCCAGAGACCAAAATCCCCTTTACCATCGAATTTCTCTACCTCATACCTTACTACTGCCATCTTGTGTGAATCTTGTGATCTTGATAGTTCAAGAATTGAAATCTTTAAATGTCTTTTTGCTCTAATACCAGATTGTTGGGTTTTTGTTTTGACTTCAGGCCCACAAAGTGAGGAATTTCAGCCCAAATGAATAGAGGTTGGTAGAACGAAAGGATCACAGAGAGCCACACCTCTCAGCTGCCTCAACTACACGTGGATTATTCCATTATTGACGATCATTGGGAAATGTTGAAGCCGACCAAAAATCATTTTGGTAACAATTTCTTCTCTTTCTTTTCTCTCAAAATTCCAGAAAAGCTCTCAAACCTTCTCAGCCTTCTCTTTGTGTTCCTGCGTGATTTACAGAGATCGAAGGATCAATTTACACATGCAAATTGAAGAAAAGAAAGAAGAAGAGAAGATGAACAAAAGCATGTACGTGGTTTGGTCTAATTCAGAGCCCACGTCCACGGGAAGGTAGATGATCTTTATTGAAGTATATTCAGAGATAAGTTTTTTTTCCCTTTCTTTTTACAGATTTTGTAGACAGAATGTAAAGTTAAACAAAAGCAAATGTAACAACTATATATATATATATATATATATGAATTTACATGTCTGTTATGAAAGTTGTTGTGAAGAAAACTAGCCGTGGATGCTCTATTTGAAATTATTATCTTTCACAAAGTTTTTAGTATAATATAAGAAAACTTGATACGAGGTGTTGTTGATAATTAGCTCAAATTCCATAACAATTAGTTGAAATTCGTTGTTAAATTGGTCTATTTCCTATCAATGTTCTCAAATAATTAATTGATATATTTTAACTTATCAAGAGTGAAGACTTTGACGGTGGTTATAATTATGACAAGAAAAGCAATTTTTAAACATTGAATTTAGAGTTTTTAGTATAATAGGAGGTAAAAAATTCGAACTATTATCTTTTGGTTTCTAACAGAATCGTATGCCAGTTGAGCTGGAGCTATACTCGCTTTTACTTAGCTTTGACCCCAAATTAAAAAAAAAAATTAGGTCTCATTTGATAACCATTTAGTTTTAAATATTAAATGTATAACATTCATATTTCTTATCATGATCTGCACATTTTAAGTACAATTATTAAATTTTTATCTAAATTTTAAAAAACAAAAATAATTTTTTAAAAGTTACTTTTGTTTTAGTTATCAAAATTAAACTTCTTTTTTAACTATCGATAAAAAAAGGATAGATAATAAAAGAAAGATGTTTGAAGTTAAAAGTAGTGTCTATGCTTAATATGGATACCAAACGAGCCTTCATAATTTGTTAACGAAATGCATATCTAAAGAGTGTAAGAAACGAACCCAGGTAATCGTTCGGGTATTCGGCAGAAATGGGTTCAACTTCAACTTCAGCTTTCTCAGTTTCTTCTCAAATTGAACTTCTTCACGGACCCAAATTCTCAAGCTACAATGTCCGGGCATTGCCTAACTGTCGATTTAGCATTCTTCAGAAGAATCACAAACCAACCTCCCAAAGCTTGTTCTATTCAGCTGCGAAAAATTTTCATTCCCCTATTCACAATCCTCCCTTCTCAAACCTCTCTGAGTCCGATATACGTCGTTCTACATCAACCCAGATAAAAATTCACAAACATTACGTTGAAAGATTTGTGGGTTTTCTTGTTGGGTCATTTATCTTCATGGGTTGTTTTAATGTAAGATATGCAAGGGCATTGCCTACTCAGACAAGCAGCAAAAACCCAACAATGGCTGAAAAATCTCAAGCTCTAGAGGAGGATAGTGAAGAGGAGATGAGGGAGAGGATCTTGGAGCATGATCCAAGTAATATTGATACTCTGAAAGCTGTTTTGTACGGGAAAATGAGGAGTGGAAAGACAGAGGAGGCTATTAAGTACGTTAAGAGGTTGATTGATCTTGAGCCGGATGAGGTTGAATGGAGGCTTTTGTTGGCTCTTTATTATGAGACATTCGGGCAGCTGGACACGGCTAAAACATTGTTCATGGAAATTCTGGAGAAGAAACCACTTTTGGTTAGAGCTCTGCATGTAAGGTTTTTGCTTGACTGTGTGATAGGAAAATAGATTTATGTTTCTTTAGACTGGTCGTTTTCGTTTTTATGTGATGTGGTGTGAGTTCAAGCTGGAAATTTTAGTGTACTTGCGTAAATGAAGATGTTATCAAAGTACAAAACCAATACGATGAAAATTCAATCCTGAACTGACCAGGGTGGTTGCGAATAAGATGAATTCTTATTGTTGAAATTTGAAAGTAATGTTAAGACACAAGTTTTTCGATCAATAACTGATAGGAAATGACTTCTATGAGAAAAGTTGATATGCCTTTTTCCCTGTAGTTTTATTTTAAGTTGAATTATTTCATCAAGCTCGCGAAATTTTCTGAATGTATTGTAGCTGTGAAGGGAATTTATATTCTTCAGTCCCATATGCGACATTCGGGCATGATATAATGATACTGCTTCAGAAGCCTTTCCCTCACGGGAAGATACTAACTAATATGTTAGTATGCAATGAAAACTTTAATATTGTCATCTCGTCTGTGGATTGCAACTTTCTATAGCTTTCCACAATGTCTTTAAGAAGGTTTGTCAATGCTTAATTAGAATATTTCAATTTGCACTTTCTCCAGGGTCTGGCCTTAGTGATGCACAAGAACAATGAAGGTGAATCTGTCTTTGAGATGCTCAATAAGGCTCTAGCTATTGCTCGTGATGAGAAAAAACTTACTGAGCAGAGGAGCATCGGGATATTAATTGCTCAAATGCATGTTGTGAAGGTCATTTGTATTTATATTTAGAGTATGTTTGGATTGACTTTCTAAACGCTTAAAAATACTTTTTCTTTTATTTGAAAACACTTTTATCAGCATTTAGAAAGACGATTCAAACAGGCCCTTATATGTTTCCTGTTTGAACCCTTAACTTTTTGGTTGAGTCCATGTTTTTGTTTCTCACTATGTTCAACCTATTGGGGTTTCCTGCTTCTTAAACTGTATTTTTCTACATAGAAGGGTGCAAATGTTTGGATGCCTGGTATTGGAAACTTATCCAACTGGCTGTGGTTATATGCATTTAAAGTACTCCAAAAAGTTGTTAAAAACTAAAGTTATGAAAGAGTGGACTGTATATTGACAAGTACAAGATAAAAAAAATATCATGTATTCCTTTTTTTTTATTATTATTTTATTATTTATTTTGGTCTAGGTGGTATAATCCTCAAAGCGCTGTAAAGTTTCTTTCATTCTTTCTAATCGATACTGTTTCATGGGTAAAGACATAAAACTAAGATTTTGCTGGTCAACACAGATTGCTTGAAATGCTAGAGAGAAATCACATAACTTTTATGGAAATGTAGTGATGGCAATGGCAATTTAGATCTCGCTTGTTAAGTAGCCTATAGATAGAGTCCTTCTCTTGCTTTTTAAAACTACTCTTATTTATTTATTTATTTATTATTATTATTATTATTATTAATCGATTACCAATTGGTGAGCTTTTCTGCAATTATTTTGAACCTTCAAGTATTGGAGAATTTCTAATTTTCCACCTTGATTCTCTGGATTCTTGTCCAACAAAGTATTTATGTCTTTCAGGGGGAACTAGAAGAGGGCTTGAAGAAGTTTCAAGATCTTGTCGATGAAAACCCAAGGGATTTTCGACCCTATCTTTGCCAGGTTCTGACATATTTTGCAGACAACCTACCTCTTTTTATCATAATTTTGGATTAAGCCATCTCCACACTACATGCTTAATGGCCCAGCTTACTATACTAAGCTACTTATGTGTCACATAAATATGGAGGAAACTCTACTTTTTCTTTGTCAAGAACTGGTAAAGGATATTTTGAGACTATTAGCATTCATTTCGACCAAAAGAAAAGATCTGCACCAAAGGTAGGGTTGTTTGTACTTGGCACATTGATTATGTATGTTATAGGTTTTATCCAACTCAATGATATGAATAGAGAATTGATGAGTGGGAACAGTAAGATGAAAATGAAAGAGTAGATCTCGGAAGAAGGTTCAATCCTTACTTAAGATTTAGCCAAGCATCTTATAGGAAGAAAAATGTAGTTACTGGCTTATTGAAGAGGGAAATCGTCTTTGGGGGAAAGGATGAAATACTGAAACGAAGATTATCTAACTATATGCATGTCTTGCAGGGAATTATATACAGTCTGCTGGACAAAAAAAAGGAAGCGGCAGAGCAGTTTGAGGCATATCGGGCCCTTGTACCTGATGAATTTCCTCAAAGGGAATTTATTGACGACGTCGTGTTGGCAGCTATGACTGCATCTCGGGAACAATTTCAGAAGGAATTTGATGCTGAATTCATGCACAAGAAGTGAAGCCAAGAAAAAAAGGTTCTCTGGTTATTAGTTTGAGAGTGTTTCAAATGTGATCATACCTATGTCAATGCAGCCGATCCTACTAAAACTCTATAGTTAAGCCTGCTTGTGCAGCCATGTCAAGCAGGCAAAAGTTGTTGAGTGAGGGTGTTCGTTGGCAGTGAAATCAAGTTGTAATTTGCTAAAATAAAAACTGATAATGGAGATGGTATCGGGTGTTTGATGAGAACGACCAAGAAAGACAGTACATGAATGGTTGCTCTGAATCTAGTTCTTTATTTCAAAATTTGGTTCAGCAATATGATGGAGAAAACAGACTTGAAATGGAGATTATCTGGAGCTTTTTGATGACAACATAGAGCTCAGTGGAGGAATGGTTGCCTCAAAATAGCTATTTAAGTTGAATTTTATGTAAATCAGTGACTAAACAGACCTAATATTATGCTGTACTCTCCCATAGTTCTTTTCCATTCCTGAGAGTTCTGATGATCTGAGTCTAGGATTTTTATGGTCAGTTGATGAAACCTGACGCCAGCTTTCTTGGATCAGAGATCTCTATGATCTATGTTCACTAATGAGTCTTAGCCATTGCTTTGTTCTTCAGTAGCAAATCTCCCGAGCAGCTCAATTTTTAGAAAAAAAAAAAGAGGGGTGGGGTGTAAGGGAAGACCTTTCTGTGCACATAACAACATAAGATGTACCCTGTTTTATTGCACAATTTGTTGCTATTGTCAATAGAGATGCGATCATTCAAAATAAAAAATTCACAGAGTAGTTCCCCACAAGGGTTTTGAACATATAAGGTTCCTTTGAAATAATCTTCTAAATGCTTGAAAAAACGTTTTTAAAGCTAAAAGTGACCATAGTTTAACTGGTATGTGTTATCAATTTCAATATCAAATGATTGAAGTCTCCCATTCCATGTTAAGCTTTAAAAGAATAATTTACAGTGCAAAATAAGTATTCTTAAGAACTTTGTATTGATTTAGTTTTTATATTTTTTTTGAGCTTTAATATCTACCATTTAATTCTTGTACATAATAATTTAATGAAAAAATTATTAAGTTTTAATTAATTAATTGAATGTGTGAATATACTTATTTGAGACCAAATCTACTAAATAAAAAATTAAATAGCTACAAATTAAAAGGTTAATTGAGAGGCTTTAGTCCATGAAATATAAAAAAGGTTCAAAATGGACTTTATGTTAGTTTGACTATTAGTCAAACAAGTGATGTGGCATATTAACATGTCACATTTTAAATAAGATTGATATTTTAACTATTATAACGATACACTATGCCATAAGTTTATACTATAAACTTCGAGATTAAAGACTCGATTCCCTACCTCAAATATCATTAAATGCAATTATAAGCTTAGTCCTTGTACTTTTAGTCAATTTTATCATTGAACTTTTAATTTTGTCTAATAAATATATAACCCTTCAAATTTGTGTCTAAATGGTAGTCAATGTGACAACCAACCTATCCATGGCGTTTTCGACCCATTTAGATTGCAAACATTGTCTTATGGGTATAAATATTAAATATTTGAGATTTAAATGTTTGAGTTTTGATATGCATGATAAATAATATCTAGAAGTTAAATATATATGTCTAATTTACTAATTTTGTATATAGAAATCAAAATTAAATAATTACTTAATTACATACTAGAGACCGATTATTGTAGTCATCAAATAAATTTAGTATTATTTAATCAATAAAAAAATCAATACTTTTATATTAAACATTTATTAAACATAGTTAATTAATTTAAATTAAGAGAAAATTTCACTGATAAATGAAATGTCAAACTATTTAAAAAAATAACAAAAAAATATTGATAGACTTCTATCAACGCCTATTTATTGATAAATTTGTCACTATAGTATCAATGATAGACTTTTAGCCGTTCTATCACAGCTAGACATTAATAGACTTCTATAAGTCTCTATCAAGAAATTAAATTTTGCTATTTTGTGTAAATAGTTTCATTTATTTTTCTATTTTTGAAAATCTCCTAAATTAATTACTAAAAATAATTAAATTATTATAAATTAATCCAAACATTAATAATAATAATAATAATTTAAAATAAATAATTAAGATAACATAAAATATTAATGGTAAAGATATTAGTTGAAATTTATTAACTCTAATTAAGATATATATATTTAATAATTAATTAAAATTAATAACAATGATTAATTGATTAAACTACATGTTTACTGGTAATCTTTCAGGCATAAAAATCACGCCCTTTTGTAGGATATTAAAAAACCTATGTGATTAAATAAATAAGGATATTATACATAAATTCTACGAGAAAACCTGTGAAACAAACCACCCCTGACGTCGTTCAGCAATGTTTGTTGCGTGTATTTCCTATTTAAACATGAATGGTATTGTATGCTGTTATACATTTTATTCATGAAAGCTTAGTTTCTTAAAGTAATGGTAATAATTACCATTTATCATAATTCTTTAACCTCAAGGACCAAAATGTCAATTTCAAAACTTTAGGAATAGAAACGAAGTCCAAATTTCAAGCACCAAAAGAGTAATTTTCTCTAAATGAGAAACAAAATCAAGATTTCTATACAATCCTTACAAAGAGAGAGATTCTTCCTTAAATAAGCCATACTTCTTAGTCAAGTATCCATGGATGATCTTCCCAAAAACTAGGCTCAATTATATTAGAATGCACAACAACAATTTTTCTCTTAGAAATTTCCAAAGCATCTGGATTTTTGTCCACCGCTATGACATTTTTCTGCGCAACAAAAACAACCTCGCTTGGAAACATATACAAATGATTGTTCACATGAGACCATAATAAATAAATAATATCTATACTCATAAATATATGATATCACATAAACCAAGTTCAGAGCAAATGTAAAATGATCGAACAAAACAACTAATAGGAAAAAAGAAAAAGAAAGAAAAAGAAAGAAAAAGGACAAACCTTGTCCCAGAATGCAGAAGAACCTTGGCGAAACATGAGCGGTAACTCATTATAAGAAATATTGAATTGTAAGTTAAGCAAGCGTTCCTTCTCCTGTGCTTGAGTACCCTATATGTAAACATTTAAAAGACAATTAAACAAATGTGAATAAATTAGCTAATATCATATAATCACACAACATTCCAAGCCAGCACGACCGTACCGTTTACAAACCTGTTTTATTCGACTTTCTAAGAAATTAAAACAAGGGTTTAGAAAGTCATTCAAATAGGCCCACCATACTGTAACATTCTATAACAAAAAGAAGAAAGAGTGATACATCATAGAACCAAAAATAGCATGAAACAAATTAGCACCTTGAGACAGGCTTGAGCTTCACTTTTACTTTTTCCAGACTTAACAAGCTCCCAGAAACATGTATTATACTGATTATTTATGTGACCTGTAAACTCAAAGGGACGACCAATGAATTGGTATCAAATAAATTAGGAACTCTGTAGAGACAAATTGAATTTTCATTAAAGCCCTATGAATTAAACAATAACGGAATGAGTATCCTTGCCAAGTAAAGAACTTCGTGGAAACTAAGGATTAGGTTAATATTTATAATGTGGACTTACAATCAACTTGTCTCCATGCTAGATAGTCCTGAAGGATCTCCCGTGACGGATAACAAACAGCACGTCCATCAAAAGAAGGTGGGTACTTCAGTTCTTTATGTGGGAAGAATTCTCTCCATTTCATTACATAAAGGGAAGAAAATAATGATACAATGATGGACACTATTTCACTGCAAGGATGAATGAGTGAAGCATCAATAAATGACATACATATATGACTAAAATTCCTCCTATATAACTTACATAGATGCAAGAGAAAATATACTATAAATGCAACGGAAACCTATCCATCCTAAATCTCAATCTCTACAAACTAGGTCAGCCATCTGTGACTTCAATTTACCTAATGGATTAGAAAGCAGCATAAAAAGGCACAAGAAATATAATAGGAAACAAGACATACCTAGGTCCGCGTCCAAAAATTTGAGAATCCTTCTTCAATACAAAGCTGCAAATTGCAAACATATAATATGTCTACAGATGTGGCAAATGAAATTTGAAACAAAAGTCAAAATAGACAAAATACCTGTACTCGTCACTAACACCATAGGAGAAGACCAAGTCGGGAAGTTTCTCCATCACAGCCACTGCACATGAATTCATAAGATTCAAAGCCTGCTGATCATTTGGCTTTTCAAACACGTGAACTTCGGAAAATCTACCAAAACCACAGTCAATCCACTTAAGTATCATAGTTAAATTTCCAATAAACGAGTTCCTAAAAAAAAGTGTACCATGTACCCGAACTACCTTTTTTGAAACAAGAAACAAGACTTTATGTTCTCATTTATCATTATTCATAAATTGAATGATTACCATGCATGACTAAAAAAAATTTTTTCTGCTAAAGCTGAAAACACCTTAATAAATTATAACCCCAATGGTAATGGAACTAACTGTGTATTCTTCCAACTTGTACCTCAAGTACCTGGAGGCTGGAATAAATAAGCCTTATCGAGAATACGCCATAAGGTTACAGGTCAAATGAAGGTGCATGACACCATCCATTTAACTATGTAGGACATTCGATGTTTTCTTCATGCTAGAATAAAGTATAGTTGAGAACTGTTTTCTTCAAACTAAAATATTAAAGCTAGAAGAAGTATGTTGCAAGTATAAATATCCTAGTCTACTGAGAGGTCCAATTGTAGAGGTAATTCACTTAGAAGAATGACGATGAGAATGTCACTGGAGTAATTAGGAATATTATTTATGGTTCTTGTGGTATTAAGGATATATTAGTAATTAGGTAGGTAAATTGTTTGTGAGGGTTTGTTATAAGTAGAATGAGTGGAAAGAGATCGAGATAAGTAATTGTTTAATTGATTTAGGTTTGGAGTGAATACTCAAGAGAAGAGGTTCCAGGTACCTCCAATACTTGGATTATATTGCACGACTTTATCTATTATATTTCAATATTATTCTAATTCTACTTGGGTTTTCATCAAACAACTCTACTAGAAGTCTAGAATATAGATTTCAACTTCAGCCACGAATTGAGCATAAGGAGTGTATGTTTTAAAAGGGAATATTGAAAATTGGGTGCATCTGTTAAACTAACCTGTGAAAATGACAACCATCTATTCTTATCACTATCCATGTGGCTGGCATTAGTTTGTTCTCAGCTTGGAAGGACCTAACATAATCTGGATTTATTTTGTCAATGTTTGTTGTGAAAGCACCTAGCTCCTTTAAAAGAATGGAATGTTCATTCCAAAATTTTTGTCCAGCAATATTTGGTGAATGAATCACTGTTGCCTTTCTCCGCAATCTCTTAACAGGAGTGCCATCTTCATGGTACTTCACAATATATTCAACCTACATAAAGTAGAACTTGTGAGAACTGTGTACCATGAGAGTGGATGCAGATTCTTTCGGGAAGAAAAAAACCAAAACACAAAACGCATATTCAATGATTTTCACAATTACTTCAATACAGTAAGGAAGATAATTTTGTTTACTGTTTATTGTTGTCTCAAGAACTTTCAGCGTACAATATGGTAAAATCTAGATGCAAGTAAAACAAGAATCAAGTTAATGATCAATCAACATTCTAATTCTTCTAAAAGAGCAGAACCTTTGTTGTCAAAATGCAGGATCCTTGACGAAAGATTGCATTAAGATTTGCATAGTTAATATTGAACTTTTGAAAAAGCAGCTCATGCTTCTCTTTCTTCTCTGTAACCTACAAAATTTGATAATTCACATTAAGAAGTTAACAAGCTTGCAAAATACCAAAAACTACAATTTTACCTTCAGAAAATCATGGGCTTCCCTGTCTGTCTTCCCGCATTCAACTAGCTTCCAAAAGCATGTATTGTCCAAGTTACTGATATGACCTAAGAAAAGGTGAATTTGAAAGGTTTAAATAAGGACCTTTTGCCAACTCAACCAAAAAAGGCATCTGAAGATCATACACAAAGCGAACAATTTCATTGTAGGTCCCGCAAGATCTAGGAATATCATGGATTTTCAAACCAAAAAGCAACCACTTACAGAATTGTTGTCTCCATGCAAGATATGCTTGAAGAACTTCTATAGAAGCACAACATACTACACGTGCACGAAATGATGGTGGGTATCTCAAGTTCTTTTGAGGAAAGAATTCTTGCCATTTTGTTATATATACTGAGGTAAAGAAAGATACCACGAGAGAATATAATTTGCTGCATAAGACCAATCAAATTTCATCATTAATTTCAACAAAAGAAGAAAAGTAATACATGAAAAGAAACATTATTTTTATGACAAAAATGATATGGAACACTAACACTATTATTCAACTCCTAAAAAAAATTCTTCATCATATTAACAAATTTCAAGTCCCTAAAGCTTAATTAGACACAAATCTACTTCTCAAATCTTAGAAAAATAAGAAGTATTGGCTCAGACCTAAAAAAAGAAAGAAAAGGAAAAAACAAACACCTATTGTAATATCACGCCAAAAACAATCCTCGTGCATGATGCCTAGCATTAAAGAATAAAGCAATTTTTCTTCATCACATGTACATTAAATTCCAGGGGAACAATGTCATAAAAACATCAAAACAAAGGTCTTAAATCAGTTGGATAACCTGGCACGCCTTTGGTAGAATTTTGATGTCTTCTTAAAGACAAAACTGTTGCACAAAGAATCATCAATATTGATATAATGTCAGGAAGAGACAACAAACTTGCTAATAAATAGCTAAAAGGGCGGAGAAAACATAATAATCAATTAACTGAACACCTGTACTCATCATTAAATCCATATGAAAATATTACATCTGAAAACATTTCCATTGTGGACATTGCACAGCAATTCATCAACTCTAAAGCCTTTTCGTCATTTGGCTTCACAAATCCATGAACTTCAGAGAAGCTGCCAAAGAAGGGAAAAATATTCTGAATAATATTGAGATGAACGATAAACAAAAGGGCACTTGCTAAAGGTTATGGCAGTCCCTTTGAACATTGACAAGGAAGTTTATCCCATAGTACAGATCAAAGCACATAACATGGCGAAGTATATTTTTAAAACATCATTTTCCTTTGTTTTCTTTTTTAATATATAACCATGAATTTTTGGGCCAACTTAGACATCTCGACTATTCTTATGAGATATCCGTCTGACCCCTACATTTAGTTGATAAGAAACTCTAAGGAAACCAAATCTTAGGTAGTGGTCATTACGACTTGAATCCATCTCCTCTAAGTCATTTAATATTTATCATCATTCCTATTGACCACTAGGTCAACCTAGTATGGTTTATCAAATATAAACTTATGATTTCCTCCAAGTCATTTATTATTTACCATCATTCCTATTGACCACTATGTCAACCTAGTATGGTTTATCAAATATAAACTTACTCTGCCTAATCATATATTTAGTCTCGTGTAATCATAATCACCTCACTTAGGTGGATGTATTTTATAAACATCTCACCTGCAGGCAAGCAAGAAGCGTGCATCGACAATGACTAAGAGGAGATCAGAAAAGGCCACAGAAATTCAATGCTCTTATACTTAGCACGATCACAATCACGATATCTTGAAAGTTCAATAATGCCAAAATTGAATTACTAAGTGAGAAAACCTTCGAAAATCAAGACCATCAACTCGAACGACGATCAAATTGGGCAGCATCACCTCATCATCAACTTCAAACAGCTTCACATACTCATACTTACTGTTTGCCATTTGAACACCAACGAATCCAGCAAACAATAAAAAATGCTGTTGCTGGCCTTCTAACAAAACTAGCCTGGATAAAAATAACAAAAAAAAAAAAAAACGAGGGAATAGATTTTCAAAAACCTCGGCACAGAGAATTTTCTGAGAAAATCAATGACACAGAGCGAGAAACAAACCAATATCCCCGACAAATTTACTCCGCAAATTTGAGGAGGCTGTAAATTCAGTTTTCTCCGCAAATTCGAACGCGAGCGAAATTTTCTTCATATAAATTTACCAAGAGAGAGTCACCATGAACTGGGTGAAGATATTTTGTCGTGGGAATGGAGGTTCCGAGAAACAAACAAGGAATTGTCGACCAATGGCAGATTCGAAAGAGAGAGAGACGAGAAATTTGCGCGTTACTCTAGTTACAGTCAGCTGATTTCACAAATGGGCGCCAAAGGGTAACTGGGAACGGGAAGCTTCAGGTGTATATCGGTTCGGTCCGATTCGAATCAGTCCAAAGGAACGGTTCTTTTCGGTTCGGTTATGATTGATCGGTCAAGCGATCGGTTTTTTTTATGGTCGGTGAAGGAGACGGTAGTGACGACAGTGAGAGACTCGGAGAGAGATGCGGCGGCTGAAGGCGGAGAGAGAGAGACATTCGGCGGCGCAAGGCGGAGCGAAAGCAAGAGAGAAGGGAAAAGTAGAGGGGTCTTTGCGTGAAGTGAAGCAGTGTAAATAACTAACCCTAAAGTAATTGGAGGGAGTAGTTACATAATTATCTAACCATCATTCTATTTAATTTAGGTTAAATGGTACAAAAATGTCCTTAAGATAGGTTTGAATAATGTCTCAAGATTTTCAAATTTGTTTCCAAAGTTACTCTCAGGGAGTAATTACATAATTAACTAACCCTAAATTTTGTTTCAAATTTTGACCTATTTTTTGAAAAAAAAAAAACCTTTGTTGACGTTATTCAAGTGAAATTACCAAAATGAAACCTCAACACATGATTGACTTTTCGCTCTTGCGCTTTGCTTTCTCACTGTCTCATTTTCCGTTGTCTTACGTCTCACTCTCCTTACTCTCTCAACCTCATTCTCTCGATTTCCTCTCTCTCGCTTTCTCACATCTCACTTTCTCTTTCTTGCTCTTACCCTCTCTTCTTGGTCTCCTCTCTCTCACTCACTCTCAGTATTGTCTCATTGTCTCGCTCTTTGCTCTTCGCTATCTCGCTCCACTACATCTGACATTTTGAATAATGTTTCGATTGTTGGGTTATATGTCCCAAAACTCGTAGTTTTTAAACAATAAACATATATGAAGTTTATTCAAACAAGTGTTGTTGATTGTTTAATAACTTTAAATCCAATAAACTACGAACCCTTGGCTATTGTCATGAATACTTGAACTTTATGTGGAGATATAAACTTGATCAAGTTCGAGTAAAATAGCCTAAACCGTCTATAGTACTTGGATTAGGTTGGGTACCTATTTCTGGAGATACTATTGAATACGACTGCTTTATGATTGTTACAAATGTTATAAAGTGTCATAAACGATGTGATCAGTTCAGTCATGTAGAGACATATGAGCAGGAGTGTTCTACATAATGAAATTGTGCAAGACACACCACAAAATAATCACTATTACGTATTAACACCGTTTACTGTTAACACTGGTTAATTTCACTTCTTGTTGACCTAGATAACTTGATCTGAATCCTGAGTTGTCTATGAACTCCTGTTTATTTGCAATTGTCCCTTGATCTGCATATGTGAGGATAAGCTCAACATCGCTAATCAATATACCTCCCATTTCAGGGATAAGTCTGGGTAGATGGCTGGGTGAAGGGAATCTCAACATGAGGAGATCCTTGAGCGGAAGCAGATCGTCCAAATTCTATTTCGATTCAAACATAAATTTACAGTAATTACAGACAATTTATGTAAACTAAGTAAATTACAACATGCTTTTCAAATAAGATACATAGTTCAAGGGAAATCACCTTTGAAGAACATTTCTTCTCGTATCCCTCGAACGGTCATGAACTCCTCAAACAAACAACAATAAGATCTTGAAGACCTTCTTCAAGTAAATCATGAACCAAATAGGAAGAGAACATTACAACTCAGATTCCTTGGTATGCTCGAGATGAGAATCCATGAGTGGTGGACTCTGACTATTTTGGTTGAGAGGAGTTTGGAGGAGGAAGATGATTGAAGAAGAAGCACTATCAATTGGCCTAAGAGGAACCCCATCCCGGGTCTTGAACAAGAGACCCCATCCTCTCGTTGGCCTAAGAGGGAATGGATTTAGTGATTATGATCCTCAATCAATTGTTTATTAGAGGGACAGTGGTACTTAAGGAGAAAAAATGTAACTCAGATGTATTTCAGTATTGGACCTAACTGAGGTTATGAACAACCTGTGAAGGATCAACTTATTGATGACAGTTATATCAAATGGACACATAATGTATCTATAGTGAGGGGAGTGCAACTACAGGTTATACTGGACAGTCCTGTTAGTTAACGAATGTTGATTAACTAGGTTAAAGAGTTTAACTAATTAGTCTCAAATCGTTGAAGCCCATGATTTGTAGGTCCATCAGGTCTCTTTGCTAGCTTAATACGGACAAAATTTAAGAACTAGGTGAAGTGAGAATTTGAAATGTTCAAATTCTGGTTTTAGAGAAAATTGTATTTTATATGAGATATAATCTACAATTAAATAATTTATTTATTAATTAATTATTTTTTAGAGTATACTTGATCATTATCAAGAAAGTGTTTTCTAAAACTTGATTAATGTGATTAATCAAAGCTAGGTGTCAAAGACAATTTAATATGTGATATTAAATTTATTTATTTTTTATTGAAATTGTTTTAATTAAATAATTTCCAAAACAATGGAAGCAGAATATGTTTGTCCCACCCCCTCTTGAGTCTTACTACCCAGACTGAAAAAGGATAGGAAGACAGCCAACACCACCCTTTTGTGATATCAACTGCCCGACCTTATCAGTTTAAAAGCTAGGTTATTATAACTCATCAATGATTGTAAATAATTAAACATATTGTTTTATGTGCTTTAACCTAACTATCCTAATGACTTCCAATTAACATGATCCGAGTTCCACCCTGTGAGATAAAATTAATTCAGGTCTTTGGTAGTTTTCTCAATCTATCCGCTTCCGCAACCTGGGGAGGAGAAACAAAACAAAACATGGAAAACGTGAGCTATAAGCCTAGTGAGTGGTGCCTTTATAAGAAATCAAACTTTGACTTTAGAAATTCATTTTTAAGAAATATAATTCCAGAAACAAACATGAATCACATAATATAAAATGTAACCTCCCCGGCCTGTCAGCTAGATATTCCTGGCATGATCATGTAATCCTAACCCCGGGTATTCTCCACGAATAACCCGCAATGACCGACGTGGAATCAATCTCAGCACCCTATAACTCGTCGAATGTGCACATGTCGACATTTCCTGTTAGACATGTTGGGTACGCTGACAATCCCAACTAGATACCCTGGCAATTCCAACCAAGCGACCACAAAGCATGCTAACAATATCCCGGGTATAAATCCAGTTCCCAATACAACTATAAATGCATTATGACAACAACACAACAACAAACAAATCCAGACAAAACACATTTCTCGATCATGCCAACATTTCAAATATAACCTATATATATACCACACATATATATATAGAAAGCAATCATATAAACAATGGAATAACCACTCACAGTTCCTCCTGTCTCGTTCTTTAAGAATCCTTCTAGGTAGCTTCTTGCCCCGTTCCTTGGATTCTTCCTTTTTCCAAGAATTTCAAGTTAATCCATTATTTCTTCAGTAATCTTAATTTATTCACAATTAACTTTGAAAATCATAATAACCAGCTTACTCACTTAAAATAACACAAAAATAGGCTAAGCTATTCCAAAATAGCTTCTTAGAGGTTATTTTGACAAGTTGGGAGGCGTTAGGTGGCAGGTGAACGTGTCTATGCGCGTAGGTGGGCAGAAGGACACATTGGGCGGTCGTTCTTGCACAGGCAGAAGTGGGTGCCTGGGCGTGCGTTAGGCTGATTACGTGGGCGATGCGGTATACGTAGGCGTGCGCCCGCTCAGTGATGCGTCTAGCAGAGCACGCGCGTTGGGTTGGCGAGAACGCATGACAAGGCTGCTGGGCGACAGCCTATGCGTTCAGTTGGACCACTTTACCTTCAACGCAGGTTCCCTCTTCTTCAACACCCTGAACGTAGTGGCAGCCCAGTAACCTCACTACACTTCTTTCTGAGTATTTTCGCTTTGATTTCAGTTAAATGGCCCAAGTGAGTTGTGAGAGTTCTTCATCCCAAGCCTCCTATTTATAGGTGTCCAAAGTCTCCCCCAGACTGACACCTCTTGCTTGGCTTCATGACTAGTCGTCCTTTCTTCCTGTTGCCAACACAACTCCTTGCCACAACGACACTGAAGTGTCTTCCTTTGCCTTAGCCAATGTACAAGTCCCTCCTTGCATGCCTCCTCGGCCGTCCACCTTAATTTCATGAGATCGCCGAATTCCCTAGTTCGACACATGTTCGGACGAGCTGGTAATTCCGACTTGTCCTTCAAGTTCTACTTCATTAATGCATACACCCCTTAACTTGGTCGCATGCCGCTTGGCCACATGGCTTTAGCCTTTATCAGCCTATAGGTCTCTTATCAACACATCACCTATGCCATACTAACTCTCAAGACATCGCAGGTCCTTTCTTGGTTGCATATCTTTCTTCTTTTATATGGCTTACCCTTGGCACATGCGCTCAACTAGACCTATGACTATCATAATCTTTCAACGAACACCGCTTGCTCCAACCTTGTCCTATGTGCCCACATGCCCTCGGATGTCCTTGGCACATAGC